>NC_048267.2:8787878-9090909 GCF_005286985.2 Setaria viridis | reverse complement strand
GATGTGGAGGACAAGAATGTGGCGGCAAGACTCGGAATCTCACCGTCGAGGCCGATGCATCTCCAACACCACCGATGCACTCACCAGCCGTCGTCGATGTGCTCGTAGTGCTCGCAGCTACCAATGCAGGCGATGCACTCGCCCGCAGCCTGCCTCCGCCACCGATGCACTTGCAGCGCAGCCCTGCAGGCCGCATCTGCCCCGTCGCTGATGCGCTCGCCGCAGACCCGGTCGCTGAAGTGCTCGCGATGCGGGGCCGGGACGGCGGTGGGGCGCCGGGCGCGGCCTCCTCGCAGGACGGCGCACGGCGGCGGGGCCTCGCGGACGCAGGAGACGGCGGTGGCGCACGGCCGCTCGGGCGGCGCCGCAGTAGGACGCGGGCTCGCGGGCGGTCGGACGCGTGCGGGAGAGGCGACTCATGGACTCACGACTGACGGCGACGGCGGCGTTTCGCAAGAAGAAAAAGAAATAGAACGAACCGGTCATTTTCCACTAATGAGTGGCAGTGGTGGGTAATTTTTTCCAACTCCACCAAATTTGATTTCGTGGAGCACTCCCTGATATGCTCCACTAAATCCATGGATCTGGGAGTAGATCCACTGTTTTTGTGGAGCAGATCTGCGGTGGAGTTGCTAGAGCTAAAACCATTTGGTTGGGAAAATTGGAAGCCGAGCTATTTTTTAGGATTTGAAGCTGCGTGGAGCTCTGCCAAACAGACCCTTATACTAAAATTAGCCTCCAAACCGTGTGTAACGTGCAGCGTAGACCTGGGCCGGCCAAGTATCTGGCTTTGGCTCCCTCAGCAGACCAGAAGTTAACGGGCTGGGCTCGTCATTGCGTTAGTCTAGAAATAAAAATGGGCCTCGCCCGTTCTATGTCGACACATGGGCCTTGCCCGGTCAACAGAAAAATGGCCTACAAAGAGTTCGCGCTTGGCAAGCAGCCACAACTATAATGCAAACGTCCTATTTGCCTCCCTGAACCATCAGCCTAGTCCGCGTTTCCACCCTTGACTCGAAAACCGTCCGTTCTGCACCCTTGATCTCTCAAAACCGGACATGTGACCACCCAGGCAAAAATCCAACCCGGTTTCATCTGACGTGGCGCCAGGTCACCATCCTATGTGGCAACCAGCCCATATGCCAGCTACTGTCCTTCTTCCACCTCTCCCTATCTCTTTCTCTGATCTCCAACAGGGACCGCCACAAGTTGGGGCTCTCCTCAGGCCTCGAGTTTCCGGGCGGGAGCGCCGCCGGAGGGGTCTTGGTGCCGGCAGCCACATCGGCTTCACGTCCATGTTCACCGAATACGCTGCGTCCATGCCGTGGTTGGAGCTCGGGCTCTCGCACGACGGCCACATTGTCGTGCTTCCCCCGCGCGCGCGCGCAGTCAATCAGCCAGTTCTACCACCAGGTAGGGGCGCGCTCATCGAGCTCGTTCATCGATGCATCCTCGAGGACATGGATTACATGGAGGACCCTCTCTCATGGTGCCCAATCAATTGAAGTCAACGGCTTCGATTGGCTCGACAAATGCCGTTTGATTCGATTCCCAAATCTGCAGCCGTGCTTATGCTCAAGTTCGACCATTCACCCATTCTCGTGAGGCATGCATCCCTTCAGGCTCCGGCGTCTAGGGACGGCCATCCTACGGGCGAGTGGTAGGTGCGACAACGGCTCCATAGCGGGCAAGCAGCTTCTGGCCACAAACAAAATCGGTCTACTCTGATCATCAGAGTCTGATGCGATGCGTGCAGATCATTGACAGAAGATAATTCAAATCATCTAATTCTGAAGTCCACGACAACAGCCGGCTCGCTGTATAAACGCGCTCTGGAAGACGAAGGTCTCTTTTGACTGCTCCCTGTGTTGTCCCTGAACTTGCTTGTGATTTGAAGCATCTTGCAAGCTCAGCATTCATGGACGAACAAATTCCAATGCCACAATTTCTTCTTGTAAAAATCCAGAGAAACCAATTAGTCTCCTTCGAGGAGCACTTCAACCAGCAGCACGTACAGGTACAGCGCGAGCGCATCCACCTCTCCCGCGGACGACGACGGCGGCGGACGAGGTTCGGATCTCGAGCGGCCGCATGCGGGATCACGCGGTTGCCACCCGCCGCCGCGGCCACCGGGCTCTGCCGGCAGCCGGAACCGCGAAGGGCGGGATCCTTGGAATGCGCCAGACGCGGTGATGGAAGTGAAGCCGCTCGAGACCGAGATGGTCGTCCCGCGCGATGCCATGTAGGAGGACGCCAACTGCCATGCACTTGGGCTGCAGCGCTTGTCGGCGGACTCCCCGCCGTCGACCATGGCCAGGTACGAGGGGCTGGAAGAGGAGGACTGGAGGAGGATTGCGTGGGGGATGGCGAGGACTGAGGACTGAGAGAGATAGGTGTTGAAGAAGATTTCAGAGTTTGCTAAAAAAAAAGATTTCATAGGCTGACATGTGGGACCCACCGAACCAGATGCCAGCTAGGTGTAGTGTGGCGCCAATCGGACAAAACCGTTGTTGTTTTGGGCTTGGGTGGTCCGATGCATGGTTTCGCGAGATCGGGTGAAAACACGAACTCAACCAATGGTTCAGGGAGGCAAATAGGACTTTTCCCCAACTATAAATACATGTGTGGGGAGACCTTTCCCCATCATTAGTTGGGCCTTGGGTCTGAAAAAGAACTTTGTTGGGTCATACATGGGTCAGAAAATTATTGAAACACGTTACTCGTAGACACTGACAACCGACAGCAACATAGCGTGCAGAAGTAGAATCTGGACGGCACATAGGGTGGACGAACTCTGCACGTCTCGAATCCTTGAAGACTGTGTGTGCAGTGCAGCACATTCGTCCTCAACACCCGACCTGATGATGCTCGACATGTGTGAGAAAGTTCATCTCAGACTTAGCATCACTGTTCCGGAAAGAGAAGCATAGTCGATAACTTCCACTGTAGAGCATCTAGTGCCATCAGTTGTAGTGGAAGAAGCTGAGAAATGCCTCAGTCGGCTGGATCACAAAATTCTTCTGAAAAGATTTTCCCTTTTATCTGCTCCTTAGCTTTCCGACGTGACAAATTAATTAACAACATATGTAGCTCACCTTCCTTTTTATAATGGGCCTTCAAAAGATGCAACTGCCACCGTGTCTTCAGTGTCATCCTCTCCCTGCACCAAAGGATTTACTTCATGTGCTTGGTTCTTGGAGGATGGACGGCATTGATTTCAGATATGTCGAAATGTGTTCCAACAGGAGAGCGCTTCGTGTTCCAACAGGAAAGTGCATTTGCTGAATAATGCTGACAGAATTTACTGAACCTTGCATCCACTGAAAACCAAAAGGAGAAAAATGAAGTGAAGAATCTCTTTGTTACCTGAATTTTCTTAGGCCCTGAAGAAAAAGCTACGGTTTGCTCACACACATGCATGCATTTTGTTCCTGATAGACCGGGATAGTGCCGGCCTTTTTCACATGCAGTGAGCTGCATTCCCCTGTGACTGCGAGCCCATTTTCATCGAAGGAATACTCATATATCTGAACCGAACAACGAATACGGTACGGAGACACCCTGACACACCGAGCAGCAGCATGGATGTACGGACTCGGCAAGTTCTTTCCGTCCATGCAATGCAGCACGTTCTCGACCTGATGATCAGCAATGCAGCTGTCTGCAGCAGCGTCTCTCATCATCAGTCGATCAGACAGTCGCAACCAGTTGCTTCATTCCAGTCCATGGGCGCCGGACGAAGCTGATCAACCATCCATCCACGTGCCGCGCGGCCCCCACGCCGCCACGCGGATTGGCGGGTAGCGAGCACGAAAAAGTGCCTGTAGTTCTGTACTCGATCGGAGGCCGTTCCATGGGTGTTTCGTCGAACAGTTGGGGGGCGATCACGTGTGCGCCCTGTGGTACAGAAACGGGCTGCAAAGGCCATTGACTAGTACTTGAGAATTCTAGTACGATGTATAGCAGGAGGGATCACCGTTCTGCAAAAGTTCAGATGGGGCATGGCATGATGATTGGGCAATGGTTATGCAGTCCATCAGTTGCTTCAGGTCTTACAACAATGCAGCAAGCCTCCACATCCACGATAACCGCCGATCCGAGAACATTGAGGAGTTGGAGCACTTACAGTCATAGAAACATGACCACGGCCAAATTACCAACTCTGGACAGAGGTCCGGGGTTGAGCAACCTAGTGAGGATCACGGTGAGAGCCTGAGGCTCCAGCGAAGCACCACAGGCCACTCTCATCAGCAGACCGTCTGTAAAACCACCTCCACACTTGGACTGGCCCCCTCAAACACACATGAGTTCCTGTGTTTCCAGAGTTCCCAGGCTACGAAAATAATCAAGGTATGACCCTTCCTCCATTCCTTGGAACTCCCTTTATAGCATTGTAACACCAACTAGAGAAACACGTGACAGAAGGTGAAGGTGCAATAGCGATCAGCCCCAGCCTTTGGAGAATTTCCATCCAAACCTGCCTGGAGAACACATAGGAGATGAGAATATGCTCGATTGTTTCATTGCCCTTATCACAAAGAGGACAAGCATCTGGGTGTGGTAGTCTGCGCTTAGCAAGACGATCAGCTGTCCAGCATCTATTGTTAACAGCAAGCCAAATGAGAAACTTGCAGCATAATGGGGCCCAACTTTTCCAGATGACCTTCCAGGGTGCAAGTCTGATGGTTCCAGTGAAATAGGCATTGTATGTAGACTTACATGTCTATGTTCCTGACTTTGAAAGTTGCCGAAGGTATTGATCAGGGACCTGAAAAACGTCCAGTATTGTAGGTTGCTTGAGTTTATAATCAGGATTCATTTTTTAGATTGCCTTGTCCAGTATTGTAGGTCCATGCTCTCTCCTCCTATTTTCATTGGAAGGTTGAATATACTGGTGCTAGTTGATCCAAAACAATCCCCAAGATATCACAAGTAGAGATAGAGGATGATTTTTGAGAAATGCATTCAGCAGGCCCTCATGTAATCTGCATCGCAGAAAATTGTCGTAACACTATATGTGAATACATATCAACAAACCTCATGCAACGAAATCCAATGTACAATTCTTTAAACTTTTACATTAACCCCTCTAACAGTCATTCAAGCAGCCAGCGGCCAGGTAAAAGGAAAACAGTTGATATAATCTACCAAGTTCTCGGATTGGTATTAATCAACACTGAAGGAAATTCACTCCGCACACCTTTGAGTCATAAATAAGAAGGAACAGTGCAAAACTTGAGTCAGAGCAACTAACATCCAATAGAGAACTTCAATGGTTCAACCCCATTTATAGATGTTTTCTGGAACAAGGTAAACTATGAATGCCTATTTATTATCAGTATTCAAGCAGAATATGTTCACACCAGATTTTATCAGATGCTTCAGAAGTTTTACTGCTATCTCATGCCTTCCTTTCTGTGAGACATTATGAACCTTACTTCCAACCTGTGTGCTGAAAGCACTGAGCTGCATTAATGACACTAGTTTTTCGCACTAATGACACTAGTTTTTTGAAAAGTACAGTATATGAAATCAGTACTTGCCAACTCCCTAATCCAGTTTATTGCATAGTACAGTGAATGGCACACTACTTTTTTCAGCCTTCCTGACAAGTTTTCATATTTAGCTCCATCCAAGTGCTGTCAGTGCGACATATTATAATATTTTTTTTGTTTAATTGTTAAACAACATCTCAAAAAATGGATGTGGAGAATATGTATTGTAAGAGTGAAAGTGAAGAGATCTGTGAACAACCTTAAGGCAAACATGTAAAAAAATTAGTTAATACTGCTATTATTAAATTCTTGGTTTGATATAGAGGTTATGCAAATATTTGGTATCTTGGAAATATGTTGCAAACTAACTTATGAACTAAATAATGTGTTTTGCCACCAGAAACTATTTGATTGTAACAGCATGATAGTTAGGACCTCCACGCCCAAGAAAAAAAGAACTACTAGAACAAAATAGATAACAATATAGTCTCAAAATTGTAAAAAGGAATCTAGAGAACCTCGGCAGAGACTAGGTGGAAAGGACAGACAAGTAGTGCATTTATTCCGTCAAGTGATCCTTCACTTCCTAAACATTCAATCTTGGTACAACATGAGAAGAATGTAAGCTCAGCATTTCTGCATTTAAGACATGTAAATACAGAGTTGTTGCACTGCACTAACTATAGTTAAAAGTGAAGATTTGGATGGAAGGATCTGTAAGCTGGATTGAAATCTGCAATAAGCGAAGACAATATCAATAAATTTAGCTAGTACAGGTACTTCAAAACTAACTAGCTACCAAATAATGACCATTTCAACAGCTAAGAGCTCTTACTTGTGTGTGAGACTAGAGGCATAATATTTACACATGTTGGGGACACCTTTACATCCAAGTTCATCCATAATTCTTCTGTAACCAACCAAGGCATAAAAAATTATGCTTTCCCTTACTTATTCGAAATATTGACATCCTAAGTTTTAACGAAATGTAAGAGTCTACAATACAAAATAACTACGAAACCATTTAGCTAACCTTCTACGATCACACAGATATTTTTCTGGTAGTCCACTTTTGTCTAGATCAGCAAGAAAAGTGTGCTGAACTCTATCTTGCATGAGTGCAGCCAGCAGAAAATACTAGGAACAAACATTATCATTTCTCCAAAATTGACACCAGACTTGAAACACATCTGAGATGATGAAACAATTCACAGCAGCATTGACATCAGCGTCAGTGATAGTTGAAACTATCCTCAAAGGCCCAATTATCCTGAATGTGAAACAACTTACATTCTTAAACTGTAGGCCTCATCTCAGTGCATCAACCATTACCCCATCATTCACCAATGCCCTCCCTTTCAGCTTCTATAACAAACTTGAGATACTCCCTGAAATGCAGTATAATCCTCCCAGCATTGACTGCCTGACTGCCATTGTCCAGATGGATGCACAAGAACCTGAGCAAATGCAGCATCTAGTCTGGAGCAATTGTCCAGATGGATGCACCATATCGCACAGTCACCACCTTGAAATGTTCCAGAAGAGCATAAATCGATTTCTCAGCCTACAAAGTTCCCTGAAAGCCAAGCGAAAAAAGATTTGAAGAAACTATGTCATACCTGCTCCTGCAACTCCTCATTGAGGTTAAGATCCAACATGTGGAGGGGCGGCGACCACCACTCAGTCCTCCTGCAGGAACTTCTCCAGCACAGTGAGCAGGCGGTAGACTGCTGCGGGGAGGCCGCTGCGGAGCTGCAGGGAGGAGCAGCCGGCGCAGGAGGGCCTGGAGCTGCCTCACCCCCTCCGCCACGCCCGCCGCCGCTCGGCCAAGCCCCTCCTCTGGCCGCACGCTGTCGTGCATCGAAGCTCCTGAGGAAGAGATGCCGTGCCAGCCGCCATCTCCGCGCGCCAGCCGGGTCACCGACGCCGCCCTCTGCCGCGCCGCCACCTCTTTGTTGGGGAGAATGTTTGGGCTGGGCCCACCCGACTAACCTAACCTAGAGTAAAAGTGTAGAAGTGGCTGACTGGTGGGACCGAAGAACTGCCGCACCCCACCAGTCAGACAGCCGCGGCCGAAGCCGCAAGCGGTCGCCGCCTCGCCGGGCCGTCGGGCACGGGCGCCACGACGGCAAGTCGTCACGCCACCCGCGAGAGAGAAAAAACTGACATGTGGGCCCACCCACCCTCAGCGCGCTGGCTTCAGCCGAAAATTTGAACCATCCCCGCTGCTTTCGAATCCACAAGGCCAATCGCCTCTATTCGGCTATTCCCCATTCCCCACGCTCTCCTCCCCCCACCGTCTCGCCAATTCGTCCCGGGCTCTCCGACTCAGCGTGGCGGCGGCCGCGCCATCTCTCCGACGACCTCGCCGCCTCCCCGAGGACCTCACCGAGCCGGTCCTCCTCGTCGCTGCAGGTAATGCTCCGAGCTTTGATCCTAGCGGAGTTTCCGGGAAATTTTGTCGCGCGCGGGTGGGCTCGCGCGGGCGGCGCTGTGCGATGATCACCTAGCGGATGGTGTGGGGCTTGCGGGTGGCACAGCGTGTGGTAGCGCGACGTGCAGCGGATCAGGGTGCCATGGGAGTAGTGATCAAGTAGAGGCGGGGTGCGCGGGCGTGGGGTGAGCACTCGCATTTGGGGGGGCGCCGCGAGCACGGAGGCAATCATCCGCGGTGCGCGTCCGGCCAAGCTCGGGCAAGTCGAGGAGGCTGTCAAGTGCACTCGTCGGCGTCCTCGACTCGCCCCTACTCGGGCTGGACGGGCGTCGCGGATGATCGTCGGGTCAATGACTTGCGGTGGGGCGGTGGTGCAGCCACCACTCGCCGCGCGACGGCGTGACTGGCGTGCAGCCGAGCGTGCTTGCTGGGGCACACGCGCTGAAGCGGCACGATGTGTCGCTGGTTGCGGTCATTGGTTGGGCAGCGCCATTTCGTCTGGAAGGGCGAAGTCGCGCGGTGTGGCGAGTCGCTGTGTTGCTGTCCTGGGAATTGATTGGCGGCCTTTTTTCGCTGCGTTGATCAGATTAGTTGCTGATTGCTTGCAATGGTTGTAGCCCTGGGGTCCTGGCGTAGCATATTGTGATTGTGAACGTGAAGGGGTGACGCCAGCACAGTGGAGGGGCTACGGAGGTGTTTAATTGGATGTGGAGAAGCTATGATGAATTTTTTTTATTTGAGAACAGCCGGATTTCCTTCATTAACCATGAGTAGGAATACAATCAGCATCTAGGACACCCTGTAGAGCTGGTGGAGTTATAAGCCACTCCTCCACCGGCTGTTACAGGACACCAATTTAGCACACTCATGAGCAAATCTATTACAAATTCTACTAGTAAAAACTGATGAATTGATCTTAATCAGTGCTTGCATTCTCTGAAAATGTGATTGAATTTGCTTCAGATGGAGCGGATGGGGAAGGTGCTGAAAGCCTGGCAGAAGATCCTGTTTCAGGACTTCTTCAGCCTTGGGACGATCACCACAAAGAACTACGAGACTGACGAGATGCAAAGGCCAGCTGAGGAAGTAAGTGCTTCTGTCTCTGTACTTGACAAGTTCAGGGTATTTTACTGATGAAATGAATATTGTTCAATGAGTATTCATTTGTAGATAGAAATGGGTTAATTAAACGTGGTTATTCATTTTGTTCTGAATGAATTTTACTCAGAACAAATCCTGCTAAGAGATTAGGAATTATTTGTTTTTCATACATGAGAATGAGTTCAGATATACGAATCAATTTTAATTTGAGATAGGAATGTTTATTTGAATAAATTGCAGCGTGCAACTTTGGAGGCAAACCGGTTCTCTGGATACCAGAAAATCATACTTGCTGGACTGGGTACAATGTTCTGGGGAACTGCAACCAATGTCATTGCCCATCTTGAGAAGAAACTTGTTTCTGCAGAGAACCTTGCTGATTGGGTCCATTACAGTTTGGCTCATTGGGTGAGCAACAGTTTCATCTATGGTGCATTTGCTCTTGTCTTGATGTCGCTGGGACTATGTGCTTCTACATTCCCAAGCTCTTCACCATTAGCGGCTGGGATGGCTGGACTGGGAGGCTGGCAGGCCTTTGTTTTCACATTAGGCACGTTTCATATGGCTTCGCTGAAGTACTACTCTAATACTGAGGAATGTTTCTACTCATTCTTGGGGGCATTTGCTGTTATCACAGTTTACTGGGGTTTCGCCGCGCAAGATCCTCTGGTTAGAGTTTGCTTGCATTATATTATTTAAATAGAGTAACTGCATATAGCTACATTATTGAAAATTTGTACTGATATGATACACGACATTTCAGCTGCTCCATATTGTTGCGAAGTCAATCCTGTGGGTGATCAGTCTGCCATTCTTTGCTGTCTTCTTCGTTCTTTATTACCTTCTCCACTTAATAATGTGGTTTGCAAGGTTAGTAACTGTGATTATATTTATTATATACTAACTTGACATGATAGATGTATAATAAATTTGTGTGGATTATGAGTGCAGGGATATTCTTAAGTTGGGTCAGTGTTCTTGTAGTTGTTGGAGCTCGTTGAGGAATGCACTTTCTGCGCTGTTTCATTTAGCCAGGTAGGAAGTGCAAATGCTTTTTACATTTTTTTCTTCCTTGGTCTGTTTGTGGGGTTCACTGTATTTGCCATGATTCTCAGAGGATATCAACCTCCTGGACAAGGGCAGCAGGCCCAACCATAATCAACCTTTCACATCTTTCTGAAGAACGCATCAACCATAGGTATAATCCTTTTTTTTTCTAAATGATGTCACAATATCGATTTTTTCATCCTTTTTCCATCAATATCGATCTGTACTAATTACTTCTTTTCTTGTACAGGATACAGCTGGTCATAAGCTTCAGTTGAGATCATGTTGCAAGCTTACTGTGGGGGATGCTGCAGTGTGTTGCAGAGTAGGTGATGTAGGTAGGAGTCGTCCTAATCGGCTCAACACAAAAAACAGAATAAGCTGATCGTGTTAGAACACCAGCTTTGTGTTCTTCTTTTTTCCTCACATGGTGCGAGTCTCAGTTTGACATGGTCATGTTGAGTTGTCAGTAGTGATAGCGCCCATGCATTACATCATTGTTTTGCCACGCTTGCAAGACTCGCAAATGTTTTGACTTCCATGTTCTCTGATCAGCTCTATCTCATTTTCATCTGTGTTCTTACACTGCTCATACTACAGCAAGTACTCCATGTTTTTTGTGCTGTCCTGTGTTGTGAAACATATGTATGACAGGTGATGGTTGTTCTTTCCCAAGACATTTTTCTTTGACTTATCACCAATTCCCATGATCATAGGTAAATTGGCTAAATAGGTGTGAGTTCGATCCTCACTTCATGTTTTATAAATGGGCTTGATTATTTACCAAACCAAATACCAACAACTTACAAAAGTGAGACCGAAATTTTCCATACAGAAAACATTGGTTGTTCCATAACTCTAAGCAGATTAGGACAAGCTGAGAGCAAAGAAAGGTAATCACAATATGCAAGCTTTAAGTTCGGTGCACAAATTGCCTTCCAGTTTGAGAATATCTTCTTAAGCTTTTTAATTGTTGGTCCATACAGAAGGTCAACCTCTTCTTTAGATTTCTCTCTTAAGTACAAGAAAATAAGGAACAATATCTGCTTCTTCTACAAGCACAAACATATGAAACAAATGCCCATCAAATCAAACTAGGGTGAATTTGCATAATATTCAGCCTGGGTGACTTTGTACGCAGCACTACACTCAAGGTGGTGAAATTATTGGTGGACGTATCTATCTACGGTCCCCATCAGAAAACAAAAGATTAATGACACATATACAGCAAGAAAACCCAGAAGAATGAAAAATAATTCTTCTACACCATGGGTGGCCACGTATCTTCTCATTAAGTCGATCAAATATACCCACAGTAAGACAATCAATCCCTGCAAATTAAACCAGATATAAGTTTCGGTGAGAATTTTGCTTTACACCGGATAAAAGTTATAGTGACAAGCAAAGCGTGAGTTGATGAACTATCTGAACCACAGGAAAAAAAATCATATAGGATTATAGGAAACAAAGGAAATTGAATAAGACGATCAATCCATGCAAACTATATGTGAGTGCTAAAGTTTTAGTATGCATTTTGCTTTGTATCAACCTCAACCAAAAAAGTTATAGAAGCAACCAAAATATGACTCAATGGAATATATTAAGCGCAGGAAAAAAATCATATCAGACTACAGGAAAACACAATATTTTATTGGCACATCCATCTAATGTGGATAAATTGTA
This sequence comes from Setaria viridis, assembly GCF_005286985.2. NCBI lineage: Eukaryota > Viridiplantae > Streptophyta > Magnoliopsida > Poales > Poaceae > Setaria > Setaria viridis. The sequence goes on along the minus strand of NC_048267.2, from coordinate 9,079,149 downwards.
GAACAAGAAGATTTTTTTTTCAAAACCATTGTTGGATGCAATTTAAAAAAATGCTAAATCCAATTTCAAAATGCAGCAACCACAACATATGCAAGAAATATGTCAAATGGTGGTGTATCTGTTATACAGTTTAGGACTATAACAAATAATTGTCATAGGTAAATCGGCTAAAAAGATGAGTTCGATCTTCACTTCATGGACTGGATTGATTACCAAACCAAATAACAACAACTTGCAAGAGTGAGACCAACATTTTCCTGCCTCAGATTCAAGCAAACATCGGTTGTTCCATAACTATAAGCAGATTAGGACAAGCTGAGAGCAAAGAAAGGTAATCACAATATGCAAGCTTTAAGTTCGGTGCACAAATTGCCTTCCAGTTTTACAATATCTTCTTAAACCCTTTTCTTTTGTCCCATAGAGAAGGTCAACCCCCTCTTCAGTTCTCTCTCAAAGTATAAGAAAGAAGGGACAGTATCTGTTTCCTCTACAAGCACAAAAATAGGAAACAAAGGCCCATCAAATCAAACTAGGGTGAACTTGCATAGTACTTGGCCTGCGAAATTTTGTATGGTGGTGGAATTGTTGTCGGGACACATTTATCTATGCTCCCCACCAAAATACAAAGGAACATAGACACAGCTACAACGAGAATACCCAGAGGATATAAAGTGAAAACTAATTCTTCTAGACTACGGGTGGCCACGTATCTTGCAAACTAAACCAGGCATAACTTTCAGTAAGAATTTTGCTTTTATAGCAGCCAAAATAGTTATATAGAGAAGCAAAAAATGAGTTGATGAACTACTATCTGAACCACAGGTAAAATCATATAGTACTATAGGAAAACACAGGATTTTGAAGAAGACGATTAATCCCTGCAAATCATGAGTGCAAAAATTTTAGTATGCATATTTTGCTTTGTATTAACCAATTTTTTTTTGAGGGGAATCGGCAGGTGAGGCCCCTACCCCTATTTTATATATAAAAAAAATATGTATTAATCAAAAAGTTAGAGGTACAATCAAAATAAGACTCAGTGGACTGTCTGAGGCACACAGGAAAATCATATAAGACTATAGGAAAACACAGTAATTTTATTGGCATATGCATCTACTCCCTCCATGCAAAAAAGAGGCCAAATATGACTAATAAATAGGGGTAGGAAAGATCATTTCACATCTTTATTGATCCGTCCTAGAATTTCTAGGATGACTTGTATTTTGGGAACATAGGGAGTAATGTGGATATAAATTGTAGAGCACAAAGAGTTTTTTTTTTCAAAACTGACGCTTCGTTTAAAAGAACAATGCGGGGAGATTCAGATAGTTTGTGGTTTACACTAGGACGTACTCCCTCCGTTTCAAATTATAGGTCGTTTTGCCGCTTCTAGGTTTATAGATGTTTGTATGTACGTAAACATATTGTATTTCTAGATGCATATAAATATCTATACACCTAGAAAAATCAAAACGACTTAAATTTGGGACGGAGAGAGTTTACACACTATTGAAGCAAATAGGCAACACATGATATTAGCGTTTATCCCCTCTCCTTCAGATCTCATAGAAAAGATCTAGGAAACTTTCCTCAGTGCCTCTGCAGTGACTCAATTATTTTTTTTTAGAAAAATATCTTCTTTTCATAAGCGTCGAACTAGGCATGAACTGTTAAAATCAGTACACATAATACTACGCTATCTCAAACAATTTTTCAAAGGTGCCCATCACTGAAACACGGGAAATTAAAAATCTCACACGCTACTCATCCTTACTATTAATCTTTTTTCACAACTATGTTTTCCTCTGTTCAAACTGTAGCATCATTGCACATGTTCAGATCGATGAGATTCGATCAGCTCATCGGCTTCCATGAGATCGGGGGTTGTGATCGACGTACGTACCCGGAACACACACTTGATCGCCGTCGAGAGGGCCTTCTCAATCTCCAGTTCCTGGGCATCCAGCAGGGCAGCCCTGGTGGCCTCCGTCATGTCATCGGCCGGCGCCGCCGCCGTCATCGTTTGCGCCACGGTGTAGTCCTGGCCACGTCCCTTCTCGAGGTCAAGCCACGGCGCCTCCAGCTCCTCCCTGGGGACCTCGCCGGCGCCGCGAGCGCAGCCGCACGCGCCGCGATGCATGGCTGGTTCGATCGGGAGCGAGGGCGACGGCGGTGAAGATTGTTAGGCCGTTTGGAGCCAGTCCGTGTTACGCGGATTCTTTTTTTAATGTATTGTTGGAAGGTTTTCTTCTTCTTCGTTTTCTTTTACTTGGGTGTATTCGTGGGCGCGTTCGAGTAGGAATTCTAGTGGGCTAAGAGCACTGCATGTTAGCGGTTGTAGGTCATCTCATGCAGTGTCATGTAAAATTTTTAATGATGTGAAGAAGAGAGAGCGAGGAGAGAGGAAGATATTGTTGTTTCGTGAAACATCACCTCGTAAGCTAAATTGTAGGACTACGAGACAACTCAACAATTATTGTACGAGTTATCGTTGCCATACAACTCATAATAGTTCTTTTTTCATATGCACAAATTAAGGAATTATATAGCTCTATCAGACAACTTATAAGATAACACATTGAACGGATCACCCGTTGAGTCGTATTAAAATTACGTGTCAATACATGAGATCACCTGTTATATGACATCGTCAACGTACTTTTGCCCTGAGAACTCTTGTCCGGTTGTCCCATTACAATTTAAAGGACAGGCCATTAGGAATTTCTTTGGCGGGTTGCCTACCAATCAGTGTTTCTCTTTGGAAAATAGTCCATTTAAGCCTCTCTCGGTGAAATCTAATTTTTTTTACCTCATAATTCGAACAATTTCAATTTTTTTTGCGAATAACAATTTCAAAAGTTGAGGTGTCGATAAATCTTTTTTTATTATTAGATAGAGGTGAAAACTGAACTTTATCGATAGTTGTGGGCCAAATGAGCGCATTGGCCCTTATTTGATGGGTCTCGTGTATGGATTCGTTGACGCAAAATCGGACCGTGGTCTTCACGTACTAACTTAGTACGTACGAAAGGCTGGGGAGATTTGCTTCACTCTGGTGCAGGTCCTGTGGATCAGCGTGCGTGGTGTACACGGGCGTGTTAGTCAGTTTGACCATTCAACTGACAAGGTGAAGATAATCCTTCTGAAGTTTGAGGCAACCGGCCAATCAGGCCGATGTGATTTGGCACCAACAGTTATGATAGTGTAGCAGAATAATGCATGATGAATAAATTATCGGCTATGAAGCCGATTCCAGTATTCTGATGAGCGTGAGTGGTTCATTGGCTATCCAGCCGGTTCAACACAGTTGGTGATAATGAAGCATAGAAACCATCGGCTAGAAAGACGATAGGAAACAGAGCGCTGTTGAGCTCTTACCCCACCAGCTAAAGCCACAAGGTGATGAGATTTGAACTAACGTCACTACCGATATTTCTATATGAAACCACAACGATGCACCAGATAGTTGCAACCTAGAAATACTCAGCAGGAAGTCAATCTAAACCCCGCCAGCCGATGAATCTAATCACAATGGAACTCGATTCCAATAGCACCCGGGGGGTAACCGAGATTAAGATGCAATAGGCTATTAAGAGATCTATCATCTGTGATGATACGATCTAAAGCTAATTAAAGCAAACTAGACAATAAGATGATAAATTAAATAAATATCAGCCGATGCAAGCTGAATCAAGGCAGGATAACTGTGATTCTACCACATCTAGCAAGAGATCGAACGATGCAGCCTTACAAGATATGACAAAACCGATAACGGGTGAATACCGTGGATTGAGACTGAAGTGATGCGCTGTAAGTCGAAGATCCAAGATACTCGATAACTTGTAGGTAAGAACTAGATCCAACGACAGCGATGCGCCCGGAAGTTGGAGTCTAGGATACCCGGTGGTGGGAACTTGCGGCTTGCCGGAGATCGAAGTTGATGCAGCCTTGCTTGCCAGAAAGAACTCACCGAAGAAAATCTACATTACTCCTACTCCTAATGCAATGGCGTGAAGCCGAAAAGGTACATATGTTGTATTCATCGTGTGATAGATGTTACTACGACCCTGGGTACCCGAACTAATGACTCCTAGCATGAGTCGTACAAGACTTGCCTAATATAAAAAGTCTAAACAAAAGAAAATACTAAGATACATATATTCTAATTTCCCTTATGCAGAGCCCTCGCCAATAAAGCTTCCTTTGACCCATACGCGAAGAGACCAATCTGCATGCATAATAATTTGGACTCCTTGCTCGTAGCGTAGACCAACAGCCATGCCATGATCCTTCTTTCTCTGATCCAATCATTCCAGCCACCAATCTTTCTTTAATCACTTTGCTAGCAATCTATGGTCACTTTCCAACGTACGTACGCATGCAGCACCCATCTCCATGTACATCCATGTAGCTCCGTGTACCATTGCTTGCAAAACCATCGGCTCGTTTCCTTGCTGATCACGTAGCTCCTGTAGACACACGTGAGTAGCCGACCGTCTCCTCTTACTTCCGATCATCTGGATTTCCTGGTCAAAATCTGATATCAACACAAGGCCCTCCAGTTCGGAGTATAAATATTCATGCTTCGAACTTTGCAATCTCAACGTCTCGAATCTTCCGACCGATAATCAGAATCACACTTCCTGATGGACTAGCTGATGGCTCCAAACAGCCATGAGACTTCGATAACTGGCAGATAAATCTAGACGAAACCACAGCGATGCATCGGTAGTTAAAGTCTAGAGCACCTGACAGATGAAAATCGTAGCGAACTGGAGACCGTGGCAAACTTTTCTAGTATTGCCCTTCCATAGCCGATGTTTGTTTTTAAGCTTCTTACCAAAAATTAAGCCAACTTTATTTCTTCTGCTCAAGTAACTTGGGTTTTTGATGAATTTTTAAATCAAAATATAACCTTGCTCCTCAAATGATTCTCTTAGATCACTCAATGTGTATAATTGCTTACCAAAGCATTGGGCTCCATTTTTTTTCTCCTTGACTTTTGTGGAGCTCAGGGTAGGGGATAAAAAGGAAGCATACTTGCATGCATATTTTGCAAAGTTAAAAACCGGATCCAATGGAAAGAACAAGTCATACAATCAGATCAAGATGTGTGGAATTTCTGGATGGAACTCCTTATTTGCATGACTCTTCCTTCTATTTTTTCTTTTGGGATACGGGCTATCTCTCCTTTACTCTTTTTTAATCATTCTTTTCTTATGTTTTTGAGCACTGATATTTTTTTTCTTTTTGCGTAGCCCGTACCTTTTCGCATAATGAATATGAAGAGTCATGTCAAAGGGATGGAGTATTTTTGTGTGAATGGAAGATATGTTTTTGTGTAATTTCCAGTATAGAAGTCAGCATATGAATAGCCGAGTACGTGAATCCAGACCAAACGACAACGATGCGTCCAGAAGTTAAAGCCTAGCATACCCAACAATGGAATAATACGTGGAGTGTACATGATTCTGATCTTAAAATCATGAAATGAATCTTACAAGGATCACAAACAATTTGACAATGCTCAATACAAAACAAGCAGCCTATGTATAAGGTTTTCAAAAGTATCATCATATGGCTTTGGTAGGAATTTTATATTATTGAGCAGCTAAGCTAATTTTATTTTCGTAAAATAAAATTCCCAAGTATTTTTCAGTAAGAAATAAGGTTCTTTGATCATACCATATATCCTCTTCCGTATCTTGGTTAAGCCCAGCGCCGTTCCTCTGTTCTGGCAACCTCACGGCGGTGGCGGCGGCAGTATCAGCAATTAATGTCAGCGAGAGTAGCGGCGGCGGTGGTAACAGTAACAACGTCTTGTGATCCCGAGCCCTTGCTGTTCAATATAATGCTGTTCATTTGCATCATCGGCTGCTCTGCAATTAGATCATAGGCTGAGAAATGGCTGACGATGGCAGCGCAGGTGGAAGCAGCCAATTGCCAGGCCGTTGCGGAAGTCCCATCCTGCTTCTCCTGGTCGATAAGTTCACCGATGTGGTACGAGTCGATCACCATGATGAGGGTCGCGCCCTACGGCACATGATTCTTTGGTGCGCGCGACCTTAGCTCATATGTGCAGTGCGACGGATGGGCAAGAGATCGGCTTCAACGCTTCTATACTGTGTAAGAGACCAGCCGATGTCTTCATGCTTCATCGTAGTCTGGAGCTTGTTCTCGTTCCAGTATCGGCTACTGATAAATTTCAAGTCAACTACTAGTGGGTAATGCAGAGCCGATCTGATCAATCTTCCATTAAAACTGAAATTGCATGAATGCTGAAGGACGTTGTTGTTCTTGCTTATGTGTCGAGCACTTATGGCCGTTGGCGCGTGTCATCGTCGTCATCTTCCACGGCATCCTCGGCAGCCTGTGATGGCGGAACCGACCTTGGCGGAGGCCTGCCGTCTTGCTGTCGTCATCATGGTGTCGCCTTAATTTGCATCGTCACTGCGGGGTGTAGGTGCCGTGCCTCCATCTCAGGTGCAGGGCTTCATACTCCTTTAGTAACCAATTTGATTTTAGGCAGGACTCTTCCATTGGCTATCTTTCATACAAAAAGCAACGTACAATAGCCGGTTAAAGAATTCAGTGCTATTCTTTCGGCTGCCCTTGCATTTGCTATATATTTTTAACCATCCGATCAGCTTAATTATTTCTCCAGGCTCTTCCAGTCCCTTTTTTTTAGTATTTCGTTGGCTATCCATGCAATGGAAGAGCACTCGTGGTGTAGTGTATATAGACGTGCAGTACCATCCTGATCGGCTCCTGGTTCGCACCGTGTCGTCTTCGCCACTTGTGCCGTCATCACTCTACCTTGGGCAGCTCCATCTTATGATCTAATCCAATATCTTTGCGGCGTCATCGTCTTCATCGTCAGCGTGCCGTCCTTGCCGACGCTCACCAACAGCTGGCCTTTGATCCCTGCGTGACGCCTCTGACCACTAATCTGTCAAAGAAGTGCTTTAAACAGTCTCGGCAGCTTCAACTTAACCAATTGTCGGCCACGTACGTGTACAACGAGGACAGAGCTCTGGAGGGTAGAGTTTGCCGATGCAGGTCGTCGAGGGCAGATCAGAGTTTGCCGATGTAGGTCGCCGCGGGCACCGTCGAGCTGGAAGTCGATCTCAGTGGTGCTTTGTTACAGCTTGATACTCCTCGCCGATGAGTTTTCGGAAAGGCTTCCGCGAACTTCCTCGTACTTCAGTAGCCGATTCGATCGCAGATCAGCTATCCTTTCTTATTTCCTCCATCGGCTGGTATGTATAGGGGGAAAAGACCGCCAACGATTCTCCAGTCGAGAAAGACCACCAACGATTCTCCAATCGACGTACGCGTACCAGGCTTGGCACAAGTTATCGGCAACCATTAAGGAAATAATCATGGTCTTTTTTAAAGAGATGGCCATCGGCAACTGCGCTCAAGCTTCATCGGCCATCTTTCACTACTCTCATCAGCTCCCTATGTATTCATGTAGAAAAGCACATAGCCGATGAAAGCCTTTAGACTCTGGTCTTCCTCCTTAGCTTGTTGTCAGTTAGTACTGATACCCCCTGGTTGCATAGATCCACCGCAGATGATGCCCTGGCGTTGATGAACTTCTTTGACGCAGCCATTGGAGGACCGGCTGAAGATCTCGACATCCCGGCCGCAGCGCAATTTGGCTAGGTATCGGCCTTGTAGTGAAACAATGGAAAAGCAGGTAGCTAATGTCGAGGAGCTTCATCGGCTGATCAATAACCCATAGAATTCTTAACAATAATTTGGAAGCTAGGAGCCAACAAGTGCATATTGGCTGTTCATGAGCCGATGGCTATAGAGTTCAATCGGCTGTATGCTCATCTTATTTATGTAAGGCGCCATGTCATGTCTTCCTCTTTTCTTATTTGGTCACGTAACGTGTATGGCTCCTTATTTAATGCAACCGAATAAGAAAAAGTTCTCGTAGACTTCCAAGCTTCAAATTTTGTTGGCCACGTATACACCTTCCTGAATAGCTTTGAGACTCATCGGCTCTATAATATATCTCTCAACCGATGGCAACCAATAATATTCCGATGATTGATAGCTTATTAACTCTGCACCTGATTAATTTTCCGTTGATATTTCTATCCCACCATGCCGGTTCAGTCTTGACGTCAACCAGGCACTCCGCGGCCTCCGTGAGTGCGAGCATGACGCGCCAGCCGAGAAAGAGCATGCACTATGACATCGGCTTTCAGCTTGTACCCCCTCTGTCGGCTGCCCTTGTCAGGTTTTGTGGTGTCATCGGCATCATCACGGCTGCATCAAATTAGAAAGTTTGTTTCTTTAGGCATAAATCTTATGATTTGCGACTAGGATTAGAAATTTTGATCTATAGGGTATAAATAGGGACCTTGAAAGATCTGGAGACACACATCATAATCAATACAAATCTACTACTTTCGCAATCTCTACCTAATATTAAAGTGCGGTTGTTTCTTCCAACCGTCGTGGTTGTTTTGCAAAGTCCCTCAACTTTTTTTAATCAATCCGTAGTCCTTGGAATAGTTCTTGACGATTTTGCAAAGAAGTTCCAAAATTTTATTGCAACTAAACCGAGGTCCAGCCTTTGCTCCTATTCTTTTGTCCCACCCACACAGCGCGCTTGCCGGCGGCGGCGCGGGACGCGCGCCCTTGCTCCGTCGCTCGCGTGACCAACCCTCCCCGCGCTCACCACGCACTACTGCCACTTGCCCTAGCAGGCAGCTGCTCCCTCGGGGCTCCACACCCTAAGGTCACCTGGACCTAAGGGGTGAAGGAGAGAGGAGGAAGGGGAAAGGAAACAATGAGCCGAGTGCCTCCTTGTAGTCAACCAAGTAGAGCCATGTGCCAGAGAGGGCAAGGTGCTAGGGAGGGGGGCATCTAGCAATTGGGGGATCAATTTTGCACTTGATTAGAATGATTTGGAGTGGATTATAGAAGGGAGGTGGATGGAAACGAGAAGAGGAGGAGGACGCACTCCTGCCCATGGCGGCTAGAGGCGCTGCGGCCTAGCGCTCGAAGTGGGAATGAGGCTAGGCATGGGGAGGACGAGCGCTTGCCTGGGCGACAGGGAAGACGGCAAGATGCGCAATGCTTGGGTGACGGCAAGGATGGGGCAAGATGTGGATGGCGCTGATGGACGAAGAGGTAGTGACTGGCTGGATGATGATGAGTACGGGGGAAATCGAATGAATGGATAGAGCGGAGGTTAAGTGGTGAATTATTTTATTTCCATGTGTGGGTCCCACATAATAAACAGATGGCATCAAACTACCCACAAATATTTTCTACTACTATATTTGCAAAGAGAGCACTATTAGGGACAACACACCAACATATTGTAAAGTGAAGCCAACATATTAGGCATAAGTGAATAATAACGTGAGAGCAAGTAAGGACCCGAAGCAACGCACTGGCATTTCTACTAGTTTACTTTTAAGTCGGCGATTTCGCCATCGTTTTCGTTTCTTCATGAGTTCTTCCAAGCTAGTTGGGTTGCATCGCTTCGATCTCCGGCTAGATTGTAAGTTCCACGTTTACTGAATACTTCCTAGGCTTTAACTTTGGGCGTATCACTGTCATTTTGTCTAGATTTATTCACAAGTTATCGATATTCACTAGATCTGCATGTTTTATTCGTTACATCTTGTTTTAGTTTTTGTCACAATTATCCAGCTTAGAATACGTTCCGACCGGCTTTTGCTTTATTTTCTCGTACCAATCTACTGTCACACAGCCGGTTAGATCTGTTTTAAGTGTTATCTATGTAGTACTGTTTAGGTGGTACTTTACGCTTCTTTTGTATCTACTACATCCACATCGGCTGATTTAGCCGATTGACCTTGCTCGTGTCGGCAGCCTTGCCGATACATCTTGTGGAGCGATTCGAAACTCCAGCCGATTTGCTCTTGTATTTGACGTTTTACCTATCCTTGTCAATCAATAGGTCAGATTGACTGGCACGCCACGGATCAACAGGGCTACAACCTGAATAGGAGCGAAGCAGATTCTCCCAGGTTTTGTGTGTTGGTGCGCGAGGTTCTCTCTTGATTTTTGCGTCAACACACTTTTGGCACGCCCAGTGGGACAACACAAAGCCTCAACATGTCTGCGTCAAAGACTGCCAAAGTTTCGGATGACAACAACATCGAGATCGCGAAGAGTGAGCTCCAGGAAGATCAGAGGAGCGAGGTGGCAAGAGTTGTAGAAGAGTTCAGATTGCTATGCCTGAAATCCTTCAGCCGTATTAGGAAAGGGGAACCTGTCAAGAAGCACACCCTTCCAACTCCTCGTCAAATCACCATTGCTGAAGACACAGGATGCAGGAGATGATCGACCAGGCTCTTTATCACGCGCTGATCAACCAAGCGGCAGTAATGACCAACACCGTGGACAATGCCATCCTCAGCACTCTCCACGGTGGAAGCTCTCAGGGGTTTCACGGTCCAGTGTATGGGCCACCCAAGAACGTTCCGATCGGAAGCGGGATGAATCCATCTATGGTAGGACAATCGGCTTCTCAGCCGATCCAGATATCAACTGGGGGTTGTGGTGCTACGCTACTCCAGAACACCAACGCTGCAACACCCTTGATCAATCAGGCGACAAGTCAGCTCGCTCCAGCATACACTGTGCCATCATCGTTCCCAGCATCAGCGCCATGGGGGGCCGTAGGGACGCCATTCGGACCCATCTGGAATCCAGCCACTGGATATGGGATGGCCCCAAGATTATTTGTTCCAACCGCAAGATCTCCAGTACAACCTCCATCGCCATCGGCTCCGCAGCCAGCGGCCCAGCGTTATCAACAGAATCTGCTCGAGGTCAGCAGGGAGGATGGCGCTCCGGATCCTCACAGGGATGGGTCACCACTAGTGGTGTACGACGAGGCAACCGACGTGTTACATCATGTTGATTCTTCCCGCCAGTCGACCCAGCTGCAGCACCTGCAACACATGTTGGCTATCCAACAACCAATTATGGTGCCACAAATTCAACAGCAGGTGCCGGCCGTCCAACCAATGCTCCAGCCTATGGTCTAGCAGCAACAACAACAGGTCAATTGGGCTGCAAAGATAGCCTAGGTGATGCAAGATCAGTTCGGGCTAAAACCTAAAGTGCAGACCTACACGTACAGAACGTTGTACCCACCGGCCTACGACATGTTGCCATTACCTCACCGATACAAGGTGCCTGATTTCACCAAGTTCTCGGGACAAGATGACACATCGGTGGAGCACATCAATAGGTTCATCATTCAATGCAGAGAGGCAGTTGTGCAAGATGCTCTGAGGGTTCGGCTATTCTCGTCATCCCTATCCGGGTCAGCCTTCCAGTGGTTCACAACACTTCCACCTAACTCCATTATCACCTGGGCCGATCTGGAGAAACAGTTCCATAAATACTTCTTTGCTGGAGTTCACGAGATGAAGTTGATAGATCTAACCAATCTCAGGCAGAGGAGTGATGAATCAGTGGCCAGCTTCATCCAATGGTTTAGAGAAGTCAGGAACAAGAGCTATAGTCTGGTCTTGAGCGACAGCCAACTAGCCGATGCGGCTTTTCAGGAGCTTCTACTGCACATCAAAGAAAAATATACTTCACAGGAGTTTGAGAGTTTGAGTCAGATTGTACACCGGCTGTCGAACCAAGACGTGCGCCCGTTTGATCAGAGGAAGTATTTTCAGAAGAAGGTGGCATACATGGAGTGTTCGGACTTAGAAGGAGAAGCAGAGGTCGGCTTGGTAGAGTGGGTTAAGACCAAAAAACTGATCTCATGCCCGTACGGCAAGAAGGAGCCTAAAAAATTCGGGTTCGATATCTCCAAGGTCAATAAGATCTTGACTTGTTGCTGCAAGAGGGCCAAATCAAGCTCTCACCGTACCACATGATTCCATCGGCCGAAGAACTTAAGAAGATCAAATACTGCAAGTAGCATAATGCCACATCTCACAATACTAACGAGTGCAAAGTCTTCCGCCAGCAGATCCAGTCGGCTATTGAGCAAGGGAGGCTCAAGTTTGAAGCTCCTTTGAAACTGGCAAAGCCGATGAAGATCGACCAACATCCGTTTCCTACCAATATGGTAGAGGTTGGGGGTAAAAGCGTGTCTCCTACAAAGGTGCTGACGTTAGAATCAGCTAGGAGGAGTGGAGCTGTGGACCCTAGAGTACAGGTGTTGGCTAACGATGTCAAGGGGAAGGGTCAGTTGCAAGAAGGGGAAAGCTCAGCAAGGCCTCGACGGCCGATGACTTCCCAAGAGTTACTCAACAAGTTCCAGAGATAGCAAGACCAGGCAAGGCACTGGGAAGAGATGACGCGTCGCCATGAAGACCACTGGAGATGCCCGTTCTTCATATACTGCTGGGAGGAGGGAATCAAGCTACCATCGATCAACAACTGCCCCGAATGCAATGGTTCATACCAAGGCAGCCGATCGTCCAAAAGACCATGTTTTGATGACAGGAATCAAAAGCTGATCGACAGGGATAGACCTTACCATGATGACAGGTGCATGCCAATGCGTGATCGGCTGGGGGGCAGAATCAGTATACACGATCAGCTAGGGGGCAGGCTAAATGTACCCAACAGAATAGAGGAAAGAGCCAATGCAAGGGTCCTCGACGAAGAGCCTTTGTGTCGCGAGCCGGAGCAGCGGCGTGTGTCATGAGACAAAACTGTAGCACACCCTAGATGGTGCCCAGCAGGTTTGACTAAGTCCTAGAAGAGAAGGGTTCAACTCTTGCGACAATGGGAGTAGCAGGAAGAGGAACAAAGGCGTTCTTCAGAAAGAAAAGGGGGGCAAATCCTAGGTGTGGCGCATCAAAGACAAAGCCGATGACAAAGAGAACAATCCCGGATCAGCTGCCAATGTCAACATGGTTTTCGTCTTGCCGATGGAATTCATGGCTCCAACCGATCATGAGGCAACAGAAGCAGAATAGGGGATGGCGCAGTTAACCTTGGAGCCGATGCCAGCTACCTTTGAAAAACTCGGGGATGAAAAATGTCGGCACCTGAAAGCCCTCTTCCTCAAGGGACAAGTTGACAGGAGGCCGATTACCAAGCTTCTGGTGGACGGAGGTGCAGCCGTGAACATCATGCCGTATGCCATGTTCCGCAAGCTTGGCAAGGGCGAAGAAGACTTGATCAAGATAGACATGATGCTGAAGGACTTTTAAGGGAATGTCTCTCCGGCCCGGGGGCACTCTGCGTCGACCTCACCATTGGCAGTAGGACCCTACCTACTACTTTCTTTGTCATTAATGGTAAAGGGTCCTACAACATGCTTATGGGTCGGGATTGGATTCATGCCAACTGCTGCATCCCGTCTACAATGCATCAATGTCTCGTCCAATGGATCGGCGACTCAGTTGAAGTGGTCACCGCCGATTCTTCTTTCAGCGTCGCTGCAGCCGACGCACAATAGTGGAATTACGAACAAGTCAGTTGCATATCTGGCAGAGTCTGGGACACAGACTTTCTGAAGATGTCCAATTTTAGGCTACAGCCGATCCAAGTAGTCGGCTCTGAAGAATCATCCTAATGGATGAGTTCACCCAAGACGACATGAAGCTGGGGCACGGGTTTACGTCGGTCGATGAGTTAGAGATGGTAGATCTTGGAGATGGGAATAAGCCAAGGCCGACGTATATTAGTGCTAAGTTAAATCTTGAGTATAAGCGTGAGCTAATAAAGTTGTTAAAAGAATTCAAAGATTGTTTTGCTTGGGAGTATCATGAAACGTCTGGTTTAGATTGATCTATTGTCGAACATCAGTTGCCAATAAAACCAGGATATTGGCCGTATCAGCAACCTGCGCGATGTTGTAATCCGAAAATTTTACTTGATATTAAGGTCGAGATTACAAGATTAATTGAGGCAGGGTTTATTCGGTAATGTTGGTATGCTGAGTGGATTTCTAATGTGGTTCCCGTATACAAGAAGAATGGAAAACTGCGCATTTGTATTGATTTCAGGAACCTCAATCAAGCCATGCTAATGGATGGTTATTCGATGCCAATGGCGGATGTGTTGATAGATGCTGCTTCGGGACACAAAGTCATTAGTTTCATGGATGGCAACACTGGATACAACCAAGTATTGATGGCTGAAGAAGATATTTCCAAGACGGCCTTCAGGTGTCCTGGACACATCGGTTTATTCGAATGGGTGGTCATGACCTTTGGATTGAAAAACGCTGGGGCTACATATCAGCAAGCCATGAATTACATCTTCCATAAACTTATCTGCATCCTAGTGGAAATTTATATCGATGATGTCGTATTCAAATCGAAAGGGTACCGAGAGCACTTAGCTGATTTGCGTGAAGTCCTAGAATGCACAAGGAAACATGGGTTGAAAATGAACCCGAATAAATGTGCTTTTGGCATGTCGGCTGGACAGTTCTTGGGGTTCATGGTTCATGAGCAAGGCATCGAAATTAATCAGAAGATCATTGGTACTATTAATAAAGTTGTGGCTCGGCAAAATAAGATGGAGTTGCAGTTATTAATCGGTAAGATCAATTTCATCCAAAGATTCATATCAAATCTGTTTGGGAAGATTAAATCTTTCAGCCCGTTGTTTAAATTAAAAGCTAATCAAGAGTTTGTTTGGGGGGTAGAATAGCAAAAGGCGTTGGATGATAGCAAACGATACCTGGTGTCACCTCCTATATTGGTTCCTCCACAAGCTAACAAGCCGTTCACGTTGTACCTCTCCGCCGATGAGTGTGCTATCGGGTCGGCTCTTGTCCAAGAATTTGAAGGGAAGGAATGAGTAATTTATTGTGTGAGTAGAAGGCTCTTGGACGCAGAGACCAGGTATTCCCCAGTTGAGAGGTTGTGTCTGTGCCTATATTTTTCCTGCACTAAGCTTAGACACTATTTATTATCCACCGAGTGCGTTGTGGTATGTAAGGATGATGTGGTCAAATACATGTTGTCATTACCGATTCTAAATGGAAGGATTGGAAAATGGATTCTGGCTTTGTCCGAATTTGATCTAAAGTATGAATCAACTAAAGCTGTCAAAGGGCAAGTCATGGCCGATTTTGTTACTCAACATTGTGGGCCAGAGGTTGCTACTATTGAGATAGCCCCATGGGTTTTATTCTTTGATGGATCTTCATGTGGGATTGAATCAGGAATCGGTATAATCCTTATATCACCTCAGGGGGCAAACTACGAGTTCTCGCTGCCGATTGAGGCTTCTGCTACCAACAACTAGGCTAAGTATTGAGCCATTTTGAAGGGGATCCAATTGCTGAGAGAAATCAAAGATGATGCCATTGAGGTTTTTGGGGATTCTATGCTTATCGTCAACCAGCTGACTGGAGGATGTGAATGCAGAGATGATATCTTAAGAATTTACTATGAGCAGTGCCTCCAATTACTTAAAGAATTGAATAGTGTGGTTATTGAGCATATTCTCAGAGATTACAATGAAGATGCTAACAAGCTCGCTCAGCATGCCTCTGGTTATCGGCCGATCTGTAGTGCTATGGCCTTGGAGTTAATGGCTGATGATTGGAGGAAAGAAATAGTAGATTACTTAAAAGATCCCTCCAAGAAAGTCGATAGGCGAGTCCGATTTCAGGCTTTGAAATATGTGTTGCTTGAAGATGACCTTTATTATCGGATGGTTGATGGGGTCCTGCTTAAATGCCTCGGGGCTGAAGAGGCCAAGAATCTGATGGGCGAAATTCATGAAGGGGTTTGCGGAGTTCATCAATCGGCTTTCAAGATGAAGTGGATGATACTTGAAGACTGCTATAAATACTATAAGGGTTGTCAAGATTGTCAGAAGTTTGGCAATGTGCAAAGAGCCCTGGCGTCAGCTATGAATCCTATAGTAAAGCCGTGGCCATTCAGGGGCTGGTGTATCAATTTGTTCGGCTAGATTTATCCACCTTCAAGCAAGGGTCATAAGTTCATACTAGTAGCAACGGATTATTTCACTAAGTGGGTTGAAGCAATTCCCCTAAAAAACGCGACGTCAGCAAGTATGGTTGATTTTGTCAAGGAACACATCATCTATCGATTTGGTATTCCTCAAACTATCACAACCGATCAAGGGACAAGGTTCACTTCAGGAGAGTTTGAAGAATTTGCTACTGGTATGGGAATTAAGTTGTTGAATTTTTCTCCGTATTATGCCCAGGCAAATGGTCAAGCTGAATCATCCATCAAGGGGATCATTAAATTAATTAAGACGAAGATCGAAGAGCAGCCAAGGCGCTGGCACACTACTTTGAGCGAATCCTTATGGGCGTATCAGATGGCTTGTCATGGAGCTACAAAGTATCTCCTTATCAATTGGTTTATGAACATGAAACAATTCTACCTTGGGAGTTGAAAACTGGATCTAGGCCTGCATCGTTACAAGATCAATTAACATCCGAAGAATACTCTACTTTGATGAAAGGGGAGTTGGAAGACCTAGCGGGTCATCAACTAAGGGCTTTGATCAGCATTGAAGAAAATAAGAAGAGGGTGGCTAGATGGTATGACAAAAGGGTCAAAGTCAAGGAGTTTTCCCAAGGAGATTTAGTCTGGAAGCTGATATTGCTGATTGGGTCTAAAGATCCCAAATTTGAGAAATGGTTGCCTACATGGAAGGGACTGTATTGGATAAACCGGTGTGCTCTTGGTAATGCGTATATTTTGGAGACACTTGAAGGAGAGGAGTTCGCAAGGGCTCTAAATGGAAAGTACTTAAAGAAGTACTACCCGAGTATATGGGTAGATGCATAGCTGATGGTGCAATGCCTTAGACTGACATAGCCGATATCGAGGGTATCGCCTTTAGTCTAAAAGAAAAGAAGGAAAAAAGGCAGACACACGGATAGCCGATAAAATTGGTTGTGATGTGGCCGACACGATACAAGTCGCCCTTAGAACAAATAATATTTGCAACACTCGGGACACAAGAGGTTATTACATCAAAGTCATCATCATATCGTGGCCAATACATTTCATTACAGGCAAATCCGGATGGCTCCCTATTGATATTGGTAACTACTTACTCCCTTTGGCGAGATGTGCCTGGGAGGCGTCCCAGTTGAGCTTCAGTACTGCCGATTTCCCTGTTGACCCAGCCCAATTCCAGTAGAAGTTGAATTTTCCTAGCCTCCAAACTGGTCAATTTGTCTTCAAGCAATACACGGGGGGTGGGGGGGTGGGGGGGGGGGGAGGTTGTGGCTTCGAAGGATTGACTGCTGCGCTTGCTGGTTTGAGCCTGCGGCTTCGATTGAGGACAAGATCGATTTGACATCCGCAGGCAAATGGTCTCTAATTTGATCACGATAAGCTTGGATTAAAGCTTTGTCCACTTGGGTGAGCGGCTCATTGGAGTGAAGAATCTGGATGACCTGTTCAAGCTATTCGTCCACTTGATTTGGTTGGGAAAGGGAACAAAGAGTCAAGGTTTGGTTCAGGATAACCAATTCCGAATAGAGAAAACGTAGCAATACCTGGTTGACTGAAGAAGAGGAGGCCATCTTGGTCGCGTGAATTCGATCTGGTTCACAAAATCTGTAGCGTGTGCGGTCTTGAAGGTGACCTCAAGGAAGGTGTAAGGGTCTGTATTTATGAGACGAATAGACATGTGAAATGTGAACAACAGTTAGTCAAAATGGGCTTTTTATGGGACTAGCCGTTGGCGAGTCAGAAAGGACTGCAGGGAAATGGTCAAACTACATTCAAGATGGGCATTGATCATTGACATCACGAAAGAAATGTACCAAATACCAGAGTACATAAAAGCCAATGACATTCGTTACAGTTATGCCAAAAGAGTTTGAATGGCGTTTATCGCACGCAGACAAATCTGATCGGCAGCCTCTATCTCTCTACGGTCATCATTGGTTGAGCCAGGTATGTCAATTATGCTCCGATGTAGCTGAATAGCTTGATGCGCATGTGCTTGCTTTTCCTGCTCTAATTGCTTGAGGACTTCTGGAAGTTGGGAAAGTTTGGTTTCTTCAACGATGATGGCGTCGCTGATGCTTTTCAATTCCTTCATCAGTTCTGCCCTCCTCGCTTTAAGCCAATCAATTTGACCAACAATATTGGGGCGAGAATCCCTAAGAAAGTCGATCTTGTGGTGGATTTCGTCAGCCTGAAGTTTATGGAATTCCTTGTCCTTATGCAATTTTTCCTGTTTGGCATGATCGGCTATGTGGCGTAGAGCCCTTAACACCGGGACTTGGTGACTCTCTATGTAGGATGTAGGGAGGATAGCTTCTTCTTTGTCTTCTGGAATCTGGCTTTTGCGTTTGCGGAGGATGTCATGCATCCGTTGTGCATCTTTGACTAGTTGGCCAATGTCTTGCTGAAGGAAGTCGAGTATGTCTTGAAGTTTGGCTTTTACGTCATCAGGAATGGATTCTGGAACTAGCGGGTGTGACAAGACTTCTTCTTCATGGATTTTCCCCAACCTGAAATGAGAAGAGGTTGTTGTCCGGAGTGTCCTGAGCCTGCGAGGATTAATAAGGTATAAGCCGATGAAGCTAGTCGATTGGAAATCGGTTAATATACAAAGAAAATGTTCACCATCTTCCATTGGGTTTCTCTAGCTTGTGTTGGTGATTCCATTGGGGGTTCTTGTTGTATTGGTTCAGCGGAGGGTGGCATGCTCTCGGAAGGTACATCGGTTGCTAGTGTTTCAAGAGTAGTGGCCAACACTTCTGGGATAGTCTGTATAGAGAACCGGTTGATTCTTAGCAACAAGGGTTAAGAGGGCTGGAATATAATATGTATTTTACCTCAAGAGTTGGGGTGATGGCCGGTGCAGTCTCCTGAGTATCTTTAGCTTGCGGAGCAGCCGATGAGGGAGGCGGAGGCGTAGCTAATTCTAGGATGGGATCTTTGGCCAATTGTGCGGAAGGCTGAAAGAAATAGGAGTCAGCACTGGTTAAGTATCTAGAGAAATTCGAATGAATGAGATTACCTGCAAGGCCTCTATCAAAAGTGATGCAGCTACTGACGCTACTTCCGCTAGGACAACCGTTTGGGGTGCTACCGCTGCCATTGGATCAGTCTCCTGGGCCAACGCCGCTATCGGCGGGACGGACGCTTGTGCCGATTGTGAACCTTTTTGAAGGCGCTTCTTACGGGTAGCTTTCTCAGGAATAGAGGCTTTGCACTTTCGACTTGCGGCTATGTCCATTAAAGATGGCGTGTCGTAGCCGATGAGAGGGTCAGCCGATGGAGGGGCATAGGCAATCGGCTTGTTGCTCTGGCTAGCTCTTGGAGGTGTAAAGTTAACACCCTGTAAAGGGGAAAAGTGTTAGTGGGAAGAAAATATCTGTAATGAAAGGAAATTTGGTGGAATTAATGATGATTACCCCTCCATCAGGATCATTGAAGTCTGGGTCGAACTTCCCGCAATAAATCCCTGTTGCCACGCAGAAGAGTTGATGTTTCCACTCTTTCCACCATGACCTGAATTGTTTAATGGTGAAGGCTGCAGCTGTCCATGTTTGCAAGTCGATGGTATTGGTATCTGGAGCCAAGTTGCTGAGCCTATTGTATTCAAGGCCGCTAGAAAGTTTCTCACGGGATCTCACCAGGTCGGCAAAGTAAGGTCTTATCGGCAATTGTCCAAAGCCAGGTTGGCGAGCTGCTGCCGACGGGTGATAAAATTCATATGTCGAATATTGGCCTTTACCAGCAAAAAAGTTAGCTGGAAGAATTCCGGGCTTGATGATTGTCTGTAAGATTTCTCCACTGAAGGTGCATGTGACGAAGTCGAAGCAATATGGCAACTCAAATATAGGGACTTCACAGTGCTAAGCGTACCAAATGGTAGCCTCTTTGGTGAGTCCATTGTAACAGCACTTGAAGGCTTCGGCTGCTGCAGAAGGAGAGAGTCTACTGCTAGGGATGACCAATAGTGCTTCACCATAAGAGGTGGATTGATGGGTTACAACTGGTTCTTCCTCTGGCTGATCGTTGGGGAAAGACAATTTCCCGAGGTCGTACTGGTAGGTGTGCTGGAAGTAAAGATTGAGCCATAGGTTGATGAACCAGCAGGGGCCGCCCAGATTGCCAATTGGTTCTCGGCCAATAATTTGCTAGATACTTGATGCAATAAGTGATAGGCTGATCCAAGAAGGTGCTTTCCTAGGGGGATTGAAGACCCTGCTGCTAATGCTTCGGCTAAGGGTTGCAGATTACTGGTCGGGCCGGCTGATCTTTCGTAGAATACAAATTTATCCAGCCACATGTTCAGGAAGGCCACATGCTCCCTCTCATCGACGGTCCTGGTCCCGATGTGACGATCGATATAGCCTTTCCATCTGCTGATGGATTTTGTCTACTGCCGGTGAGAACCTTTAGCTGGGAAATGAAATGGCAAATCGGCAGAGGTGACATCCAAACCTGTCAGCATCAGGACGTCGGCTAAAGTTGGGGTCATCAGCACATGGCTGAACAAGAAGGCATTCAGAGCGTCTGACCAGAAATATGATGCGGCTACGAGCATGGGCTCGTTTCTAGCCATATTTGATAAAGAAAGAGTAATGCATTGACTGATGCAGCGCTCTTGCCAAGAGACTTTTTTGGAATTGGCTACCCTGAGATACCAATTTTTCCATCCGGGTGTGCGGTTGGTCCAATATCTGAAAGCGCTAACCCAATCAGCCAAATCCATTGATGCAGATTTGAAAGGGATTCTATTAGTCTCCAAGTTAATTAGATCTGTTGGATCAAGATCTCCCATGGGGCTTAAGGCGATGTATCCAGGGGTATCAGTTATGGGGATGGTGATTCTGTCTTTGAGGACCTAAGAAATGCGAAAATGGCTATGTGAGGAAAGGAAGGTAAAAGGTACGGGGAAGATGATGAAGGTAGAGAGGTGTACCTCGGGAACGACAGTAAGGGTGGCCATGGAATTGATTTGGGATTTGAAGTGATTAGCAAGCGAATCACCAATGGTCGCTGGAAATTTTCGATGGTTGTCGAAAATCGTCGACGGTTTGAGCCATTGTCCTCATTAAAGAGATAATCATTAGCTCCAAAGCAAGCTTCATGTAACCTAGAAATCAATTATCTCTTTTATATCGACCGCCATTGTATTTTTTATTTCTAGAGCAGCTTCTTTTTCTACCTGCGCAGCCAATTCACAATTGCCTGAACCATCGGCTGCCCACACAACAGCACACTTGTATTGGCTGCCCAAGTAAGTCACGTGCATGCATATGCTCCACGATGAGTTATAGTGGTTGTCCCTTTATTTATGCTTCACCATCGAATTGTCCAAATCTCAGTGCCAATGCTCCTTCAGCCCCCATACAATTTCCGAAGCAATTGTTGGCTCCATCAGTATCTTCGTAGTTCCATTTAACGCCATTTTTTCATCAACGTCGAAAGGGAAGTAGATGACCCGGATCATCCGCTAGCAGCGAGAGGCGAAAGTGAGGTCCTTCGATAAGCATCAATGGCCGACACATTGTTTGTATCTTCTTGTCAGCTCATCTCTGGTATTAGTGGCCAATGGGCAAAAACTAGATCGGCTGCTCCCCCATCGGCTGTCCCTAGTGTTGTATTTGTCACAACAGATAGCCGATTCGCAGCCCATACATTTGCATGCATGAATATTGGAACCGATCCTTTTTCTTAATTGACCAATCGGCTGCCAGTTAATAGAAGAGGTGATTTGTCAAGGGTACACATGATGCTTAAATTCCACCAATACAACCAACAGCTGAATAGGAGGCAAATGAAATAAATTTTGCTATCTTCTTCGACAGCCTCATCGTTGGCAGCAGACAGACAAACGGCCGATGAAGCCATCCAGTAAGAGAACGACAACCTGTAGTGCCGATTACCACGCTATCGGCCCTGCTCGTAACGGAGCATCCGATTTCGCCGAACCTCGATTGCCCAGCGGATTATTTGTGCGGCGAGCTCCTCATCTTGTCTAGAGCACCCATCGGCTTGGACACGGTGCCTGCCCTCATCATACGTAATAAAGTGGCCTAAGCCGATTAAAAGCTCATCGGCTGTTTCTAAGACTTTCTGTTGCGTTCAGAACAATCTCTGATGTAGGAAGGCCTTATTACTGCAGACCATCGGCTTCTGATAGAAGGAAATCCCATCCATGGTTACATCGGCTGATGGTCCTGAATTTTTTGCTAACATTGCCGATGTTGCTATTGCCGCCCATCTAACTTCTCTAACAACAAATCTGCCGTAAGTAATAAGACGTCCAGTGGATGTCGAGAATATAATAATGAAGTTTCAGGAACGCATAATCAATTGACAAAAAAATCAATCGAGGGGGGAGAGAGTTAACTTCATACCTGATTGACAGAAGAGGGGGGAGAGAGTTAACTTCATACCTGATTGACAGAAGAGGAGGAAGCCATCTTGGTCGCCTGGTCGAAGACTTGGAAGTGTGTACAAGGAACGAGTTAATGGGTGTTGTGCGAGTGCCTTCGGAGGAGATGCGAGGGGGTCGTATTTATAGAACAAGATGGTGATGGGCAACGATTGGTATAAGGAAGGCATTTAAAGAGAGTGACCGTTGAGTCAAAAGGCTGCGGGAAAAGCCGTTCAGACTCGCATTCAAGATAGAAACGTCAAAAGTATCAATGTTATACATGACATTCAAAGGCCGTTACAACTATCTGAGGAGATTGTTTATGGCCTCGATTGCTCGCAGGTGAACTTGGTCGGCCGCATCCAACACTTGCCAATCGTCATTGGCTGATCCTGGGATTTCTGGCACGTTACGATGGAGGTGGATAGCCTCATGAGCGAGGAATTGCCTTTCTTGTTCCAAATCGGCGATGACAATTGGAAGATCTTCAAGCTTATTTTCTTCAGTGGCGATAGCCTTCACGACCTGTTCCATCTCTTTGGCAAGTTCCGCTCTAAGCCGTTTGAGCCGATCTATTGCATTGACGATGCTCGGACGGGAGGTCTCGAGGATGCCAATCCGCCGATGTACCTCATGTGCACGGTGCTTGTAAGATTCTTCTTCTTGACGCACCTTCTCCAATTTGGCACGGTCGGCCATGTGTCGCAAGGCTCTAAACACTGGAACCCACATGGTTTCGATGTATGCTGCGGGTGTGAGAGCCTCTTCTACGTCTTCTGGGACTTGGCCTTTGATCTCGTTGAAAATCCGTCGTATCGGTTCGCATCTTCCACTAGTCGGCCAACATTTTCCTGAAGAAGAGTTCACATGTTTTGGAGCTTGGCGCGGATATCTTCTGGTATTGAGCTCAGGGTTATTTGGCGCGATGCGACTTCTTCATCATCGGAGACCGCAACTGCAAAAGAGAAGAGGTTGTTATTTGGTGTATCCTGTTCCTGCAAAGATGTGGGAAAATGTTTTAGCCGATAGAAGTAAGAAATCGACTGGTAAAGATAGAAGGTTCTTACCTCCTTAAAATGAATCTCTTCTGCTTGGGTTGGTAGAATTGCTGCTCCCGTCTCAGGAATCGGCGGAGGTAGTTCATCAGAAGGAGAAGATTCGACAATAATCGGCTCTCTGGTAATAACCGGTAATGTACTTGAACCAGCCTCCTAGAGAAGGGAGAGAGAAGCATTTGTGAGTATGAAAGAATACTATATCTAAGTATGAGTCTTGGTTTTCTCACCTTTGGGAATCGCGCAGTCGATGGTCGCTCAAGGGGAATGATCGATGTGTTTGGAGCATCCTGTGCCAAGAATCAGCCGATTTTAGTTGAAAGGGTTATGGGGATTAAGTGAAGAGCGTGTTATTTACCTCAATCTGAAGATTTGCTGGTGGCGCAGTTTTGGCTCGGGGATCAGCCGATTGAGGAACAGTCTGCTTCGGGATGAGTTGTGTGGCCTGTTGAAAAGGGACGGATTTAGTATTGATAATACATATGAAGAAATTAGAGTAGTAAGATTACCTGTATGGCCTCCACTAGAAGAGATGCAACCACCGACCCAGCTTCTGATGCTGCCAGGGGATTAACATCCTGAATTGTCAGCAATACATCTACTTGGATTGGTGTGGCTGAGGGCTCGACCGGCGTTGCTGCCAATTGGTGGGCTATCCGAGTTGTCGCCGATTCAGTACAAGCTCGTACCCTGCGACTCGTTTTCTTTTTGTGGTAGACATTTTGAGCTTGTGCTTCAATCGACCGGTGGCTATGTATTCCATTGATGAGGGCATGATAGCTGATAAGAGGATACAACGTGTACGGATGATGGGTCTCTATCAGCCTGTCACTCCGACTGTGCGTTGGAGGCACTTGGCTATCGACCTGCACGGAGAAGGAAGGACAGTGATTGAAAAGTTCTATGGCATGAAAGAGTGAAAGGGGCCATACACGCACGTCAACCACCATTCCTCTTCATTTGCCAAAAGCTTTACCTTAGCGGTTAAGGAGTTCTCACGAAACACCAGGTTAGACGCTACCCAAACCTCCCATCTCCATGCCAGAATCACCCCACCACAGGTGTGTGACCAGGCAACGTGTAATAATCAACCTCAGTCCCTAGCAGCTCCATAATGAGCACATTATTACAATCATCTAATTTGGTTTCTTGTAGAGTGATAAGTGACACGCGTTCTTCAGCGACTAGCACACGCACGACATTTTGTTTGGCTCTAGCATTGAGCCCTTGGACATTCCGGATTAACATGTTTTCAGCAATCATAGCAACAAGTCTCAGTGACCAAATTTACTAAGCCAGCTAGAGAGGATCTCAGGGTTCTATCTCAGCTACCACCACACTGAAAAGCAGCCGACCGTTAGGAATCAACTCATCAAGGGCCTCACATTGGGAAATCGATAGGGTAGCTGTTGGGGGGAAATATCAACAGCCCCCTAATACACAGCTTGAAGAAGCAAACATGAAGGCCCAGGCCCACCAAAGTGTGATCAAGTCTCCGCCTCGACCGACCCCAGCGTCAGGACCGGGAGCACCCGACCTCCCTCCGCAGGGTCTCCGCCTCGACCGACCGCGCCCCCAGGGTCGGGAGCCCCCGACCCTGTACCACAAAGGTTCCGCCTCGCCCGACCCCGAGCGAAGGAGTCGGGCACGCTGAGGCCCACGGGTCAGAATCCTCCTCGGATACGCTCCGCGTAGACAAGACAAATCCGGTGGGGCCCCCCGTCGGCCTCACCATAAATGCGCCGCAGAGAAGGCAGAGCGCAGGGCGACCGCGCCCCCCACGCGACCCGGCGCAAGTACCCGCGCACAACCATCCTGTACGAGCTACAGTACTGGCGGCCAGCTCCCATTCGTCACAAAGTACTCATGATCTGCGGCGACCGGAGCGGAGTAAGGGGCGGCCCCGTCCTTGGGCCCCGCACGCCCTCGGGCCCCGCGCAAGCGGCAGTACAGGCGTGGAGCTCCCCCTCTACAAGCCATCGTCAGAGCGGCGGTATCCACCGTCCTCCCTAACGGACGGCAAGGTGACGATGAAACCCCCTCATCATGATCTATCCTGATACCTACAAACGTCGAAGTAGCTACCTGCGAGGAGCTGCAACACTTGGCACCCGGCGGCAACCCCTTCGAGCATGCACGACGGCACGCGTTCAGGGTCGGCAGGACATCGGGCGCCATGGGCCCCTGCCCTCCTTCCCGCCAGACCTTTTTTACCCTCTCACTCTTTACCTTTTGCCCGGTTCCCAATTGTAACTCCGGCCGGCCCCTTGCGATATAAAAGGCGGAACCTAGAGCCGGGGGAAGGGATCGGCATCTCGAAAGATCAACACTCCTCCTAGAACACAAGAGACCTGGGACCAGTCCCTCTCTCACCCGTCTGTAACCCCCTACTACAGAACCCCCGCGCGGGCAACACGAGCATCCTCGATACTGGACGTAGGGCTCCCTTTGCCCGAACCAGTCTAATCCGTGTCTCCCGTGCAACCATCTGAGGCTCACGCGCATAAAAGAAATTCACTAGTCTAAGTCCTGATCCGCTGATCTTGACAACGACAGTTGGCGCGCCAGGTAGGGGACCTTTGCGCGTACATCACCAAGTCTCAGATGGCCAATCGCGATCGCAGCTTCGCTCCGGGCTCCCTGATCCGCTTCGGGAGCCTGGACTTTCTGGCCACCGGGAACGGGATCGAGCTGATCCCTGTCCACGTCCTGCCCGCTCGTCCTGCTGCCCTCGGCACCACCGCCAGGACGACGATGACGAGCGGCCGGACACCAGCCGGAAGGGCCTCACTAGAAGGATGGCTCTTCGGGCTACGCAACGCCGCGGGGGCTCATGGCCGCCTCCTAACGCGGTCCCTCGCCACGTCGCCCGCGAGCAACGAGCTCGTAGGCGTGGCAAGGGCAGCCTCCGACACTAGCTCTAGTAACGAGAATCCTGACCCCTCGCGCGAGTGCTTCATGGCTGACGCGCACTCCGAGGGGTCCAATGGCGATGGTGCCGAGGGGAGGCAACGGCCTCCCCCCTCGCGCGCCGCAGCTACGACTGGGGCCCTACCCAGGGCGCCAGAGGGCTCTCTGCTACCGGAAGAGCACATGGGCGCACGTCAAGAAATAGAGCACCCCCACCACGAGGGGGGAGCACGACAACGAGCGCGCGACGTCCAGGAACGCATCTGCGCGGATGGAGAACGTCCACCGCTCTTTGCCCGCGCCAGCCAGAACGTCGTCGCTGCGGCGGTGCTGCTCCGACAGCTCCCCGAGCCGGCAACGCCTGAGGAGCGACGGGCGCGCCAAGAGATGCGTAACCTACTCGAGTGCGCCGCCGTCCAGCAGGCGGAAAGTTCGGCGTCTCGACGACGCGGCCAGAATGCCAGCAGGGCAACGCAGGGCGCCCCCCCGGAGCGGCGGGGGGAATCTTCCATCAACCCCCTCCGGAGGCGAATCCAACTGCGACCGCCCAGCGAGCACCGCCACTCGCGATAGGCGAGGCCCGATCCATCCACCAGCGCGTCGGTCCCGTTCGCGACGCCCGCGACACACTGAACGCGCGGAGACGTTCCCGCGCGGACAGGGCGGACGGGGCGGACCGTGGCTACCACGTCCACCGTGGCGGATGCTACGACAGCGGGGAGGATCGCAGTCCGAGCCCTGGAGCAGCTGGACCTCGGGCCTTCTCTGGGCGCATCCTGAATGCGCCCTTCCCGCCGCGCTTCCGGCAACCTACGAGCGTGGCCAAATACTCGGGGGAGACCAACCCTGGAGTATGGCTCAGCGATTACCGACTCGCATGTCAGGCCGGCGGGGCGGACGATGACCTGTTCATCATCCGCAACTTACCTCTGTTTCTGGCAGACTCCACGAGAGCCTGGCTAGAGCACATCCCTTCAGGACGCATTCGTAACTGGAACGACCTGAAGGAGGTTTTCGTAGGAAACTTCCAAGGGACATACACTCGCCCTGGCAACTCCTGGGACCTCCGGAGCTGCCGCCAGGGGGCGGAAGAGTCCCTCCGGGATTACATCCGGCGCTTCTCCAGAAAGCGCACCGAGCTCTCCAACGTCGCCGACGCCGACGTCATAGGAGCTTTCCTAGCAGGGACCTCATGCCGGCCCCTCGTCCACGAACTAGGGCGCCGAGGTCCACGAACCACGGAGGAGCTCCTCAACATCGCCACCAGCTATGCCTCCGGCGAAGAGGCTGTCGGAGCGATCTTTGATCGTTCCAAAGGCAAGGCAAAGTGGGAGGAGGACGCCGGCGAAGGCACCTCCAACCGCCAGCAACAGAAGAAGAAGAGCAAGCAGCGGCGCGAGGCCCCCCTCGTGGCCGCAGTCGAACGAAAGCGAGGGCAGCCGCCCCCCGAGGGCACACCCGGCTTCTTCGACAAGCTGCTCGAGGGACCGTGCCCGAACCACGAGTTCCCCGTCAAACACGCCTACAAAGACTGCAACCTCATGAAGAGGTTCTTCGTGGGCAACCCGGTGAAGGGCGATCGAAAACGGAAGCCCGATGAGGAAAACATTGGCGACGAGGAGAAGGAAGACGGCTTTCCTAAAGTGGACGGCTGCTTCATGATCTTCGGGGGACCCGCTGCGTACGACACCAGGCGCCAACACAAGCTAGAGCGTCGGGAGGTTTACGCTGCCGAGCCTGCGACCCCGACTTTCCTCAATTGGTCCGCGCCGGCCATCACCTTCGACAGATCTGACCACCCTGGGCGCGTCCGGCACCCAGGGCGCTATCCTCTCGTCATCGACCCCATCATTGGCACAACGCGTCTTACCAAGGTACTCATGGATGGGGGAAGCGACCTCAACCTCCTCTACGCTGAGACCCTCGACACCATGGGGATTGACCGTTCCCGTCTCCGTCCTAGCAAGGGCCCCTTCCATGGCGTTGTGCCAGGAAAGCAGGCGACGCCCCTCGGGCAGATCGACCTGCCCGTCACGTTTGGGACCCCTTCCAACTACAGAAAGGAGGTCCTCACCTTCGAAGTGGTGGGCTTTCGCGGAACCTACCACGCCATCTTGGGCCGCCCATGCTACGCGAAGTTCATGGCAATCCCCAACTACACCTACCTCAAGCTCAAGCTGCCGGGACCCAACGGAGTCATCACCGTCGGCACGACCTTCCAGAAGGCATACGAGTGCGACGTCGAGTGCTGCGAGTACGCCGCGGCTATCACCGTCTCGGGCAACATGATGGCCCAGCTTGAGGAAACCGCTGAGGACCGATCCGACGCCAAGCAGTCAGGAACCCCCTTTGAGCCCACCGAAGGTATCAAAGAAGTCCCCCTCAATCCCGGTTGTTCCAGCGGAGGGGTGGTGCGCATCAGCGCAGCCCTATCCCCCAAATAGGAAAGCGCGCTCGTTGGCTTCCTCCGCGCAAACGGTGATATTTTTGCGTGGAAACCCTCGGACATGCCAGGCATCCCGAGGGAAGTCGCCGAGCATTCCCTGAACATCAGGGCCGGCTCTAAACCGGTGAAGCAGGGCTTGCGCCGTTTCGACGAAGAAAGGCGCAGGGCCATTGGCGAAGAACTCGAAAAGCTCCTGGCGGCCGGCTTCATCAAGGAAGTACGCCACCCCGAGTGGTTGGCCAATCCTGTTCTTGTACCGAAAAAGAATGGGAAATGGAGAATGTGTGTCGATTATACCGGTCTCAACAAAGCGTGTCTAAAGGATCCGTTCCCTTTGCCGCGAATAGATCAAATAGTCGACTCGACAGCCGGGTGCGAAACACTCAGCTTCCTCGATGCATACTCCGGCTACCACCAGATCGCGATGAAAGAGGCCGACCAGCTCGCCACCTCCTTCATCACCCCCTTTGGCCCCTACTGTTACGTTAAGATGCCATTCGGCCTCAAAAACGCGGGGGCTACCTTCCAGCGATGTATGCTTAAGTGCTTTGGAGATCTCATCGGGCGAACCGTTGAGGCTTATGTTGACGACATCGTGGTCAAATCCAGGAAGAGCGATCAGCTTGTTCCCGACCTGGAGTTAGCCTTTGAAAGGCTAAGGGATAAGCATATCAAGCTTAACCCAGAGAAATGCGTGTTCGGTGTCCCAAGGGGCATGCTGCTAGGCTTCATCATCTCCGTACGCGGCATCGAGGCGAACCCGGAGAAGATAGCGGCCATCAGCGGCATGGGGCCGATCCGGAACATGAAGGGAGTGCAGCGCGTCATGGGATGCTTAGCATCCCTAAGTCGCTTCATCTCGCGCCTCGGCGAGCGAGGACTCCCCCTCTATAGGCTCCTAAAGAAATCCGACCGCTTCGAGTGGACCAGCGAGGCGCAGGAGGCGCTTGACCGGCTCAAGAACCTCCTGACAAAGGCCCCGATCCTGGTTCCGCCGGCCGACGGTGAGACCCTCTTACTCTACGTCGCGGCAACCACCCAGGTGGTCAGCGCGGCCCTAGTGGTGGAGAGGGAGGAGGAGGGGCACGCTCTTAAGGTGCAACGCCCGGTGTACTTCATCAGCGAGGTGTTGTCCGAGTCCAAGTCACGATACCCGCAGATCCAAAAGCTGGTCTACGCCATCCTCATCACGAAGAGGAAGCTGCGTCACTACTTCACCTCCCACCCGGTAACGGTTGTTTCCTCATTCCCGCTTGGTGAAGTAATCCGGAACCCGAATGCGACAGGAAGGATCGCGAAGTGGGCGCTCGAGCTATTGGATCAGGGTATTACCTACGTCCCCCGCACCACCATTAAGTCCCAGGTACTTGCCGATTTCGTGGCCGAGTGGACAGAGGTACAAGCCCCAACGGCAATAGAGGAGCAGGAGTACTGGACGATGTACTTCGACGGGTCGCTAATGAGGGCCCGCGCCGGAGCAGGCCTCGTCTTCGTCTCTCCACTGGGCGTGCGCATCAGGTACATGATTCGCCTCCATTTTCCTGCATCCAACAATGTTGCTGAGTATGAAGCCCTTCTCAACGGGCTTCGCATCGCCATCGAGCTGGGCATCCGTCGACTGGACGTCCGAGGCGATTCCCAGTTGGTCGTCGAACAAGTCATGAAAGAATGGAGCTGCCATGACCCAAAAATGGCCGCCTACTGCAACGAGGTACGTAAGCTCGAGGACAAGTTCGACGGATTGGAGCTCAACCACGTCGCAAGGCGCTTCAACGAAGCCGCCGACGAGCTCGCAAAGGCGGCGTCTGGCCGGACACCCATCCCCGACGGCGTCTTCGTTAGCGACCAGCTGAAGCCTTCGATCCGCTACCCGGAGCCAGCAGGGGTCGGCGAGGCATGCCCAGCCTTGGGGTCGGGATCCGAGCCAGGAAAGGTCGGCAATACGCCATCTATCCTGGACCCGAACACCCACCCCGAGGGAAACGACGCCGCCCCGCCCGACCCGGCCGCGGAAGCCAAGCCCTCCGACCCCGCGGTTATGGAAATCGAGGCGGGTCCCGCGGCGGGGGCCGATCCCCCGACCGATTGGAGAGCCCCGTACCTCGAATACCTTATCCACGACGCGCTCCCAACTGACAAGACCAAAGCCTGCAGGATCACGCGTCGAGCGAAATCTTTCGCCATCATCAACCAGGAGCTTTACAAGCGAAGCCACACGGGGATCCTCCAGCGCTGCATCCCGATCGAGCAGGGAAGGGCGCTGATCCAGGACATCCACGCCGGGGCCTGCGGTCACCACGCCGCGCCAAGGACGCTGGTGGGCAATGCCTTCCGGCAAGGTTTCTACTGGCCAACCGCGGTCGCGGATGCTACCCAGGTAGTCCGCACTTGCGAAGGATGCCAATTCTTTGCCCGCCAAACCCATCTGCCCGCACAGGCGTTGCAAACCATCCCCATCACATGGCCGTTCGCGGTCTGGGGGTTGGATCTCGTTGGACCCTTCAAAAGGGCGCCAGGGGGATTCACCCACCTACTCGTCGCTGTCGACAAGTTTTCCAAATGGATCGAGGCAAGGCCTATGGCGCAGATCAAGTCCGAGCAGGCGGTACAATTCTTCACCGACATCATCCACCGCTTCGGGATTCCTAACTCCATCATAACGGACAACGGTACGCAGTTCACCGGAAAGAGATTCCTCCAGTTCTGCGACGACCACCACATTCGAGTGGATTGGGCGGCGGTTGCGCACCCCCGCACGAACGGGCAAGTCGAACGAGCCAACGGCATGATACTTCAGGGTCTCAAGCCACGGATCTTTGACCGCCTTAAAAAATTCGGCGGACGATGGGTTGCGGAACTCCCAGCAGTCCTCTGGAGCCTGAGGACAACCCCCAGCCGGGCGACAGGATTCACCCCGTTCTTCATGGTTTACGGGTCTGAGGCCATCCTGCCAACCGACTTGGAGTACGGATCACCAAGAGTCAAAGCATACGACGAACAGGGAAACCAGGCGTCGCTCGAGGACGCACAAGACCAACTCGACGAAGCGCGAGACGTAGCCCTCCTGCACTCGGCTAAGTACCAGCAGGCCCTACGGCGTTACCACAGCCGCAGGATACAAGGCCGCGCTTTCAACGTTGGAGATCTAGTGCTCCGCCTCGTCCAAGACAACAGGGGTCGGCACAAGTTGACTCCCCCATGGGAAGGCCCGTTCATCGTCGCACAGGTGCTACGGCCAGGCACCTACAAGCTGGCAACTCCCGATGGGCAAATCTTCGGCAATGCCTGGAACATAGAACAGCTAAGGCGCTTCTACCCATAGCTCTTGTTTATAAGTTATACATAGCTTTGCCCCCGTTTTCGTTTAAGCTCAGGGGTATCCGACCCTGGCCTCGTTCCAAGGTCGCATACCCCTCAGGGGCTATCAGTGGTCCCAACCCCAGCTGCTGGGCACCGTTAAAAAGAAAACATTTGATCTTCTTTCAAAGAACCGGACACTCCCTTTCGAAAACCTTTGGACGCAAAAAGATAAGGATGCGTGAACGGTACTCAGCCAAGTAGCGATCGGACTGCGAAAAAGCCTACGCCCCAGCGGCTACGGTACCTTCGCTCATCAAAAACTTACTGATACGCCCGGCAACGCATCCGAACGCTTTCAAAAACCAAAGGAATATCAAAGGGAAACGGTTTCCTTAGCACAAAATAGAAAGTCATAAGAACAGGCCCGGATGGCCAACGCGAACAAGTTCCAAGCGACTGACTTAATACAAACATCTTTTGGGCACATGCCCGGTACAGTTAATTCACAGGAGGGTCGGCCGGAGCGGTAGTCCCAGGGTCGGCTGGAGCAACGGCTTCAGGGTCGGCGACGGCGGCGGCTTCGGGGTCGGCGACGGCGGCGGCTTCAGGGTCGGCGGCGGCAGGGGCGTCGGGGCCGGCAGGAGTGGCTTCAGGGTCGGCAGGGGGAACGGCTTCATCCTCCAAAAGCTTCGCGAGGGCCTCCGCCGGCGCGGTCACCGCGGAGTCGATCTCGTCCAGCTCGGCGTCGGTGTAGCCGACGCAGTACCCCTCACTCATCCCGACAAAATTAATGTCGGCATAGTGAGAGCCGAAGACCCCGAAGGTGCGCCGCACACCAAGGTGAAGCGCATCCACAGCAAT
The DNA here is from genome assembly GCF_005286985.2 of Setaria viridis. Taxonomy (NCBI): domain Eukaryota; kingdom Viridiplantae; phylum Streptophyta; class Magnoliopsida; order Poales; family Poaceae; genus Setaria; species Setaria viridis. The sequence goes on along the minus strand of NC_048267.2, from coordinate 9,046,242 downwards.
CTCACGACGGCGACGGCGCACCTCAAGAACACGAGCCGGCAGCGAGCTCGACCCTTCTTCCGGAGCGACGCCGAAGTCCTCGTAGACGACGCGGACCGCATCCCGCAAGGCGCCGTGCTTGCCGCGCTCCTCGTCGAGCGAAGCCTGCAACTTGGCAAGGTCCTCTGCAGGAGCCGATCAAGAAACCTCACCAAGTTAAAGAAAACGAAACACCGACAGCACGGAAATACAAAAGCAGAAAGAGCCTCACCGTCGGCCTTGGCCTTCAGCTCGTGTTCCCGGGCGACACTGAGGGACACGGCGGTCTGGAGCCCGTCCACCTGCAAACGGAACTGGTCGCGTTCCGCCCGAAGGGCTGCATTCTCCCCCCTCAGCCGCGCCAGTTCCTCGGCGTCCCGGCGGGCCCGCTCGGTAGCAGCTGCTCTTAGCCCCTCGGCATCATGGCGCGCCCTTGCCATAGCAGCCTGGAATTCCTCAAGATCAAGGCGGGCCTTCTCCGCGACAGCCTGGAGTTTGGCCTCGGCACGCCGCGCCCCCTCTAGCGCCGCCTGCTCGCGCCCCTCCAGGTCGCGAACGGCCCCCTGGGCAGCACCGAGCTGCAGGGCCAGACCCCTGGAACGCTCCCTCTCGGTGTTGTAGTGCTCCCAGAGGTTCCGCTGCCACCGGACGAAGTCGGATTTCTCCAGGCTGGCCTCCTGAAGAGCCTGCAAAGTAGCATGACGGTAAGATCAAAAAGTAAAAAGAAAAGAGCTCATCACCGAGCGGCAAAAACGAGCATACCTGGTTGCCGGGGACTACAGTGTCGGCCAAAGCTCCCAACGCCGAGGTCAGCGCTGCCTGAGCCCGGGCGACGCCGCCATGCACCACCTGCCACTTCTGCCACTCGGTGGCATCATCCAGCGCGTAGAGGCGCCGCGGCGGGTCGTCGCGGGACGACCAGCGGAGGATGGGCCCTCTCCACGCCCCGGGGACGGAGGAAGCCGAGGGCTGAACAAGGCCCGACTCTGACGTCGTCGTCGACGACGACAGTACGACGCCAGGAACCCCCAGATCCGCCGGCGGCTCCGGCACCTGCGCACCCGTCGCCGCCATGGCCTCCGACGGCACCTCTGCCGGCACCTCCATTTCAGCCGCCGGAAGCACCCCCGTGGGAGCAACCGGGACGGAGACCTCGGCCTCCGACACCGGTGCCTACACCGCCGCCGCACCCTCGGGAGCCAGTGCCCCCTCTGCCTCCGACCTCGCCACGACAGTAGGGGCATCCGCCCCGCCCACCGCCATCGCCGCCTCCTCCGCCTCATCGGCGTCGAGGTCGATCACCTCCCCGGCTTGCGGGCCCGGGGGAATCGCGACCCGAGCCGGAAGGACGACCGGTGGGGCCGCAGGCAGAGTAGGGTCTGCTCCCCCTCCTGCGGCCGGCCCCGCCGCCGTCCCGACGACCGGCTCCTTAGCGGCCACCTCCGCCGAGGGACCTGCGGCCACGCCAGGAACCCCGCCAGTCGCCGCTGGCGGGGTGGCGGCCCGTCCCCCGGAGGAGGACGACGACCGTAGCATCTTCTTGGGCCAGCCGCAGGCTGACGCCACGGGGAGAAGCGCTGCAACGTCGACGGATAGGCGTCAAACAGAAACATATGAAAGCAGAAAGGAAAGATGACGTGCGGAGGGAGTCAACTTACGCCCTCGAAGCGCAGGGGCGGCGTGCGCGCTTTCGACTCGGAGCCAGACGCCGACCCCGGGGCGTCTGGCAGTGGCCGCTTGTCGCCGCCCCGTTGCCCCCGCCAGCAGGCACGGCGGCGGGGGCAGCAGCCATGGATCCCCGAGGAGCCCCCCGAGCGGACTCCTGGGGGGCACCCCGCGCCGGACCCGAGACTGCGGTGTTGGGATACGAGGTAGGCTACGCTAGCGCAAAACAAAATTTTCTACCGCGTATAACCAGGAAGAACTGCCGTATAAGGATCACGGGATTACCACTCGACGCACTACTGGTGCGGAAGATGTAGATATGCGTCGGTGCAGTGAAGACGATCACGTAGTCGTACGTAGTCGATCACGTCCAGCAGCTCCTCAGCAGCTCGTCCACGTGCAGCAAGATCGCCTCCGGTGCCACGGCTCGTCGTCGGCTCGTCGTGGCTCGTCGGCGGCTTGTCGATGGCTCATCCAAGTGCTGCAGGCGCAACACCTCCAAGGTATCCACACGTGCAGGGAGGAAGCGTCGCAAGCCGGACTGCTAGATCCGCGAGTTGCAACAGGCGAGGGCGTGGGAGGCGCGGCAGGTGTGTTTCGCCAAAAGGTGTAAACCCTAGGGCGCCCCCACCCCTCTATTTATAGAGGTTCCTGATGGGCCTCTAGATCCGAGGCCCATTAGTACTCCTAAACCTAATCCAACTCGGATCAGATCCGAATTGGGCTTCCAGCCCCTTAAGTGTGTGACCCTATGGGTTCGGATACGTATAGACATGGCCCGAGTACTCCTACTCGGCCCAATAGTCGGTAGCGGCCTCTAGCAAGACGTGCCAACTCCTATACGCACACGAAGATCATATCAGAGGAACCATCACAACATAATATACATGCTATTCCCTTTGCCTCACGATATTTGGTCTAGCCTCAAGCCGACCGCTCTTTCTCGATCCTGTGATTCGGAATCCCTTTGTAGGTTAACTCTTAACCGTACGTAGCATGGCCATGCATTTTCTGATCCGATCACTCGAGGGGCCCAGAGATATCACTCTCAATCAGAGAGGGGCAAATCCCATCTTGATTGACCATGTCTCATAGCATGCTTCTTGACAAACCCAAAAGCTACCTTTATAACTACCCTGTTACGGCGTAGCGTTTGATAGCCCCTAAGTAGGTCAATCCACATCTAGAATACATGCGACAATCTCAGGTCTAAGGATAAAGCGTATATGTTGTTTAAAGAGAGAACTACTTCTCGTGTTGGGTCAGTCCTAACACATGTCTCCACATGTGTCCACATTATTAGTTCAACATCTTCATGTCCATGACTTGTGAAACATAGTCATCAACTAATACATGTGCTAGTCTAATATTAATGTGTGTCCTCACATGAACTCCGACTAGGGACAACTTTAGAATAACCATACAAGTAAAGAGTTTCACATACAATTCACATAATTGCAAATCAATTCAAGTAGCCTTTAATGGATATTCAATGAACACAATATACAAATCATGGATACAAATGGAATATCATCATCTCTATGATTGCCTCTAGGGCATACCTCCAACAGTCTCCCACTTGCACTAGAGTCAATCTAGAAGGTACCTAATACCCATAGCTCTTACATGCGCATCATGCTTAGCCTGCAGGAGTGGTTTTGTCAACGGATCAGAAATGTTCAGATCCGTGTGTATTTTGCATATCTTGATCTCACCCCGGTTAACGAAGTCTCGAATGAGATGAAATCGCCGCATTACGTGTTTGTTCTTCTGGTGGTTCCTTGGCTCCTTTGCTTGCGCAATTGCCCCATTGTTATCATAGTAGAGATTCAATGGGCTGGACGCATTCGGGAACACACCAAGCTCAATGAGGAAATTCCTTATCCAAACACCTTCCTTCGCGGCTTCCGAAGCCGCGATGTACTCGGCTTCTGTCGTAGAATCGGCCACCGTCTCCTGCTTGGAACTCTTCCAACTAACAGCACCACCATTTAGCGTGAACACAAATCCTGATTGTGACTTTGAATCATCTCTGTCGGTTTGGAAACTAGCATCGGTGTAACCTGTTACAACGAGCTCCTCCTGACCTCCATAGACGAGGAACATATCTTTAGTCCTTCTCAAGTACTTAAGAATGTTTTTCACCGCTGTCCAGTGACTCTCACCTGGATCAGATTGGTGTCTGCTTGTCATACTTAGCGCATATGAAACATCTGGGCGAGTACTTATCATTGCATACATGATAGATCCAATAGCCGAGGCATATGGCACTCTACTCATGCGATCCCGCTCATCAGCAGTCGAAGGACACTGAGTCTTGCTGAGATGTATGCCATGTGACATAGGCAAGAACCCTTTCTTTGCCTCATCCATGCTGAACCGCTTCAACACTTTGTCAATATAAGTATCTTGGCTCAAACCTATAAGCCTTCTCGATCTATCTCTATAGATCTTAATACCCAGAATATATGCCGCTTCCCCTAAGTCCTTCATCGAAAAACTATTTTTCAGTGAAGTCTTTACGGACTCAAGCATAGGAATGTTATTTCCAATCAGTAATATGTCATCCACATATAAGATTAGAAATACTACAGAGCTCCCACTAACCTTCTTGTAAAAACAAGACTCTTCTTCGTTCTTGGTGAAGTCAAACCCTTTGACTACTTCATCAAAACGAATGTTCCAACTCCTAGATGCTTGCTTCAATCCATAAATGGATCTCTGAAGCTTGCATACCTTTCCAGCATTTTTCGGATCGACAAAACCCTCGGGCTGTATCATATACACGTCCTCAGCTAGGTTTCCATTCAGGAAAGCTGTCTTGACATCCATCTGCCATATCTCATAATCGAAATATGCAGCTATAGCTAGAATAATCCGAATGGACTTAAGCATCACTACGGGCGAGAAGGTCTCGTCGTAGTCAACTCCTTGAACTTGTCGAAAACCTTTTGCGACAAGTCGTGCTTTGTAGATGTGAACATTTCCATCCATGTCCTTTTTCTTCTTATAGATCCACTTGCACTCTATGGCTTTAACACCATCAGGCGGGTCAACCAAGTTCCAAACTTGATTGTCTCCCATGGACTCTATTTCGGATTGCATGGCACTCTGCCATTTTTCGGAGTCTGGGTCCATCATTGCTTCTGCATATGTCGTAGGCTCATCATTGTCCAACAATAATATTTCCTGCATTTCGCGGAGCCTTGCCGACCTTCGTGGTTGTGGCGGTGCTTCTCTTGCCATGGGTATCTCAACTTGTTCTGCTACGTTAGCATCACTCATTGATTCTTGCCCGATTGGCTCATCTTGAACTTCTTCAAGATGCACTGTCTTTCCACTCTTTTCTCCTTTGAGAAACTCTTTCTCTAGGAAAACCCCGTTCCGAGCGACAAACACTTTGCCTTCTGATCGGTTGTAAAAATAATATCCCAAAGTTTCCTTTGGATATCCCACGAAAATGCACTTATCCGACTTGGGTGTGATCTTGTCCGACTGAAGTCGCTTGACAAACACTTCACATCCCCAAATCTTTAGAAAAGACAAACTAGGAACCTTTCCAGTCCACATCTCATATGGTGTCTTAACTACGGATTTAGATGGTACCCTATTAAGTGTGAAAGCTGCTGTTTCTAGAGCGTATCCCCAAAATGACAACGGTAGGTCCGACTGGCTCATCATTGATCGAACCATGTCTAACAAAGTTCGATTACGTCGCTCGGACACACCATTTCTCTGAGGTGTTCCAGGCGGCGTAAGTTGTGGAACAATTCCGCAACTCTTTAGATGATTGCTAAACTCGTGGCTCAAATACTCGCCTCCACGATCAGATCGTAAGGCCTTAATTTTCTTGCCACGCTGATTTTCAACTTCATTCTGAAATTCCTTGAACTTTTCAAAGGTTTCAGACTTGTGCCTCATCAAGTAGACATAGCCATATCTACTAAAATCATCAGTGAAAGTTATGAAGTATTGGAATCCTCCTCTAGCCGTCGTGCTCATTGGTCCGCATACATCACTATGTACGAGTTCCAACAAGTCTACTGCTCTCTCAGGAAATCCTGTGAAAGGCGTCTTGGTCATCTTGCCTAGCAAGCAAGCCTCACATGTCTCGTATGATTCAAAATCAAACGAAGTTAGAAGTCCATCAGAATGGAGCTTCTTCATGCGCTTATCACTTATATGACCCAAACGACAATGCCACAAGTAGGTAGGACTCAAATCATTAGGCCGAGGCCTTTTAGCACTTACATTACAGACAGGTGAACCATCAAGATTTAAAACAAACAATCCATTCACAATGGGTGCAAAAGCCATAAACATATTATTCTTAGAGATCACACAACCATTGTTTTCACTCGCAAATGAATAACCATCCTTCATCAAACATGAAGGAGATAAAATGTTTCGACTTAAACTAGGAACAAAATAACAATTATTCAACTCCATAATAAATCCTGACGGGAGGTGGAGTTGCATCGTCCCGACGGTCAAAGCAGCAACTCTTGCATTATTGCCCACGCGGAAATCAACTTCTCCTCTTTCCACGCTTCTACTTCTTATCATTCCCTGCATCGAATTGCAAATATGAGCAACCGATCCGGTATCAAATACCCAAGAATTAATAACTGTATCGGCGAGAAATATGTTGTCTATAACATAAACAACAAGCATACCTGAGGTAGAAGTACTCTTACTTCCACCGTTCTTCAACGAAGCTAGGTACTGCTTGCAGTTTCTCTTCCAGTGACCAAGTTCATGACAGTAAAAGCACTCTTTATCTGGAGCAGGTCCAGCTTTAGCCTTGGGCGGTGGGTTTGGCTTGGACGTTCCAGCCTTGCCCTTCTTCTTCCAAGAATTGCCCTTCTTCTTAAAGCTGGGCTTGTTCTGTATCGCCATCACATGGCTGGTACTAGCGCTTTTCTTAATGTCAGCCTCTGCTGTCTTGAGCATACCACACAGCTCATTCAGACCCTTCTCCGTCCCATGCATATGGTAGTTCGAGATGAAGTTCCCATAGCTAGGCGGAAGAGACGAAAGAATGAAATCAGTGGCCAACTCTTGGCCCAGTGGGAAGCCTAGCTTCTCCAACCATTGAGTGTAACCAACCATCTTGATTACGTGTGGTCCTACTGCTGCGCCTTCTGCTAGCTTGCTCTCAACAAAGGCCTTAGACACATTGAACCTTTCAGTCCTGGCCTGTGTTTGGAACATGTCTCTAAGCGCCACGATCATATCGTGCGCCTCATGGTTTGTTTCGAACTGCATCTGCAGCTCAGGTTCCATGCAAGCAAGCATAAGGCAGCTTACTTCAAGGTTAGCATCACATGCCTTCTTGTAAGCAGTCTTAGCAGCAGCGGGTGCATCATCAGCAGGTTCTTCTGGTAGTGGGTTGTCTAGAACATCTTCCTTTTTCTCAACCCTGAGAACAATTCTCAGGTTACGGATCCAATCCGAGTAGTTTGTTCCATTCAACTTGTCCTTCTCAAGGACCGAACGCAAAGCAAACGATGTGGTGGTGTTGCTAGGTGCCATTTAATCTACAACAAAAGTAATGCAAAATACACTAAGACAAACGTATCCATGATAGAGCAAATTATATTAAACTATTTTAACAGAATCTACTCCCACTAAAATCAATATCCCTCTATTGAAACTTAGTGATTCAGGATCCACAACTAACAAGTCGACTAGTGAGCTTTAGCATCACCGCTAGCAAACGAGGTAGATCGGTAAGCAACTTTTGCTAATCATATCACATATGACTCCTGTTGTTGGGTGACATCTCCATGTCTCGGCGCCCAACCTTTATGCCCCAAGGTCCTTAACCGTTAAGATGACCTTGTTAAGCAAACCAACCCTTATGCGTGTAAGTGTCCGACACAAACCCGTCTAGTCAAGGAAAAATAGTGACACCCTAATTTCATAGACCCACCACTAATTGTACAAGACATGGGACGGTGCAAGTTTTAGTTGGGAGGGCATACTAACTTAAACTTTGTGAGGGATCGTTCTACTTCTAACATCACAGCATGCAGAAAGTAAAACATAAACAGAATAGCATTCACACAGTTGTGACACAGTATGGCCCGTTTTCATATGGTGATCTCCATCTCCATAGAACCTGTTCACCATGGTGATCTCCATCTCCATGTTCCATGTGCGCCATCCTCCTGGTGATGAGTCCTCCAAGAACTAGAGCATGCTATTACGCCTAATAGCTAGTAAAGAAGATTACATAGTTGCTTGGATCATCACAGATTGGTACGCAGACCATTAAATACATTAAAGTGACAACACATATGGCTCCTGCCGTGTTGCCGTACGCGTGACACGCAGGTCACGAATGAGTTACACACATGCATCACATACACAAGGGGGCCATACTGATCACAAGATATATACATACATCCTGCAAAAGAGAGTTAGGCGTCCTAACGTTCCAAACTTCGGAGGTCCGAAACTCCATCTTCCAAGCTGAATTTGGCAAATCTAATTTCGCCGAAAATGGCAAAGCCATTGAAATTCACGTGTAACTTTTTCTGTAGATCAATTTTCGTATAGAAATCGCCCCGATCCGAGATCGTACCGAAAAGTTACGGCTGATTTAACGAAGCATGCGCATACGGCAAAATCCCGACCCCGGCAGTAGATCCCATCTACCATTGCACATCTAATGCGCCTGGCGTATGACCCTGGATCTTGATTCGACCAATCATATTGATCTTCCCTCACTGCAACTGGATTTACATGTATCACTTAACTCCGATGGCGGAAACCGACCGGTAGGAGTATGTCGTTACACTACCATTGCAGCAAGGGCACGAAATCAGGACATAGATCAAACAGAGAACTCGCATATCTCCATATGCACACATCCCGAATCCAAAACTAAGCAGCTACGGCTCTGATACCACTGTTGGGATACGAGGTAGGCTACGCTAGCGCAAAACAAAATTTTCTACCGCGTATAACCAGGAAGAACTGCCGTATAAGGATCACGGGATTACCACTCGACGCACTACTGGTGCGGAAGATGTAGATATGCGTCGGTGCAGTGAAGACGATCACGTAGTCATACGTAGTCGATCACGTCCAGCAGCTCCTCAGCAGCTCGTCCACGTGCAGCAAGATCACCTCCGGTGCCACGGCTCGTCGTCGGCTCGTCGTGGCTCGTCGGCGGCTTGTCGATGGCTCGTCCAAGTGCTGCAGGCGCAACACCTCCAAGGTATCCACACGTGCAGGGAGGAAGCGTCGCAAGCCGGACTGCTAGATCCGCGAGTTGCAATAGGCGAGGGCGTGGGAGGCGCGGCAGGTGTGTTTCGCCAAAAGGTGTAAACCCTAGGGCGCCCCCACCCCTCTATTTATAGAGGTTCCTGATGGGCCTCTGGATCCGAGGCCCATTAGTACTCCTAAACCTAATCCAACTCGGATCAGATCCGAATTGAGCTTCCAGCCCCTTAAGTGTGTGACCCTATGGGTTCGGATACGTATAGACATAGCCCGAGTACTCCTACTCGGCCCAATAGTCGGTAGCGGCCTCTAGCAAGACGTGCCAACTCCTATACGCACACGAAGATCATATCAGACGAACCATCACAACATAATATACATGCTATTCCCTTTGCCTCACGATATTTGGTCTAGCCTCAAGCCGACCGCTCTTTCTCGATCCTGTGATTCGGAATCCCTTTGTAGGTTAACTCTTAACCGTACGTAGCATGGCCATGCATTTTCTGATCCGATCACTCGAGGGGCCCAGAGATATCACTCTCAATCAGAGAGGGGCAAATCCCATCTTGATTGACCATGTCTCATAGCATGCTTCTTGACAAACCCGAAAGCTACCTTTATAACTACCCTGTTACGGTGTAGCGTTTGATAGCCCCTAAGTAGGTCAATCCACATCTAGAATACATGCGACAATCTCAGGTCTAAGGATAAAGCGTATATGTTGTTTAAAGAGAGAACTACTTCTCGTGTTGGGTCAGTCCTAACACATGTCTCCACATGTGTCCACATTATTAGTTCAACATCTTCATGTCCATGACTTGTGAAACATAGTCATCAACTAATACATGTGCTAGTCTAATATTCATGTGTGTCCTCACATGAACTCCGACTAGGGACAACTTTAGAATAACCATACAAGTAAAGAGTTTCACATACAATTCACATAATTGCAAATCAATTCAAGTAGCCTTTAATGGATATTCAATGAACACAATATACAAATCATGGATACAAATGGAATATCATCATCTCTATGATTGCCTCTAGGGCATACCACCAACATGCGGTAGGGGCGGGCCCTGAAGGCCCCTGAGGGACGCTCCGGCTCGGCGCCGGGGCGGCATCCCTTGCCGGCACCAAAGGAGCACCCCGCGCCTGCTCCTGGGGGGTGCCCTGGGACGACCCTGAAGGGGCGCCCCACGTCCCTCGCTGGGGAGGATCCTGTGCCGACCCCCGGGGGACGCCCAGCGTCGCCCCCTGAGGAGCGGTCCGTGCCGGCCCCTGAGGCACGGCCCCAGGACCGGAGGGAGCCGGACCCCGCACGGGCGCTCCCACCGCCGCACCCCCTGCCGCCGTCTGCGGGGGTGCGTCGCGAATCACTAAAGCCCGACCGGGGGGCAAACAGCTCCACTTCCTCCTCCTCCTCCTCCTCTTCTTCCTCTTCCTCTTCTTCTTCATCATCGTCGTCGTCGTCAGACACGACCGCCCCTCTCCGCCGCCGTCGGTACTCCTTGGCGGCCTTCTGCCGCCATTTCTCCGTCTCCTTATCCTTGCGGCACTTGTCCTTCTCTGCCTGGAGACGGTTAAGAGCCCTCCGCGCGGCATCCTCCGGCACCGGCGGGATGGAGTCCTTAACCCGGGTCAGCGAGCCCTGTGAGGCAAAAAAGAGGATCCACGTCGGAACAATGAGACGGCAGAACATCAGGGGGGAGAGGTAGTGACCCAGACGCCTTACCAGGTCCACGAAGCCCGGCTCCGGGCGCATCGGCGGGTGCCCGGGGACCGGGTACTCGACATCCTTGTCCTCCAGCGCCTCCCGGAGCCGCTGCTGGATCTCGGAGTTGGCGAGCGCGCCTACCGCCAGGACGGTGCCCTCGAGCGGCATGTCAGGGGTCATGTCGCCGAGGGGCCGGATCCGGAGCATCAGCGGCGCCACCCGCCGGGCGTGGTAGGCGCCGATGACACCGGCACCGGTGAGCCCCTCCCGCTTCAATTGCCCGATGGTCTGCAGGAGGTCGAAGATCTTCTTCTTCTCCTTCTCCATCGGCCCGTACGCCCACACGTCGGGCGCCGTGTCGATGGTGCGGCCGGTGAACGTCGGCAAGGGGGAGTTGGGGTAGTTCTTCACGTAGAACCATTGGTTGTGCCACCCCTTATGGGACACAGAGGTCTTCACCGTCATATACTCCTTGGAGCGAGTATGACGGAGGTGGATGCCGGCGCACCCAATCGGCACCGGGGGCGACTGATGCTGGCCCCCGACCTTCCCGGTCTTCTGGTAGAGGCTAACCGCGAAGAAGTACTTCCACAGCTCGAAGTGGGGCTCGATCCCCAGGAATCCCTCACACAACACGACGAACGCCGCAATGTGCTGGATCCCGTTGGGGTTGAGGTGCTGGAGCTCGAGCCCGTAGTAGTGGAGCAGCCCGCGGAAGAAACGGCTCGGAGGGGAGGCGAATCCCCGCTCGTGGAAATGGGCGAAGGAGACGACGTAGCCGGCGGGCGGCGACGGAACCTGCTCCGTCTCCGGCAGCCTCCACTCGTCCGCCGCCGTCCTCTCGCAGAGGAGCCCCTTCCGCACCAGACCTTCGGCGCGCTTGGCGGTGAAGTGGGAGACTCCCCAGGAAGCCATCGCCAAAGGGGGAAGAGGACCGGCGAAGACGAAGACGAAACGCACGGCAAATGGCAACGGGAGCAAGGAAAGCAAAGCGAGCGCAGGAAGAGCTAGAAGGCAAGAAGGCTTGAGCGCGAAAGGAGAGGAACCAGAGCGGCGTGTTCCAGCTTTTATAGGAAGAGTACCGGGGAAGCCAAACCGACGCCCCGGCCACCATAAATGCGGCGCCAGGTACGCTCCTGTCACGCCCGTTTCCTTTCGAAAAACGCGCGCACGATCGGCCGCGAAAAAACATCCTATCTTCCTCGATCCGTGGGACGGCGCTTCCATAACTCCACTCCCCGGGCTTCGCGCCCACGACGCTCCGCACGATCGGCCCTGGCATACCAACCGCCCCGCACCGGTCCAACGCCCGCAACAAGGTAAGAAAGGGATACGGGGCTGAAAATGCCCCTACGGCCCAATACGGTCCAGGGGTTCAAAGGCTGGCCCAACAACGGGTTCGACAGCTGCCCCAGGACATCCCCGAGCGAGGGGTGAGGAGGGACGGGCCCGCTAGCGGCCAACACCCAGGCGAGCAAACGCTAAGGGCGCCCCCAACCTCACGTTCGAGTCCCGCCCAGTATAAAGTTCATGGTTTTTCCACGGGGAAAGGCAACGAGCCCTCAGATCCAATCGAACGGATCCGAGAACTATATGAACTGACTGGCGGGAAATTGGAGTACGCCACCAGCTTGGCCCGAGCCGGACCCCCCCGAACGGGGACCGGGACTCCACTCGAACTTACCCGCTTGCAGCTCAAACGAGCACCACGGTTCGTCCTACGTGGATAACGTGGCCCGGCTCAACCCCTCCGTCCTAGCGAAAAGACGCTTGAGGGGCAACGATCAAAAAGTCGACCTGGCCGCCGATCGGTTTCCTGCAACGAGCAGGAGCTCGGGGGCTAGCCTCGCAAAAAACTACCACACGTGTGGTCACAAACTGACAGGTTCTCCCCAGCACGGTGAATAATGAAACAAGCTAAAAAGAGCCTCCGGAGGAGCACCCTTGCTCCACCACAGGCTCGGGGGCTACTGTCGGGGGGAAATATCAACGGCCCCCTAATACACAGCTTGAAGAAGCAAACATGAAGGCCTAGGCCCACCAAAGTGTGATCAAGTCTCCGCCTTGACCGACCCCAGCGTCAGGACTGGGAGCACCCGACCTCCCTCCGCAGGGTCTCCGCCTCGACCGACCGCGTCCCCAGGGTCGGGAGCCCCCGACCCTGTACCACAAAGGTTCCGCCTTGCACGACCCCGAGCGAAGGAGTCGGGCACGCTGAGGCCCACGGGTCAGAATCCTCCTCGGATACGCTCCGCGTAGACAAGACAAATCCGGTGGGGCCCCCCGTCGGCCTCACCATAAATGCGCCGCAGAGAAGGCAGAGCGCAGGGCGACCGCGCCCCCCACGCGACCCGGCGCAAGTACCCGCGCACAACCATCCTGTACGAGCTACAGTACTGGCGGCCAGCTCCCATTCGTCACAAAGTACTCATGATCTGCGGCGACCGGAGCGGAGTAAGGGGCGGCCCCGTCCTCGGGCCCCGCACGCCCTCGGGCCCCGCGCAAGCGGCAGTACAGGCGTGGAGCTCCCCCTCTACAAGCCATCGTCAGAGCGGCGGTATCCACCGTCCTCCCTAACGGACGGCAAGGTGACGACGAAACCCCCTCATCATGATCTATCCTGATACCTACGAACGTCGAAGTAGCTACCTGCGAGGAGCTGCAACACTTGGCACCCGGCGGCGACCCCTTCGAGCATGCACGACGGCACGCGTTCAGGGTCGGCAGGACATCGGGCGCCATGGGCCCCTGCCCTCCTTCCCGCCAGACCTTTTTTACCCTCTCACTCTTTACCTTTTGCCCGGTTCCCAATTGTAACTCCGGCCGGCCCCTTGCGATATAAAAGGCGGAACCTAGAGCCGGGGGAAGGGATCGGCATCTCGAAAGATCAACACTCCTCCTAGAACACAAGAGACCTGGGACCAGTCCCTCTCTCGCCCGTCTGTAACCCCCTACTACAGAACCCCCGCGCGGGCAACACGAGCATCCTCGATACTGGACGTAGGGCTCCCTTTGCCTGAACCAGTCTAATCCGTGTCTCCCGTGCAACCATCTGAGGCTCACGCGCATAAAAGAAATTCACTAGTCTAAGTCCTGATCCGCTGATCTTGACAACGACAGTAGCGGTGAAGACCTCCAGGAAGTGCTGGAAAGCCGCAGCGTTTAGTGGCCCAGTAGGTGATGAGATGCCTAGCTTTTTCATAAGCATGTTCTCTGCTTGGAGTGTCAGTTTTGTCGCTCGATGGCATGACTTCCTGACCAGTCTCTCGCTTCTCCTTATCATCGGTGTTGTTCTCGGAGGCGTGCGGGCCTTGCACCTCGGAGGTGTTAGCTGTAGTACGACTAGTGATCCCACCCTGCAAACGGAATGTGTGAAGTCAGCTGTAACATTCTTAATAGGTGTAGAGGCCTTGGGGGGAAATGCAACGGCAATGTATGGGAGGAGCCTCTGGTAAGAGTCACGAAATTGCTATGTGCTGGAGGAGAGGGCAGTCCATGTGCTGGGACGTCATCGAAGCATACCACTTCGAAGTTGATAGCCTCATTGTCTGAGCTGTGGCTGATGTTTAGTGGTGCGTGCGACCGACCAAGGGGTGCTTAACCCGATGTCCATTACTCTAACCTGCATGATTGGGTCATCATCTTGAACTAAGTCATATATGGCCAGCCTGTCCACCGTCACCAGCAGGTCTGCTGTTCAGCCCGCTCCCCGTATTTTCCTAGCCTGGCCCATCAGGTGATCTCATGATGAGCAGGAGTGGAAACGGCTCCAAGGTGGATTCAACACAGCTTCCAGCCTCATCGGGTCCAGTGCGCACGGTGGCCCCCCTTGCCGCGACCCAAGTGGGATTCTATCTCCTGGAAAACACGCAAGCTCTTTGTCCACAAGCGAATGTCTTGCACTCTTCTAGGAATCAAGGCCCGCCTCCATCACCATCGGGTCGAATCCTAGGGCCCGTGTGGTCTTGCTGACCTCTGGAACAGTGGCAGTGATGATGACATCTTGCCCGCTTTCTGCCTTGCTGTTGCACGAGGGTGAGGCAACAGGGCACTCTGCCACTACTGTTGCTACAGAGCAATGGCGTGCTTCAAGCAACCAAACTATAACGCTGTAAGCAGCAAGCTTGCCACCACCGTGTACCACTTCCTTGCTGCCGTCGTGGAGAACAGCTGCCCCAATCGAGGCCAAGGGAGGGCCCTCCACCAGAACCCCCTGCTTCATCTATAAACCGAGTTTTCTTTGGCCATGGATTCTTCCTGCTGCATTGTGAGAAGCCCGGGTAGTCTTCATCTTCTGAGCTGTCATGGTTATCTGGCGGTGTGCCATCGTCGAATGAGTCACTGAAGATGTTCCAATCCTGCACATCCACAATTCTGATGTGCACACTGTACCACAGCCCATCGTGCTTGGAGGGAATCAGCTCATGAGGCTTCAGGAAGAGGCCGCATTCAACATACGGCGTCGATGGTTCTGGAATGAAAATCAGCTTCTCTATTGGGACAAGGTCTAGATGAATGCACTAGCAAGCAACATACAAGATGGCACTGTTGTTCCTAGCGAGATGTACCGAGGCCTCCACTAGGTCAGAACAGGCGAAATCTAGAGCAATCTGTGTAGTCTCCACATTTTGGGCATGTGCAGGAATCCCTCCAGTTCATTCAAGACTCTAAACTGTTGCGAGGTCAGGCTTGCCGTCGACTAGCGACACCATCTTCTCCAAATCAGCTGGAACAGCGCTTCCGACGGCAAGTCGGAGTGCAGGATCCTTTCATCGATCGCCGACAAGCTGAACTCGACCAGGAAGTCATCGAGATCGGAGCGCTGGACAGAGTATTCCTCAGGGATGATGTTAAGAAATTCTTCAAGAATTCGTTTAACTTGCATAGCTGAGACCGAAAGGCGCGTGCCTCCAATCATCGCGACCAGAGCACAGGACGGCAAGCGCGATTCACAATCTTCAATCTTCTACAACCTGGGGATCACACACATTTCTATGGCCGAGCGGCGGGATGGACCATAGGGCCTAGGTGACGGCGGTAATGAGGGGATGGACATGTCCTCAGGACCTGACGACGGCAGTGCACAAATCGCTGGGGGAGAGCCGATATGCCCAGTAGATTGAGAATGTGCTAACCTTGTCGCGTTGGAAGAAGATAAGAGACCGCGCCCAGTCCAAGCTTGAAACCGAGCCGGAGTTGGAGCCCGACGTGGAGGGGGGGAGCATCCATGAGGTTGCAGCGGAGAGTGACCCCACTTGCAATGGCACGACCAGTGTCCCTCCCGTCTGCAATGAAGGCAGCATGAGGGATTTCTGCAAGCAGCGGCGATGTGGTCAGTGGCGAAGTAGTTGAAGCAGCGTCCCACCAGGTCAGTCGGGATCGGACGAGGGGCGGGGCGTGGGCCGAGGTTGTCCTTACACTGTCCCCGACGGCAGCGAACCTCCACCCAACCATCACCTGAAGGTCCCTCGTGGGTGGTTAGGGGGGGTCTCCAACACGCGACCTGAAGCATGGGCAACAGCCAAGGCCACACGCTTCAGCAGAAGTCGCGGCCTGGGCCGGCCAGCCTGGGTGCCGGAGGTGGGACCTCCCCTCCGGGCATCTGCCATGAAGCCACCAGGGGAAGGGCCGGGGCGAGGGGCGACCGGCGAGATGTCCATCGCGACCGCCTTCCCCTTTCATCGGGCGGCCACAGGCGACCTTGACTGTGAGCCTTGTCCATCCGAGGAAGATGTTGAGGAGGCACTGTACCTGAGCCAGTTCCGGGGTCTCCCCTAATAGCCCCTTTAGCCGCCGCTCGTAAGGAGGGGCCAAGGGGTTCAAAGGGGGCAACCGCGGTGGTGAGGATGTCACTGCCGACGAGCCTGCGATGCCAGCTGCAATGGTGGCAGCCGCTAGGGGAGGAAGGGTAGGGTCGAGCTCTTCCTCCTTGCCCCTCCTGTCCTTAGATCCGGATCTGTCCATACGTGCCTGTGGAGGCGCGCAGGGCATAGGTGGATGCCGGAACCTGGGTGGCCGTCGGCGGGATGCGCCCGTGATGCTCAGGGCTAGAGAGAGAAACTAGAGAGAGGAAATATATGCCAACTGTTGGCTGCGACCTTTGCAACAGACCTCAGCGAGCTGCTCCTGCTTGCGCTCGGTGAAGTGGCGGCGTGTTTCCCGACATCCTTGTGGCGGCGCGCAGAACACAACTTGAGCCCTCGGTTGCCCGTCGTCAGTAGGTCTCCGCCCAAGGGGGGCTGACGCCGACTCAGCCTGCGTGTTGATGCCCATCTTCTTTGGCATTGTAGTGGCGTCTGTGGCGTGCACATGTTTGAGCATGAGGGGCAAGCGCGCGGCGGAGCTATGCGTTGTTACTCGACTCTATGCTCCACAGGAGGTCGACGTGGTTGATCGTGAACTGACGATCTGCTCACCACCGGTCACTGGATTGTTAGGGCCTAGCCTAGGATCACTAGAGCACATCTAGTCGGGTTCGAGAGAGACATGAGAGAGCAAGGAGTTCCTGGTGAGTGCCTAGTGTGAGAGTGAGAGAATTGGGTTTACCTTCACCCCTAGAGGTGGGAGCAGCAGAGCTGCTGGCCATCGTGGGTTCTTGTTGACGGAGTCTGCGCAAGGCAGCAACGCGCAGTGCCGAGCTTGGTCGCCGGCGAAGTGGCGGTGGTACTTCCCGCCGCTACTGCGCAACCTAGATCGGTAGGTGTGTCGGTGGGGGCGGCTGGCTTCGGCGAACCTCGTGAGCCGAGCTGGGTCCCCCACCCTGTTTATATATAGCGCAGCGCGACAGGGGCCCACCACCCATTGATAGGGTGAGCGCCCCCGATCAGGGCGCAGATCAAGGTCCTGATTGGCCTTTGGGCCAATCGGGAAAGAGATCAATCTAACATTCTCCCCCTTGATCTCATCATTTACTTTTAGCTTTGCACTTTTCACTTTTATTCGTTTCATCGTAGATTAATATGTAGAGCATGTTTCATCGTCACAGCTTGATTGCCGATAGAATCAACAGCTACAACACACCTCTCTATTTTGAAACAATTCTGTTTCTTTTGGGCCTTATCCAATCCAGGAATCATAGGCTTTCCCTTAAACCCATGCCGGCTAAGTGTTCCCTGAACACATTGGGAGGTAAGCCTTTCGTGAGCGGATCCGCAAGCATATCTTTTGTTCTTATATGCTCGAGACTTATAGTGTGATCCTGGATTCTGTCTTTCACAACGTAAAACTTTATCTCAATGGCTTTGGAAGCATTGCTTGATTTGTTGTTGTGAGCGTAGAATACTGCTGGTTCATTGTCGCAGTACATCTTTAGTGGTCTGTGAATACAGTCAACCACTCTCAATCCGGGTATGAATTTCTTTAGCCACATTGCCTGCCCCGTGGCCTCATGACATGCTATGAATTCTGCATGCATCGTTGATGACGCAGTTACTTTCTGTTTCGAGCTTCTCCATGAGATAGCTCCTCCTGCGAGAGTGAATACGTATCCAGACGTGGATTTTCTATCATCTTTGTCTCCCGCAAAGTCTGCATCTGAATACCCTTTTATCTCTAGGGAATCAGATCTCTTATATGTAAGCATGAGTTCTTTTGTGCCTTGTGCGTAGCGCAACGCCTTCTTTACCATTTTCCAGTGTTCTATACCTGGATTACTTTGATATCTACCGAGAACCCCGGTGACAAAAGCTAAGTCAGGGCGAGTGCACACTTGGGCATACTGTAAGCTTCCGACAGCTGAAGCATATGGAACCGCTTTCATTTGATCGATCTCGTACTGGTTCCTGGGACATTGAAAGTTCCCAAAACTATCGCCCTTGACTATAGGAGCAGGTGTGGCCTTACTCGCATGCATATTGTACTTCTTTAGAACCTTTTCTAAATATGCCTTTTGCGATAACCCTAGAACCCCATTCAATCTATCTCGGTGAATTTCTATGCCCAAAACATATGTTGCTTCACCAAGATCCTTCATATCGAAGTTTGAGGACAAGAACTTCTTTGTCTCTTGCAGTAGACTGATATCACTGCTTGCAAGCAAAATATCATCCACATACAGGATTAGGAAAATGTATTTCCTATTTTTGAACTTTGCATAGACACAATTGTCCTCTATATTCTCTTGAAACCCAAATTTCTTTATTATATCATTAAACTTTAGATACCACTGTCTAGAGGCTTGCTTTAATCCGTAAATGGATTTCTTTAGACGACATCCCATATTCTCTTTGTCTTCCATGACAAAACCCTTTGGTTGTTTCATGTAGACGTTTTCTTCTAAATCCCCATTTAGAAATGCCGTCTTTACATCCATCTGATGTAACTCTAAATCAAAATGTGCAACTAGTGCCATTATGATTCTGAAGGAGTCTTTACATGAGACAGGAGAAAAAGTCTCATTATAATCTATTCCTTCTCTTTGTGTAAACCCTTTTGCCACAAGTCTCGCCTTATACCTTTCTATGTTCCCTTTGGAGTCACGTTTAGTCTTGTAGACCCATTTACAGCCTACTGTTTTGGCTCCTTTAGGAATCTCCTCAAGTTCCCAAACATTGTTGGAACTCATCGATTTCATCTCATCTTCCATGGCCTCTAGCCACTTCGATGAGTGAACACTTTTCATGGCTTCTTCATATGAAGTGGGATCACCTTCTATATGAACTTCTTCTGTGTTATAAACTTTATAACAATCAGGGATGGCTGATTTTCTGACCCTTTGAGACCTTCTAGGCCCCTCACTTTCAGGCATATTCTGTGCCTCTGCTTGTGGCACACTATTCTGGGGTGGCTGCTGCAACTCTTCCTCGTGTGCAACGATGGGTTCAGTTGGCTCCTGAAAGACAGGTTCCAAAACTTCACTCATCGTTTCCACGGGTGGAATCACAGTAGGTGCCTGCACCACAATATCAGGGACTGTAGCAGGTGCTTGCACCACGACCTCAGGAACTATCGGTGCGGGAATAATAGGTAGTGAGAAGTATGGTTCCTGAATCATCGGATTAGGTGCACACACCCGCTTCTCCTCAAGATCAATTTCTCGAGCTACCATGCTCCCCCTCACCATTTCATCCTCTAAGAAAATCGCCTGTCTCGTTTCTACAAACTTTGTGAATCTGTCTGGACAGTAGAAACGAAAACCCTTTGATTTTTCTGGGTAGCCGATGAAGTGGCAACTTACTGTTTTGGGATCTAGTTTCCCGATGTTTGGGTTAAACACTTTGGCCTCAGCTGGGCTCCCCCACACACGTAGGTGGTTTAGTGAGGGTACTCTTCCTGTCCATAGTTCGTACGGTGTTTTGGGCACCGACTTACTTGGTACTCTATTTAGAATGTGAATGGCAGTCTTCAGCGCCTCCATCCACAGTCCCAATGGTAGGGTGGAATAGCTCATCATGCTGCGCACCATATCCATCAGTGTACGGTTACGCCTTTCAGCTACTCCATTTTGCTGAGGTTCGCCCGGCATCGAATACTGGGCTACTATGCCATTTTCCTGCAAAAACCTTGCGAAAGGTCCAGGAACTTGGCCGAATGGGGTATGCCGACTCCAGTGGAGCATAGTCCCTTTCCTTTTGCTGCCATGCAGCATCATCATCACCATCAGCCCTCACTGGCTTCTGTGGAGCTTGTGGCTGCGGTGTGGTCAGCACCCAGTCAACTTCTCCACAAACGAAGGAGAACTCAATCTTCTTCCTCCATTCTGTGTAGTTGTTGCCTTTGAGAATGGGTATCTCTTTGAGACACGCCATTAAGTTGAATGATCCTGAAATTCACAATCCATAAGTGAGATCATAACGACAATTGCATGAGTCATTTCCAACGTTGGTCAAAAAATAAAACATACAACTGTTGATACAATTTAAAACTATATCACCGTTGGGCAGAAATAGAAATAAAAGCATCAAAATAACTTTTTAAATCATGATACAGTTATTAACAATGTTGGTCAGAAAATAACAGCACCATGATCTAATTAACTTTATCATGCTCTCACAAAATTTAATTATCTCGTTGGTTCAAATTAAATTTCAATAGAGCAATAAATATGACTTTTGCAGCGGAAACTGTGTAATAAATCTATTTTCAGAACCAAAACACTGTAAGAAACTTTATTAATCTCTAATACAAATTATCCCGTTGGTTCAAATTAGATTAGAGACTAAAACTATGCAAAAAACATCAATTAAATGCTTCTGAAAATAGAAAAAACAAAATACCAGGAGTTACTGTGCAAAACGCGAAAACCGGCCCACGCGCGAAAACGGCCCACAGCCCGTTCCCGCGCGCGGCCCGCTCGCGCGACGCCGGCGGCCTAACGCGGCGCAACCGGCCCGCTTAAGCGCTATGCAGGCGGCCCATTAACGCGCTGCGTAGCCGGCCCGCGAAAACGGCCCGGCGCTCAGCCTCCCGCGCGCCCGCGGGAAACAGGCCGCAACCTGGGCTTGGGCCGCGAAAGCGGCCTGCCGCCGCGTCCCGCCTGGGCCGAAAGTGGCCCGGTCGATCACGACCGTCCGATCAGATCCGACGGCCATGCGCCATTTACGGCGAAACAAAAACCCGGTGGAACGCTGGCTCCCCAGAACCCTAGCCACTTTCCTCTTTTCGCCCGCGCGCTCTCGCCGCGGCGGCGGCGGCGGCGGCTTTCTCTCCCGCATCCGGCGATGGCCGGCGGCGGCGGTGGAGGGATGGCCCCGCCGGCGCACGGCCGCGGCAGCCCCCCTCCTCCCCTCTTTTGCTAGCCTCCTCCTTTCCTCCCTCCAAAAACCCGAAAGGTCGAGATCCAGATGGAGAAGAAGAGGCCGGCGCCACCGCGGGTCCCCTCGCCGGCGAGCGCGTCCACCCGAGGGTTGGGCGCGCCGCCGTCGAGCGGTCCTGTGGTGATGCTATGGCGCCCTCCCCCGAGCCCCGAGCGGTTGCGCCGGTGGTTCGGGTGGACGTGTTGCCCGGCGAGCCCGAGGCTCGGCCGGCCTTTGCCACTCGCCGGCGATGGCTGGCGGCGGTGAAGACGTCAGCAGGTAAGTGTTCCCGCGTCCCCTTTTCTTTAGATCTAGGGTTAGGGTTAGGGTTTCCAATTTCTGTTGCTTTTCTTTCTTCTTCTTTTTCTCGATCTGAGTCTTTTCCCGATCTAGAGTAGGTTCTAGGAGGTGTCTGATACCATTGTTAGGGCCTAGCCTAGGATCACTAGAGCACATCTAGTCGGGTTCGAGAGAGACATGAGAGAGCAAGGAGTTCCTGGTGAGTGCCTAGTGTGAGAGTGAGAGAATTGGGTTTACCTTCACCCCTAGAGGTGGGAGCAGCAGAGCTGCTGGCCATCGCGGGTTCTTGTTGACGGAGTCTGCGCAAGGCAGCGACGCGCAGTGCCGAGCTTGGTCGCCGGCGAAGTGGCGGTGGTACTTCCCGCCGCTACTGCGCAACCTAGATCGGTAGGTGTGTCGGTGGGGGCGGCTGGCTTCGGCGAACCTCGTGAGCCGAGCCGGGTCCCCCACCCTGTTTATATATAGCGCAGCGCGACAGGGGCCCACCACCCATTGATAGGGTGAGCGCCCCCGATCAGGGCGCAGATCAAGGTCCTGATTGGCCTTTGGGCCAATCGGGAAAGAGATCAATCTAACATGGACCACTTTGCAAGGTTTGCTGTCATGTGATGGTCATGCGTGCTCTTACATGATGATATAATGGCCGATTATCCACTCTATTCAGTATTCACCAACAGCTTTCGAAGCCCGTGATTATTGTGCCGCAGCATGGTGAGCCAAGAGCTCGCTGGCAACCAGGAACTTGAGCAGGGCCAACTCGTCTATGTGCTCTTCCACCTGGTCGACGAATGAACCTCGCTGTGCTATGCCTTGGTGCCCGGTTATTCCTGCCATGTAATAGGGGCAGCGAAGGAGAGGGCACAGACACATTTGAGAGAGGAATTGAATTAACCTGCAATATTTTTGTCAAAACATTGTAAGTCACTGTGCTGAAAAGTTGAGACAGAGAAGAGGTGAATTTTTTTGTTGGTTCTCATCGTATACGATCGAGGCCCACCCACATATTGGACCGAACCAAAAATTTAGAAATAAGCAAACGGCCCACGGCCCACTCAAAAGTTCCCATATAGTTTCCTTGTCGATGCGCGCCGCAGACACACAGACCAGCCGATCGGATCGACTCATCAGAGGAACAGGAAGAAGAAGGATCGCCGGCGTCGTCCCTCCACATCAGATCATCGATGCCGTGCGGAGAGTGCCGGTGCTGTTGCAGCTCTGGCGGCGAGGCCGCCAGGGAGCCGCTGCTGGGCGCGTCGGCTGACCTCGAGAACGGACGGCGTACGGAGACGACGACGACGACGACCGCGGAGAGCCACGACCCTGTGAAGGAGATCGCGTTTCTGACCGCCAAGCGGATCACCAAGTTCACCGTCCGGGTACGTGCGACACGCTTAAGATCCATCATCCCTTCCAACCCTCTCGCGCCATCCATCTGAATAATTTGTTAAATCGAATGTCCGAATCACGCAAGCGCCATGAATTGAATTTGGGCAGAATCGATCTTGCTGCCGGGTTTAGGGGCCGGCCAGGGAGGTTAAGTTTTGGGGTTCAGGTCTTCATGCAAATTTACAAATTTATACATACATACATACAAATATCATGCAATAAATTGGAGGGGCAATGTACTATATTGTGTATGATGGAAGTTACTTCGATCCAAATAAAATGAGTTCCATTGTTGCATAGATAGATCCAAAAGTCGACACTGGACTTGAATAGCAGTTCGACAATACATAACACGATCGGAAGAAATCTAAAGTCAGCTCTCTGCATAAATAAAATGTACAATCAGTTAACCAAATTATTTGATTCCTTTTCATTCGACACATAATGTTGATCTTAGGCACTTATTCACATAGCTGATCAGTAAACAAATCAAAGGAAACCCATGAAGACTCAGATAACGAAACCATGCATTTTAATCTCTCTAGTCCTGTACAGTCGTTCTTAGAGCACAGATTTTTTTTCCGACTTCAGGAACATAGAAAAGTATTTGACAGAAGAAAAAAATTAACTGCAGCCTACGATGGTGATATCATACTGATTCTGGGAGCAACTGAGACAGCACAGCATCGATGCAATAATAATCAATTGTAATGCTAGACACAACATAACAAAAACTGGTCCTTTTTTTTCAAATAAGGAGATTCCAGGTCTAAAACTGGCCACAGCAAAGAAGTTTTCTTGTCCTCAGTCCCAAAAAAGAGCATTACCAACTTCCAATTCTTAATGTCCAGTAAACAGTTGAAGAATAATCTAATAAGCTCACACAGCTCCATTACGTATCAACAAAATCCTCAATTTCTTCAATGTGCACACTATACTTTTAACACATCAGATTGGCTAAATCACTCATGAAGCACCTGCAAAATGGCCAAACTGACAAAGGCTGCATAGAGGTGGTTGTCCTGGAACAGATGAACAGGTCCTTTGGGGGAAGAAGGAAGAGGATGAGGCATCAGTGACGTAGGAGATGAACACATAGGCCATGGGGCCTTCGTCAATGATTGGAAGGAGGAAGTGATTTGAAGGGTCAGGAGGGTGGAAGCGTAGGCAGAAATAAACTGATGTCATGTGGTTAGGCAAACAGATATGGGGCAGGGAGCAGCAGAAGTGTACAGGAGGCAGCAGCCAGCAGACCATGGCAAAGGGCCAGGATTGAGATGGACCGAAAACTGGGATTTGGTTGAATAGAAATTTTCATGGGATTTAATTTAGGCGCTGTCATTCAATTTATTGGCTTGGCTGACGACAACCTGGCCTGGTTTAGACAAATTGGTTTCTATACAAATTCTATTCTTTTCCTTACATACTAAAAGATGGTAGATGCAATATAGTAGTGAAAACCAAACAATTTCATGCCAAATTTGAAACAATGAAAAACATATGAATTAGACATTCGAAAAAAACATATGAAATTAGACAAGCCTTTGTTCTTTGTTCGATATTGATATAATGTTGCCTTTTAAATTTTTACTTGTTGCTTTATTGGTGTTTTGGAGGGCCCGATGGTTTCAGCTGGGGGTTGATTTTTTGTATGCACGTGTAGCAATTGTCTTCATTTACTGTTATCTCACTATCACTATATATATGTACCAATAATTACTGCAACTACCTACTTATACAGAAACTATCCCTTTGACTTGCTCCTGCTTTGGACACAGCACGCAAGCATGACATGCACATGAACCTGGACATGGTGACAAAAACTTCTGCATGCTGAAGAAAATCAAGGAAGAGTGAAACTATAACCTAAAAGAGAACATAAGATTATTCATAACTCAAAACAATAATTTTAAACTATTCTGGCATATTCTATGCTTCTTAACTTATATTTTACTTGGTGTCCACAGTATTCATTCCTCTGTTCCTTTTGTTACCATGTTCTTTTATGGGGGTCGGTCATGTGCACTAACTGAAAGTTTGTGTCGTTCAGGGATTGTTGATCTTACTGTGGGTGTATTTGTACAATTCCATGAGAAGATATGCAATCAACTACATTGGCGAAGATACATGGTTTAGTACGTTTGTTGTGATTCTTATTGCCGTACCTGTAGTTGAATTCTTATTCGTTGTGGAGCAGATCGCGACTATCCCACTACCAAGATCTTTTGTGTTGTGCCCAGGCTGTTCCCACGGTGAAAATAATTTCTTGTTGAACTAGGAACATGGTCAAGCTAAGTATTTGTACCTATCAGAGTTGTCGTGTTTGAAGCTTTTGAGCATGATCCCTACTGCCAATTACTGCTTGTGCACAATTTCAATAGTTGCTTCTAGAAATTTGAATGAGAAAGATGGAAGTTTGATCGATATTGGATAGGGGTTTATTTGCTGATTCCATTGTGTTACTAATGATACATGAGACTGGAAGCGGGGCAGCAGACAAGCACGGAGAGTATTATGCACGCCATACTCATCTGGCAAGCAAGCAGGCGGGCCTGAATTACGACGTGCTGCTCATTACAACCGTTGCGATTGGACAGAGTCCATGAACACCTCCTACCACCACTGTTTTTGCCTTTCTCTTCCGTATTTTCTATAGTTAGAATTGTCATGTGTAAAGAAAAACCACAGTGAATGTCTAGATAAAACTTGTGTAGGATTGTATATATAGATTTGGGCATAAGGTTTTAAGAAACCTAATACAAGTCTTGTTAGTTCGTCACTAATTTAAAGGCAGAGGTTGCTCTGTTTTGCTCCTCTGAGCAAGTTTCTGCGTCCTCTGTTTGCTAGATGCAGAGCAGATTTTGGCGCGCAGAAGTTAAAGGGTCATCTACTAGGGTGACGCCAATTCTTACATGGGCCGACACCCTGCCACGGCCCATGGTGTACTAAAATTTAGTAGATGTTACATTAATACTTTTAGAAATTTAAACTTTAGAAATATAACCAATCACGAGGAAAACATCCAGTTCTAAATTTGCAGGGTACCAGCACATATTAAAAGATATTGGGATCAAACTCATCTTGGCATCCACAACATTCAGATTGGTGACTGACAATGCATATCATAGGAAACGGACAAACAAAATGCAACTAACAAAGTCTTCTAGAATAGTTGACAAACCTAGCATTCACAAGCAAACGAAAATGCACCAGATCATGTCATCAGGTCATCGTGCAATAATTAACTATAACATCCACAAAAAGTCAAAAAATGATGTTTGCAAGTCAGCTTCAAGAACAAGCCATACAGTTCCAGCTTCAAACAATCATCACATCGCATTTTCAGGAGCAAACATGGCTTAAAATGTATAACTCCACCTAGTGATGGCTGTTCGGCTGGACATCAATCAAAACTTAAAGGAACTAGCACCATATATCTCTTTCTACTTTCTAATTCATGCAGGGTTGTCAGATCCACCACCACATCCAGCAATAGGGAACATGGGTTTTCCTAGTTGTGCATGTTGCCCAGTTCCAGTAATCACCTTTGATTGGAACTATAAGGTAGAGCATAAAGCACATTAGCATTTGCTTTCTCTTACTATGTCCTTACTCTGTACAAAGAATTCTAATAACAGTCCAAACCTCAACTCACCTATGATTTCACATAATGAAATGACTATTGTGTTCACGCCAAACCATCTCCTCCAAGTTGCCATTTCCAGAAATAAGAATATCTGAAATGATATAGTCTCCAACTTATTTCTTTACAATTGAACGAAGGCATCGTGTGCACTATATTGAATTATATATGGTACCTGTAAGTGGAAAATCACTAGCATGGTTTTGCTGGAATGAAGTTCTCCTCCCAAACAAATTCATCACCTTTGCAGCAAGGTACCTGATGATCATGCAAATACAAGATATATACTCAATACATGACTACCTAATTCTATCACTGAGCATGGTCATGAAAAAGATAGGATGCATGTTTGGTAGTACTGTATTTGGTATCAGATATCGACTAGAAAAGCCATATGATATAATGCATACCTTCCAATGTCCATGAAACAGCAACATAGCATACCATATGGAGGATCTTCAGCAGGAACTTTGCCATCATAAGAATAATCTGCAAGCCAGAGTTGGTTTTGGTAGCGACTCTTAACAATGAAGTAGAAGTAAAGCCAACACAGAAGCCACTAACCTCCAAGTCTCGTGCGCAGAAATGCCAGTACGCTGTGAATGTCGCTGAGAATAGCACACAGGAAATAACTAGCAGAGCGATTGGTATGAACTCTAGCATTTCTAGATGGCAAGTAATTATGACAAATAGTACAGACCATAGCGCTCCATGACTAGCAATGGCCATTGGATAGGGCGCTGACCTTGAAAATGTTGCCACAGCCAGTCCTAGCACTATTGCAAACATTGCCGCAAAGAAAAACATACAAGCCATTGCAGAAACTACAGAGTTCACTCCATGCAGCTTCTTGGTAAAGGAGTAGGTGTCTTTCCATAGCATGCTGGTGCCACCATATACACACATCGCCTTGTATTCACCCGGTCTCTTGTTCATTTCGTCCTTCACCTACAAACATTCAACTCACAAGATTAGTCCTAGCTTATCAATTCCCAAAATGAAATGAACCAAGCAAGTCAGTACTACCTCCTCTGCAGACATGCTCTTTACAGTTGCTTCATAATCCCCCTTATTTTTCACAAGGGTGGTGAAAATTTTCTGGACATTGTCCTTAGCTGACTCGAGCGCCATTTGAAAGCAATTAAGATTATCAGTGACCTGTCAAACCCCAGCTCATTGCCTAATCCCCCCGACTGTTCAATGCATATCTGCTACCATGACACCGTTTGCTTACTCTCTTTCTCAATACCCACCTGATTCAGGCAACCAAGCTTTACACAAGATATAGCTGAGCCTGACTCCTCCCAGCCCCAAGACCGCAACCACGGTCAAGCTGCAGTGATCAGTGGCCATTGGCCACCTGTAATATCTGCTAATTTTTAGTCATCAAAGTAGCTCTGAAGAAATGGAAGAAATTCATGAAGAAAAGAAGAAGAAATTGACTAAAAACCAAATTCGGGTCAAATTTGACCGAAATTTGAATTTTGAATTTGAAATTCAGGAAAATTCAGCAAAAATGTGGAATGGAAGTGTGAAGGTGATTAGAACTTGAAGATCAAGCTTTAGGATAAGATCTGGTCCCAAATGCTTCAAGAAAGTTAAAGAAAGAAATTGAAAACCGAAGTCACTGTTCACCCTCTGACAATAGGAAGTTCAGAAAAACAGCAGCAGAGTCCATTTTGGAAATTAAATTCCGACTAATTTTCCAAATAAGTGGACCAAGATAGCTATACCATATTAAAGTATGGACTTTGGACAAGTATTTTCAGGTGTTGTTGATCAGGAACAGTGAGGGGAACAAATTTAAATTTAAGCTCAAAGTCAGCACATTGTCACAGATAGAATGTATTGCTGAATTTAACTAAGTCTGAAAACAGCAATATGTGGCCGAATTTGGAGCTAATTTCAGAAAAATGTAGAACATAAGGTGTAAGTGTTTATGGGCGAAATGGAACCTTTGAATGTTGTAGAACACAAATGGGAAGAAGTTGGACTGAAAGGAAAAGATTTGGATCACTGAAATCATTTACAAAGTAGGGTAAATGACCCTGTTCAGTAACTGATGAACTGAACATTGAAGTTCAGAGAAGTTCAGACAGAGGAGAGAAAGAATTCAAAATTCCCAACAAATGGATGAATATCTCGGGTAAGAGTTTAAATATGAAGTGTAGAGATCAAACTTATCTACAACTTTGGTTAAGACACTTGTGAACCGTCGGATTCGAAATCGGCCGTGGTGGAGCTCTGAATTTTCGGGCATCAGAGATAAAGAGGGGGAGGATGACAGAGCTGAGCTCGACATGTCGCCACCGCCGTCCTCGGTCGCCCGCCAGTGCGGCAGCTACGCCACCTCCTCACCACGCAAGCCTACGAGTAGACCACAGTGGCAACCATGCGCGCGGTGAAAGTCTTGAATAACTACCGCTCCCGCGCCGCCCTTTTTACCGCCGCTCCTTTTCACCGCCGCCGCTCTTTCTGTCCAAGCCGCCGCCGCCGGGTAAAATTCTCCCACCACACCGCAGCTCCCGTCGATTCCTCTCGCCCACTCCTCCACAGATACCCCAGCTACACCCCAGTCGAGTCGTTGTCCAACATCCTTGCCGGAATACCCTGCACCGCCGTCGTTTCCGTCCGCCGTCGCCGCACCTCCTGCTCGCGGTGAGCACCTCCTTGCGCTTGCTCTCTTTCTTCTTGGGTAGTCGTATGCGGGTCCTTGGGATGCTAGGAAGCCGTAGAGGGAGTCGTTGGGGTAAGCCAAGCCGTTGTCGTGCTTAGCCACGACCGGCCGTAGGCGCCGCCGCCCGCCGCCGTGGAGGAAGTAGCTCCGGCCGTCTCCCAGGGAGCTGTCGCCGCGCACGGGTGCGCTAGGACGTGGGGATGCTTCCCCGGCCTAGCCCCGTCGCCGGTTGGGCGCCGGCCGGCGAGCCGCGCCGCCCCCTGTTGCGCTCGGATTTTGGTGGGAGGAAGAAGAAGGCGCTGGAGCCGGGCCCCCGCGTCAGTGGGGAGAAGGGGAGAAAAGGAGGCAGGCCGGCCGGGCGCGGGCGTCGAGTGGGCCGAGGACCAGAGGCCCAGCAATCCAGCAGGCCGGCGTTGCGGGAGAAGGAGAAAAAGAAAGATGGGCCGTCGGGCCGTCGCCAGTTGGAAAAAGGAAAAGAAAAAAAGGAAATCGGCCCAGTAGGGCCCGGCCGTGGAGAAGTAGGCCGGCGGGTAGGAGGAATAGGAGAAAGGGGTGGGTCCGCGCCACGGGCCCAGCGTAAGAGAGAGGGGGTAGAGTAGGGTCGCGTGAGAAAAGTTGCCGAGGGTGTTTTTCGGGAAAAATTAGATTTCCTTTATAGAATAATTAGGTTAAATCCGAATCTCACCATTTAAATCACAGAAATTTCTAGGAGTGTCCAAAATTAGTGAAACCAATTTTGTTAGGCTTGTTTTATTTTCCTTTATGCATTAAAATTTTTATACCCTAGAAAAATAATAAAAATTTGGGTATTTATTTAATACCTTTCTTTTAAGGTATTTAAATAAATACTTAATCTTTATTAAATGCATAAAATATGGAATAATATTTCATAATCACAAATTATTATTAACTCATAGGAAATTAGGTTTTAAATCTAGAAATTAATTGTAACATTTTCTAAAAATAAAAGAAAAATCCCTAAGTAAGGTTAATTAAGGAAATAAAAATAGTGGGTTTAATCTGTTCGGGTTTTTGTGTGTTGGCTTGCAACTTTATCATGATAAATTGTATAGTCCTTGTTGGCTTGCAACTCTATCATGAAGGAAAGTTGTATAGTCTTATATTCAAAAATTTGCATTCCTAACCCCTGCATATGTTGTGTTATAGACACCGAAGCTTCAGAAGGAGATTTCTCGGAATATTCAGAAGGATCTCTGGAATTTGAGGAAGTCTTTGAATTGGTCCCCTGCGAGGCCAACCCTTCGGACAGTGCTAACTTTTTTAGCGAACAAGGCAAGCCCCGGTGCATTATGCCTATTATTTTGGAGTCAATATTTCATGTGTCCCTTATTGGTTATTTGCTATACGTATGCACTAAGTCTAGGAGTTGCTTGAAACCCATTCTTGTGCATTATCATACCTTGTTGTAAGGACATCTTTGCCACTTGTTCAAACCTTTAGTAGATAACCCAAGTCTAGAATTGCTTAGTTGCTTAAATGCTTGGTTTACCAACCTTAAGGTAAATTTTGAGTCATACATGTTAATTATGGAAAGATGACTTGGAAGTTAAGAAGCGGACAGAAGCTAAGGATGTAGTTCTGTCTACTAGATTAATCTGGTTAAGGCCCGATTCGTTGTCTTAACCTTTGATCAAGTGAAAGGCATCTGATCACTTACTGGGTATGGGACCAGTAAAGCCCAGTAGGTTAGTAAACCCTCTGATCGGGAATACTTCATACCCGCGCTTGACGTGCTGGAGATTGGCAGGGGCGTAGCCTGAAACTCACATGGTGATCGGGCCAGACGTGGGGTCCCATGTGGGGGTGCGTCCCTAGGTCCGGGTAGTCTTATTCCCAATCGTTGGTTTTGCTAATCGAAAAGTCGTTACGTACGACCTGGACAGTCGTATATAGCTGGTGATCAGGGTACTCTCCTGCAGGATGTAATATGATCCGGATCGCCGCAATTCTCGGTTATGAAAGCACTTGATCACTGTTGAGCATCGTAGCATAAATTCATGAATGCCATATCTTTCTAATAATATTTGGTGTATGACTTAATACCTTGTTGTTGCAAATAATCTTTTATCATCACCTAGAATGGTTAGGTAAGGACTTAACCCAAATAAAAGATAAAGCTAAGGTCTCACTTTTAGTAAGCTTTTTGGCAAAAATGTATCAGCCAAGTACACCGAAAAAGCTATCATGTACTTCCAAGAAAAACTATTATATTGGTTAGTCGGGTAAGCCTTGCTGAGTACCTCGTACTCAGGGTTATCCCTTGTGGCTATTTTCAGAAGCACCGCAGGAGTCCACCAAGGAGGAAGCCCCAAAATCCTAGGGTATTGTTACGAGTCTCACAATACCCTAGCTTTTTGGCAAAAATGTATCAGCCAAGTACACCGAAAAAGCTATCATGTACTTCCAAGAAAAACTATTATATTGGTTAGTCGGGTAAGCCTTGCTGAGTACCTCGTACTCAGGGTTATCCCTTGTGGCTATTTTCAGAAGCACCGCAGGAGTCCACCAAGGAGGAAGCCCCAAAATCCTAGGGTATTGTTATGAGTCTCACAATACCCTTAGAAGAAGTCTTATAACGCTCATCTCCATCCGAACCGTTTATGTTTTAAGTCCTAGAACTCTATCTAACACTGCACTGTTAAGTTTGCTTCAAACTATGTCTTGTATTAACTCGTACCTCGTGTATGTATGTAAAAATGTAATATTTGTTGATGCTATCCCATCGCGGATACAATCCTGATGTATGGCTATGAGACACGACGTGGATCTTTTGAGGAGTCCTAGGGACACTCGACGGACGACCGGACTTATACTGTTTTAAGTATGTTTCGGATAATTGCTGCGTCGGCAGCAATTAGGCGCATTTAAACCAGTTTAAGTTGGACGGTTCTGCCACAGCTAGTATCAGAGCCATAGGTTGGGATAATCAACAGATATTACCATTTAAAATACTGAGACTCTATTTTAAACAAAGAAAACATGAGTCACAGGTGGCAGTAGTGTTAACTGGTTGTTTATTTTGCAGATGCTAACTGTTTGCTGCGTGTCGCTAGTATTCGGTAGTATATTATTAGGGAGAGATTATGATGCCACCAATTTCTCTACGAGTGTGTATATGAGTCGGTGAGCACGTAGGAGTCATTGCATCATGTTGCATAAGCAGGTTTTAAAAAATTTTGGGTTTGGTGAGTGCCGTTAGACCTAACCCCGTTTCTTTGATAGGATGTTCCAAGAAGGCTACACCGACCAGGACGGATGGACCCGAGGGCATTACCTGGACAAGCCAGGATTTGTGCAGCTATTATGGAAAACGCTGCAGGAGTTAGGTTTCCATAACCCTCCAGAGTACTATTGGAGGAAGGAGGACACATGTCACAAGCAGTATTGTACTGTTTATGTGCATATTCCAGATGAAGACACCAACCCCAATTGGCGTCTAGAAGAAGTGATGGAGTCGGGCTTCGAGTTTAACGACACAATTGAAAGAGCAGCTATCAGAAGTGATGAAGACCGTACCTGGCGCTTCAGGTTCAGGGTTCTAGCTCCTAGGGAGTGGTGCCGAGTGCCTACCACAGCAGCAAAACTATCCTTCTCTCCAGCAGCGCCACCGGCACACTGCTCAACGCGGGACTGGTGGCGACCACCACCAGCCGCCGGAAGCCACTCCCACTGCTTATCATCTCGACCTCGCCGCACACTGAAGCGCGACTACGACACGACCACGCACCCGGGCCTGGCTCAACATTCTTTTAAATGTCACACCTGGTTTCAAAAGCAAAATTAAATGAATAAATTGTAAGTGCATCAGAATTAAGTTTCGCACCTGCAACGACTTTAGTAAATAACATAGGCAGTACCAAAACGTAAGGATAGAATATTAAATTTATTACATGACCGAAAGTCTTTAATTTGAATAGCAAAAGTCTTTATTTTAGCAACGGAACTCCAACGATTACGATGACTTCACAGGCAGTTGACTGATGGCACACGTACGGAACTCCTCAAAGTCTTCAGGAACCTCCTCAAAGTTGACTTGTCTGAGCAACGGTTTTAGCAAGGGTGAGTACACTTATGGTTGGTACTCAGCAAGCGCGGGAAAATGTGTAGTGTAAGGCTATTCAAGGATAGGCTAATGTTTAACAATATTTCAGCATTTGGTCAAGTTTTATTAGCAATTACTAAGTATAAGTTTATACCATCCACTTTAAGTATGAACATAAATAAAGATAACAAATAATAAATAATAAAAATTTAATTCGACTTCCGATAGATTAATCATGTGAGCGTTCAGGCCGCTCTTGTGAGCACGGCTGTTATAATAGTTTTACACTCTGCACAGGTTGTACACTTTCACCACAAGTTGCGTAAAAGTTCAAAAGAACTTTAGACCCAACCATGATGTGCGCGCCAGGCACAATACCATACTTCCGATGTGTGATTGCATAGGGACGCTACGATACCTTTACAAGTATTATCTAATAAGAAGTAGCCCGCTAAGATTTCCGGATCAGTAGCAGAGCATAAACCTCTCTCAAGATTGCGAAGCTACCATAGAGAAGATCAATCTGAGGGCCGGGTTATACCCCATCTGCCGCTGCCTCTCTTGCCCTTTCGGTAAGACTGCTTCAAACTAGAGTCTCTAATTAATTAGCCAAGACCAGAGCCATGTAGTTCTTGTGGTTGTACTGTTTTCCTGGGTGATTCTCCATATTCCAATTAAGCAAGGTGATCTTGTATTAATGGAAGGTATAGCATAAATAAAGCAAGTTTAAGCATTGGTTCATCAATACCACCAAACCCAGTTAGAGCAACTAAGCAAGAACTACCCAACATTAAAGTAAATCCAGGTTTATCAAAGTGCAGGGATAAAACTAGGGACACCTTAAATAGGACCCATCATGTTTATATACTTAAAGTGCATAGCATAAGTGTATTGAACATAAAAGTAAAGGTTGCATAGGATCAAATTTTGACCAAGGTCATGACTTGCCTTTCTGAACTTACTCTTGCTGCTCAAAGTCTTCAAAGCCTTACTCTTCGAATCACCTGAACTGTGATCCTTCTACACGCATCAAACAAGTACATACAAGCAAACAAAGGACTAAAATAAGAAAACAATACATCAAACAGTAGAAACAGAGCAAAACAAGATCATAAAACTAATCTATGCATCAACATGAACTTGTAGGTGCAAGAATTGCTTAAAATGGATTTAAAACACTAAAGATATGAGCTAAACAAGGTTCAGGGGCTTAACTGCGAGAAAACTAAGCTTCTAAAGGCTAAACTTAAAGAAACCAAGGGATAAAATCTAACTAAACATATAAATAGAAGGTCTAACGTGTAAAAGAACAGATCTAGGATCGTGGGTAGGATTTCATAAAAGAGCAGGGGCCTAAATAGAAGAAAAGGAACTTAGATCTAATTACTTTTGAACTAGATGGATCTCGAGTGCAAAAAGAGGAAACAACGAGGGCTCTTTAGCAAAAACAGCACGGCTGACTTGGTTGATCGGTACCAGACTTCGGTCAGATTAGATCTGACCCATCCAAAGCAGATCGGATGGCTGGCGGCTGCGATGGTGCACAAGCGACGGCGAACGAGGCGGCGAGCAGTGGCGCTGCACGGGACCTTGCCAGAATCGAGTGTAGCTCGAGCGGCAGTTCACGATTTTCGACGGGGATTGGCTCAGGGTGAAGCTAGGGTTACGGTGAACCGATCTAGGCGGTTCTCGCGACAGCCGAGGTGACGAAGGTGAATAGCGACGCGGCGGGGCGGCTCGGGCAGAGAAGCTCAACCACAGCGAGCTCGTACACGCAAAGGAAGGCTCGGGAGCGTGTCGAGCCTACACCAGAAGCTTCCTCACCTTGCACCAAAGCTCATGGGGGTCTACTTGGCATTGGGAAGGTGGCGGGAGCAGAGATCGAACACGGCAGCTTGGCGGTTAGGGTTGCGGCACTATAGAGCTCAAGGGCATGGAGCTAGGGTTTGGTGAGGGGCTTTGGAGGCTACGGCGAGTTTCATAGGCCCAGGAAGGTGGCCCTGGTGTGCGGGCCACGCATCGGAGGCAGACACGGGGTAGCCAGGACTCGAGTTTGAGTTCGGCTCGGGTGCGGCACGAGGATGGGGATGACGGGTGAGGGCCACCTGTCAGCGGCACGTGGGCGGGGGCTGGTGCGGGAGTGGGCCGGTGTGGAGGAGGCGTTGCTGGGCCGGCCTGCTGGGCTAGCTCCTGCGGTGCTATTGCTGCGGAGCTAGATCGAAAGGAAAAGTGGGCCAAAAGAGTGAGGAAGAAAATGAAGGAAATAAAAAGGCTTCCTATTTTTGAAAAGGGATCAAACAAATGAATTCAAGTACAAATTTGAATTCAAACAAACAAAATCAATGCACCAGCATGAATGCAACAATGAACTCCTACGATTCATCAACTTATTTTCAAAAAGATTTAAATGCCTAATAAAATAAATGTAATGTTAGAAATCTTAAATCCTTAAGCACAGACAATTAAATTCTTGCAAATTCTAACAAATTTTATTAATTTGCAAAAATTTGAAAATTAGGGTGTTACAAATCCTACCCCCTTAAGATGAATCTCATCCTCCAGATTCAGATAGATTAGCAAAGAGTTGGGGAAATTCTACCTTCAGTTCATCCTCTCTTTCCCATGTTGCCTCATCCTCTGCATGGTGACTCCACTATACTTTGCACATCCTGGTCACTCTGTTCCTGGTGACTCGTGCTAGAGTATCAAAGATCTTGATGGGATATTTAGTGTAGGTGAGAGCATCTTGTATATTGAACTCCTCCATAGGTATTTGTTCCCCTGAAACTCTAAGACACTTCTTCAACTGAGAGATATGGAACACATCATGCGCATCTGAGAGTTGATTGGGTAACTCCAATCAATAAGCTAATTCTCCCATTCTCTCTAGAACTTTGAAAGGTCCAATAAAGTGAGGTGACAACTTCCCTTTAACCTTGAATCTGCGCATGCCCCTGATAGGTGATACTTTGAGATACACATAATCACCTTCCTCAAAGGCCAATTCTCTTTTTCTAGTATCAGCATAACTCTTCTACCTGGATTGAGCTATCCTTAGGTTCTCACTAATGATCTGAACCTGTCTTTCAGCTTCTTGGATAATCTCTGGCCTAAACAACTGACTCTCTCCTATCTCACTCCATTATAGAGGGGTTCTGCACTTGCTTCCATATATAGCATCAAATGGTGCCATCTTGAGACTAGCTTGGTAGCTATTGTTATAGGAGAACTCGGCATAGGGCAAACTTTTATCCCAACTACCTCCATGTTTTAGAGCACAGGCTCTCAACATGTCCTCTAGAATCTGATTTGTCCTCTCAGTCTGTACATCTATCTGAGGATGGTAGGCTGAACTGAAATTCAATTTAGTATCCATGGATTCATGAAGTTTCTGCCAGAAGCGAGATGTGAACTGAGTACCTCTATCGGACACTATCTTCTTGGGCACACCATGCAGACACGCAATCCTGGACATGTACAACTCCGCCAATTCTGATCCAGTATAGGTGGTTCTCACTGGAATGAAGTGTGTTACCTTGGTCAACGATCCACTATTACCCATATTCAATCATATCCATCTCGAGTGCGAGGTAAACCAACAATGAAATCCATACTGATTTCCTCCCACTTCCATTCGGGCCCCTTCAATGGTTGAAGCAATCCAGCTGGTCTTTAGTATTCAGCCTTAACTCTCTAGCATATATCACACAAGGCTACATGTGCGGCCACATCCCTATTCAATCCATGCCACCAATACTTCTTCTTAAGGTCTTGGTACATCTTGGTGCTTCCAGGATGAATAGAGTAGGCTGAATCATGCACTTCCCTCAAGATGGTGTCTCAGAGATTTTCCACATCTGGCACACAAATCCTTTTCCTAAATCATATAGTCCCTTGGTCATCCTCTGTGAAATTTGGAGCTTTTCCTTCTTCCATAAGTTCCTTGATCTGCTTGATCTTGGCATCCTCAAGCTGTCCCTTCCATATTTCCTACCCTAGAGTCAGTTCTACTTCCATAGTCACTCTGTCAGTACAAGGAACTATCCGCAAGTTGAGTTGCTCAAACTCCTTCATCAATTTATTAGGCATCTAAAATGCTAGAGCCATGTTAGCATGACCCTTCCAACTTAAGGCATCTACAACCAAATTTGCTTTACCAGGGTGATTGTGAATCTCAAGATCATAATCTTTGATGAGCTCCAACCAACAACACTATCTCAAATTAAGATCCTTTTGAGTGAAGATGTACTTTAGTCTCTTGTGATCAGTGTAGATCTGGCATTTGGTTCCAAAGATATAATGCCTCTAAATCTTCAAGGCATGCACTACTGCTACTAACTCCAAATCATGAGTAGGATAATTCTACTCATGTTTCCTCAATTGCCTGGATGCATAGGCTATAACATGTCCCTCCTGCATAAGAACATAGCCTAAGCCCTGTCGAGACGCATCACAATAGATATCGAAACTCTTTTGCAGATCTGGCATCACTAGCACTGGAGCTAGTCAATTTCTTCTTCAACTCCTCAAAACTGGCTTCGCAGGCTTCAGTCCACTTAAATTCCTTTCCTTTCTCCAATAATGATGTGAGAGGCTTCACTATTTTAGAGAATCCTTCAATGAACATGTGGTAGTTTCCTGCAAGTCCAAGAAAAATCCTAACTTATGTAACTGTCTGTGGCGGCATCCACTTTAGAACATCCCTAACTTTGCTTGGATCCACTAGAATCCCTCCATTGGTGATGATATGACTAAGAAAAGAAACCTCATTCAGCCAGAAATCACACTTGCTGAATTTCGCATACAATTGATTATCCCTCAAATGTTCCTCATGCTCTCCCTCATTCTTGGAGTAGATCAGAATATCATCAATGAATACCACAACAAACTTATCAAAATACTCCATAAATACCTTATTCATCAGGTACATGAAATAGGCAGGTGCATTAGTCAACCCAAATGACATAACTGTGTACTCATAAAGCTCATATCTTGTGGTGAAAGCGGTGTTAGGAATATCGGATAGCCTGATCTTCATCTGATGATAGCTAGAATCCAAATCAATCTTGGAGAACACCTTGGCTCCTCTCATTTGATCAAATAAATCTTCAATACGAGGCAACATATACTTATTCTTGATGGTTACCTCATTAAGCGATCTGTAATCCATACACATCCTCTGGGTACTATACTTCTTCTCTACAAAAATAACTGGTGTTCCCCATGGTGATGAACTAGGGTGAATAAACTCCTTATCCAATAATTCCTTTAATTGTTTCTTAAGCTCTTTTAATTCATCAACAGACATTCTATATGGATGCTTAGAAATAGGTGCAGTATTAGGTAAAAGATCAATAACGAACTCAATATCTCGGTCAGGTGACAGACTTGGTTACTCAGCTGGAAAAACATCTGGGTAGTCACATACCACTTTGATATCTTCCAAAGCTTTCCCATCCAACTGATTCACCGTACAATCTGCTGTTGATGGTAGAGTAGCCACAAAGTCAATCCTTTCTCCATTAGGGCTTGTAAGAAGAACTAACCTCTTGGCACACTGAATCACAACATCACATGCTGACAACCATCCCATCCCAAGAATCACATCAATCCCACTTGATTCCAATACTATCAGAGTGGCTCAGAAGTCTCTACCCAGTATTTTGAGGTTAATCTTGGGACAAGAGTAGAGTGCTTTCATATTTCCCCCAGGTGAGCTAACTAACATGGGATGTCTCATGGTTCAGATGGGAAGATTGTGCTTAGCCATATATTGAGAAGTAATAAAAGAATGTGATGCTCCAGAATCAAATAAAACTGAAGCGGGGGCTGAGCTGATAAGAAACATACCGAGCACTACATCTAGAGCTTCTTGAGCAGTCTCAACACTCATGTGATTCACCTTGCCGTGCATATAGTTCTGTTGTCCCTTGTTGCCCTGCGGGGTTAGGCTCCCACTCCTCATTTGCTGCATCTGCTGATTCTACCTTGGGCTGCTGCTGTTCTACCCCGAAGTATTCTGAATGTTCCTTTTGGGGCAATTGTTGGCATAGTGGCGAACCTCACCACACTTATAGCGAGTGTTGCCTCCCGGGGTATTGGACACACCGGGCTTTGCTGGGGTTCCTATAGGGGTCATCAGACGGTTCTGCTGGAAGTTGGGGCACAGAGTCTACTGAACTGGGTGCTGGAATTGTTGGATGGGGCGTTGGAACTGCTGAGCTGGGCACTGGAATGGATGCTACCCAAAGTTCCCACTCAGGTCCCTAGAGTGGAGTGGCATCCCTTGCTATGGGGTGAAGTGAGGGCGAGTGTTGCTCCCAAACTGTCCCTGCAAGATGAACTTCCTCTTCAGCTCCCCCAATTCACTGTGCTTGTACTCTAAGCCAATCGCCTTGTCCACCAACTTCTGGAAGGATGAAAAGGTGTGAGACATCAGCTGATACTAGAGTGGCCCAATCAATCCTTCCAAGAATAGCTCCTGCTTCTTCTCATCATTTGCCACTTCCTCAGGTGCATAGCAAGATAGCTGGATGAACTTGTCCCTGTACTCACTCACTTACATCCCTGCTTGAGAAAGAGGAACTCTGTGGCGGAACCACCTCGGATTAGCTTGATTAAGCAAGGTTAAGTCGCCTGACATGCGACACTCCTGCTTCAACTGAGCTAACACGGGGTGCCGTCGGATTTCATCCGATTTAACCACTTAACAGGATCGAGTTCAGCAAACCCACGCGAAGGTGAGTGGTTACAGAGAAGAAAACAAGTCCACTGAGTTAAACAAGTTTTTCCTATTTTAGTTCAACCATAAGGTCCAACATCAGAGTTTTACAAAGCTCAAAGGAAACGACAGAGAAACACTAGCGGAAGAATTCGTCGGGGTCGGATGTCTGGGCGAGGCCAGCCAGAACATCACTGAGTCCTCTCCTCGCCGTCCGAGGAGGGGTCCCACTCGACCGTCCAGCCTGGCGGGAGCTGGGGCGGCCAAGCACCAACCAGAGAGGGGTCGGACGCAGCAACTTCACCTAAAAACAGAAGCCACAACAAGGCTGAGCTACTAAGCTCAACAAGACTTAACCGAAAGGAGTAAAGACTTTCCGCTGCCATTGGGGAAAAGGGGCGCGGGAACCCACTCGGTCGCTGGCCAGAGACAAAACTGAGCGGCAGGCGTCGGAGAAGACGAGCCACGCGGCAGGAAGACTCTGAAGCGGCCATGCAACTCGAGTGCGGCTGGCGCGGGGGATCTGGAGAAAGATCTCGCGGGTCCACCGGGGGATAGATCGGACGGGTGAGGAAGATCAGCAGAATCCGACGGTGAACCGAACTCGCCGGGGTCGGAAAAGGAACGAAGCGGAAAGGGGTCGGATACAGGGGTCGGGACTGGCGGAAGACTGAGCACTCAGGCATGGTTAAGCAAGGCAGATAACTAAGGTCAAGGGCTCCGATCAAGATTAACTGGGAAGGTTTAGGGGTCAGTCGTTACAGCCTACCCCTCTTAAAAAGAATCTCGTCCCGAGATTCAAAGATCAAGGGTGTGCTGTTCTTACCTCCTTGATGGGATAGAAAACCGGGGAAACGCTTGTTCAGATATTCGTCCGTTTCCCATGTTGTTTCATCTTCGGTGTGGTTTCTCCAAAGGATCTTGTACATCTTTACCACTTGGCGTCGGGTGTGCCTTTCCTTTTGGTCAAGAACTCGATCTGGGTACTCGGCGTAGGTCAGGTCGGGCTCTACTGGAAGCTGTTCTTGCTCTACGATCTCTGTTGGAACTCGGACACATTTCTTCAATTGAGACACATGGAAAACATTATGTATGGATGATAGCTGTTCTGGGAGTTGGATCCGGTAAGCAACGGGTCCACATCTCTCCATAATCTCATAAGGGCCAACATAGCGGGGAGCTAACTTGCCTTTTATTCCAAACCGCTGCACTCCTTTGGTCGGGGATACTCTAAGGTACACATGATCACCAAGGTCGAACTGCAGGGGCCTCCTCCGCTTGTCGGAGTAACTCTTCTGTCGAGATTGGGCAGCCTTGAGATTTGCTTGAATTACCTTCACTTGCTCTTCGGCTTCTGCCACTAAGTCGGGGCCATAAACCTGTCTCTCTCCCTGTTGGGACCAATTCAAGGGTGTCCTGCATCTCCGGCCATACAGGGCCTCGAACGGTGCCATCTTTAAACTGGCCTGATAGCTGTTATTGTAGGAGAACTCTGCTAAGGGCACGCACTTGTCCCAATTTTTGTCATAGTGGATGACACAAGCTCTTAACATGTCTTCGAGGATCTG
The DNA here is from genome assembly GCF_005286985.2 of Setaria viridis. Classification (NCBI taxonomy): domain Eukaryota; kingdom Viridiplantae; phylum Streptophyta; class Magnoliopsida; order Poales; family Poaceae; genus Setaria; species Setaria viridis. The sequence continues at coordinate 9,004,518 of NC_048267.2, read as the reverse complement.
ATTTACTCTCTCGGTTTGGCCATCGGTTTGGGGATGATACGTTGAGCTTCGGATGAGCTTGGTGCCCATGGATGTTTGTAATTGCTCCCAAAAACGGGCTACAAACTGAACTCCTCGATCAGAGATGATGGTCTTGGGTACACCATGTAGGGAAACGATACGGTCGAGGTACAACTCTGCATATTGCTTGACTGTGTAGGTGGTACGAACCGGAAAGAAATGTGCCGTCTTGGTCAAACGGTCCACTATAACCCAGATGGAATCATACCGTTGAGTTGTAAGGGGTAATCCAACTACGAAGTCCATGCTAATGTCTTCCCATTTCCAAGAGGGGATAGGTAGCGGCTGCAAGGTTCCTGCTACCTTCAAGTGACTGGCCTTGACACGTTGACAGGTGTCACATTCTGAAACATAACGAGCTATCTCTGGTTTCATTCCACTCCACCAAAAGGTTTGACGAAGATCATGGTACATCTTATTGCTGCCAGGATGGATCGAGAACTTGGAGAGATGAGCTTCGTCTAGGATTTGCCTCCTTAACTCGAGGTCGGCGGGCACTACTAGTCGGTTTCCATAATACACACCTCCCGCTTGGTCCTGACGGAAAGGCCTATATCCTTCATCCTTTGCTGAAATTTTACCGAGGATCTGTTTTATTTCTTCATCCTTAGCTTGTGCTGACCGAACTCGGTCCTCCAAAACTGAGTCAAGGATGATGTGATCAAGGGTTCCATGGGGAACAATCTCCAGACTTAGTTTTCCCATCTCGTGACACAGAGTGTTGGTGAAGGCTGTTGACAACAAGCAGTTGCAATGGGGTTTGCGACTGAGGGCATCGGCTACCACATTGGCCTTGCCAGGGTGATAGTGCACTTCCAGCTCATAATCCTTTATCAACTCTAGCCATCTTCTCTAACGCATGTTGAGGTCGGCTTGCGTGAAGATGTACTTGAGGCTCTTGTGGTCGGTGTAGATGTTGCAGTGAGCTCCCATTAGGTAGTGCCTCCATATCTTCAAGGCATGTATCACTGCTGCCAACTCAAGGTCATGGGTCGGGTAGTTTAGCTCATGAGGTTGTAACGCACGTGAGGCATAGGCAATGACTCGGCTGTCTTGCATAAGAACACATCCGAGTCCAGTGCCAGAGGCGTCACAGTATACGTCATATGGCCTAGAGGGGTCGGGTTGTGCCAAAACTGGGGCTGTGGTCAGCAAGTGCTTCAGGGTCTTGAAGGCCTCTTCACACTTGGTGTCCCACACAAACTTGACCTCCTTCTTCAGCAACTCGGTCATCGGCTTAGCTATCTTGGAGAAATCCGGTATGAAACGCCGATAGTAACCTGCAAGTCCAAGGAAACTCCTAATCTGGTGTACTGAGGCAGGAGACTTCCATTCCATGACTTCTTGTACCTTGCTGGGATCCACGGCGATACCGTCTTTGGAGATAGTGTGTCCCAAAAACTTGACACTATCTAACCAAAACTCACACTTGGAGAACTTGGCATAGAGCTGGTGATCTCTCAGACGTTGGAGAACTATATGAAGATGGTCGGCATGCTCTTCCTCATCCTTCGAGTACACTAGGATATCATCAATGAACACCACGACAAACTTGTCCAGCTCTGGCATAAACACCGAGTTCATAAGGTACATGAAGTAAGCGGGTGCATTGGTGAGTCCAAAGGACATGACTAGGTACTCGTACAGTCCGTATCTGGTAGAGAAAGCCGTCTTGGGTATGTCGCAAGGTCGAATCTTGATTTGGTGATAACCAGAATGAAGATCGATCTTGGAGAACACTTTCGCTCCGGCTAACTGATCGAACAAGACATCAATGCGTGGCAGTGGGTACTTGTTCTTGACTGTTACCGCATTGAGGGGTCGGTAATCCACACACATCCGTAAACTGCTGTCTTTCTTCTTCACAAATAGGGCGGGGCAACCCCAAGATGATGTACTAGGTCGAATGAAACCTTTTTCCAACAGATCATGTAACTGGGTCTTCAACACGGCTAACTCGGCGGGTGGCATCCGATAGGGCCTCTTAGATATCGAGGCTGTGCCAGGAACCAACTCTATGGAAAACTCAACTTCTCTATCAGGTGGCATACCCGGCAAATCTTCTGGAAACACATCAGGGTACTCACAGATAACAGGGAGGTCTTCTAGACGGACGCCCAAGAGAGGGTAAGCACAAGGAGTCGGAGACTCAAGATGGGTCAAGGATAGGGTAGAGCTGCCATAGAAGGGTGAGCTGATGTAAAGGGATCGGGCGGATGTATCTAGAACAACATGATGTCGGGCCATCCAGTCCATACCAAGGATGACATCTATGCCTTCTAGGTCAAGGATGATAAGGTTTTCCTTGAAGAGGGTGGGACCTAGCTGGAGAGGTACAAGAATAACGACCTGATCCGACGTTATCCTCCCTCCAGGAGTGGCGATCACATAGGGTTCCTTAGTGTGACTGACACTTAGCCCACATCTTTCCCTTGCCTTACTCCCGATAAAGCTATGGGAGGCTCCCGAATCAAACAACACAACAACAGCTTGATTTAAAACAAGGAAGGTACCCGTCATTACTGGCGCACCTTCGGGGAGGTCGGTCAAGCTGGCGTAGTTGAGTCGGCCTTGTCGGACTTGCACCTTGGGCCTTCGTCCTCTGGCTGCCATGGAGTTCTAGCCTTGCTGCTGATTCTTGTTCCTGGGGCAGTCCTTTGCAAAATGTCCCTCATTGCCGTAGGTAAAACATCTGTTACTGGCTGCCGGGCGAGGTGGCGTTGGCAGGGTCGGCCGGGGCACTTGCGGCTGGAAGCCTGGGAAACGAGGCATTGTTGCCGGCGGGGGTCGGGCGATCCATTTCCCTGACTGCTGGGGTCGGCCAGGGGTTTGTGGAGGAATCATCCGGAACCTTCGAGTCGGTGGACTCGGAAATGCCATAGAGGCTTTCCTCTTCTGGTCAGCCTTGAGAGCTTGCATGCAGTCCTCCTGAGAGATGGCCAGGTTGACCAACTCGTTATAGGTGTCCACCCTGATGGGGTTCAGCCTTTCCCTGAGCTCCAAGCTCAATTCTCGGCGGAATCTGTCCGCTTCTTCTCGTCGGTGTCCGCATGATAGCCAGCATAATGGCATAGGTCATTGAACGCTTGGGCGTAGTGCAGCACATCCCGAGTTCCTTGGGTGAGGGCCAGAAACTCGTTGAGCTTGCGCTCCAGGAGACCTTCGGGAATGTGATGCACCTTAAACGCCGTCTTGAACTCGTTCCAACTGACCATGTGGCCAGCAGGTAGCATGGCATGGTAGTGGTCCCACCAAAGGCGTGCGGAACCACGCAGCTGCTGAGCTGCGAACCGCGCCTTGTTGTTGTTGGGGCATGGAGCGGTGAGGAGCTCGAACTTGGATTCGATCGTACGAACCCATGCATCAGCATCGAGCGGTTCTTGTGTCTTTTGGAACAGCGGGGGCTGTGTCCCCAGGAAGTCCTCGTACCGCGCGATATGCGGCTGCTGTTGTGCTCTTCCACCCTGTGGCTACTGGTGTTGTCCTTGCACCAGATGCCTTAGCAGCTCGGTTTGAGTTGCTAGGATTGCCTCCAATGGCGATGGTGGCGGGGGCGGGGGAAGATCTTGTCGCTGACCACTACCACTGGGCACAGATCCAGACCTGGTGCGGTGCGCCATCTGCAAGAGTTAACGCCCCATTACTTTCATAACCTTAGGTGTACTCCAATAAAGGGAACATAAGAATTAAATCCCTTAATGCGACTCTTGCCAATGGTGCATCACACATCCTCATAGAGGAAGCACATTCCTCCCATTCTCAGCATAGATAACCTCTACTTGCCCTGGTACTCCACTTCAGGCACACACACCACATACAGACTCCTAGGATCTGATCCACTCAAACCAAGGGGTCGGACACGGTCCGTACTCGGAAAGGGTCGGACGAGGCGGAGACTGCCTCAAAGGTCGGCGCACTCTGGCTCGCAAACTAGGGTCGGCCAACTGAATAGGCTTCCCGAAAACAGCATAGGGTTACGGCGCAACTTACTCAACCCTAACATCCACACCATACGAAAAAGGATCAAACTATGCACCGGGTTGACTTTATACACCACGACGTTTCAACACAGGGAGTACTCAACTCAAGGCTAACCTATTACAGCTTTCCAAAAACTAGGCTGCCGAGGAGTACAACAAAAGAAAGAAGGTTCCCTGAGAACCCTTAAGCTACCACTGGACACTATGAGTCGGAGAAGGGGCGCCATCTTCTTCTATGTCCATGCTGGACGCTCCCTCGTCTTCCTCAGGTTCCTCCTGAGCTTCAAGCTGCATGTTGAGGGCATGCATATCTTCAAGCTCAGCTTGGTGCTCCTCCAGGTGGGCATTGGCGACGGCCAACTCCATCTCTACCTCCATCTTTTCCTCCGAGAGCTCTATCATGCCGTCCACGAGGTCGGCGACTTCTCCTTCTAGCTCGGAGATCCGATCTTGCATATCGTGGATCTGGATACCACGTTGGATCAGTTGGTAGGTTTGGTCTACCATGTCCCTTCTTGCTGCCTGGAGGTAACCGTGAGTATCTGCAGCCGTCCGGGCGAAGAGAGTCATGGCTCTTCCTTGGAGCTCTATCAACTGGTAGAGAGCAGCCATGCAACGGACGTTGGTGGAGATGGTGAAAATAGCACAGGTAGTGGCCAACACCTCGATGTTTCCGATGCGGTCCAGCCAGGCCGGGTCCAACCGACTCCTGACGGGGAAGAGACCGATCGGGTCTAACGTGATCTCCACAGGGTGCAACTGACAGAACTGGGTGAGCAACTGAAGGGCGGCGGATTCCCATGTGTCCTCCGGAGCGAGACCATAGGCTATTATGCCCAGAGAGGGCCAGTCGGGCCGTGCAAGGGGAGGTGGCACCAACGCTTGCACCTGGCACGTCTGAATGCCCTGTTCCATATATAGCCGCCCGGCATACAAGGGCGGGGACTGATACCCGAACCACTTCAGCGTATCCCACAATATCGCGGGAAACCCCTCGAAATGCAGGCACATTGACTGGAAGGTACCGTCCGCTCCAAAAACCACATGTCCGGGAACAGCCATCTGGAACCAGAAAAACCGAAAACCACGTGAGATAGGTCCAAGGATCAGGGGTCGGATAGAAAAGCAGACGGGTTTCACCGAGAGCAACTAAGAGAAACTAGAAATCCTTAGATCCAAAAGAACTCTTTCGAACAGGGTTGCTGTTGAGAAGGAAACATTACAGATTTTAGGTATGACGCATGCACGGCCTACCGTACTCTTAACCAGAAACAACTGCCCGAACTTTGGGTCTTACGCGGTCAGCGCCGGTGACAAGGCAACAATACGTCTCTCCCTATATTAACTAGTCGGTTCTAGCAACGTCTTAACGAGCGCGGTTAGCAACCTGCAGAAAACACCACACACGAACCTTTCGTGCCAGCACCCACGAAAGCGTTCCCAAACATTACCGCTCACTATAGGAACGGCACCCATGCGTTTAAGGCTACATGGACAGCACTCAACCGTGGAAATAGGCTCCCTTTGAATGGATCCGTATAACCCTTTGCATACTCGTGATGCGGAATCGGCACACGTATGACAAACGTGGCGAAACAACCGTGCCGATAGGTTCATTGGAATCGAACCGTACCAACCTTCGTATGGAACACATACGGAACCTGCGCACGTATAATAGACGTGGGCGAAAACAACCGCAAAGATAGGGTCCCTTGAATGGAACTCCCTATCAACCCTCGCATGCTCGCGATGCGGAACTCGGCACACGTATGATAGACGTGGCGAAGTGCCGGAGGAGTTAGCAAAATAACCAAATACTTATTAGTCACCTAAAACAACCCCAAAACCTCCAGGGCCTCTCGCACTAAGTCATCCTTAACGATCGTACGAGATTTTCAAAAGGTTCTTGCAACTTTTATATTTTCAAAGAAGTGTTTACGGCTCATTGGGTTCTCTGAAATGCTAAACACGGCTCTGATACCAGCTGTGGCGGAACCACCTCGGATTAGCTTGATTAAGCAAGGTTAAGTCGCCTGACATGCGACACTCCTGCTTCAACCGAGCTAACACGGGGTGCCGTCGGATTTCATCCGATTTAACCACTTAACAGGATCGAGTTCAGCAAACCCACGCGAAGGTGAGTGGTTACAGAGAAGACAACAAGTCCACTGAGTTAAACAAGTTTTTCCTATTTTAGTTCAACCATAAGGTCCAACATCAGAGTTTTACAAAGCTCAAAGGAAACGACAGAGAAACACTAGTGGAAGAATTCGTCGGGGTCGGATGTCTGGGCGAGGCCAGCCAGAACATCACTGAGTCCTCTCCTCGCCGTCCGAGGAGGGGTCCCACTCGACCGTCCAGCCTGGCGGGAGCTGGGGCGGCCAAGCACCAACCAGAGAGGGGTCGGACGCGGCAACTTCACCTGAAAACAGAAGCCACAATAAGGCTGAGCTACTAAGCTCAACAAGACTTAACCGAAAGGAGTAAAGACTACTCCTCCTTCTAGACATGCAAGCTTTTTGGCTGAGGGGTTTGTTTGCCAAAAGCACTAGGTAAACTTACTTCAAGTTTTAGCTCCGGTTCTAAGTTCATTTACCAGTCTAGGTTGTGCAACCTATTCTAAGCAATCATAGAGCCAACACAAGGTGTGTAGATATAACAAACAACATTGCCATCATCAGATTCCTCAATTACTCAGGGTGACATAGCGATCAAGCAATCTCAAGCTGTGAGAGGCAGACGAATCGATTCGAGTTCTTTAACCATACATGGTGAACCTAGCCTCACGACATCCGCGCACCCGGAGGTCGCTTCCTGTGTCGGCCTTCCCCATCAATCCCCTAACCCGTGTCGGGCCCATTTCCTTTGGTGCAAGGTTCCACAGACTCGGCCTCTGCCGTCCTATGACCACGCTTGCCACCACGTGCGACAACCAGCAGGGGAAACTCCGTTCCAAGAACAATGGGGCGACCGCTCACGTCTAGGTTCAATCCGGTACTAGGCTTCCTCATCCCATACTAAGTATGAGGCTAGTACTTTCAAACACTTGATCACGAACACCACCGCTGTCGGGCCTTAGCAAGATTTTATAGACAGACGGGGCGCCCATCCGACCACCAAAAAGTTACCAAAACCCTACCCCGTCCATCGTCCTTATAGTTATAACAGGAGAGTAAACATGCAACTCCTACAACTCGCGAGTGACAGGAAATCACTCGACTTTTACCGTTTCTCCTAGTTAAGCAATGCAGCTACTCGGTCCAACAGCTAGTGCTCAGATCATGGGTCACTGAGTCATGCATCTAGGGTTTCACACAACTCCTATACGTAAATGCACAAGCATGTTACAGAAGGCATGTGCAAGTTTGGTAAAACACTCAGGGTTTTCATGCAACCGGGGCTTGCCTTCAAGCAAGGAGGGCGGGCACTGCTCGACTTCTGGGGCGACTCCGGCTTCCGCGGGCAGGAACTCGGCTACAGCTTCTTCTTCGGGCGCCGGGTGAAGCTCGTAGAAACCATCGGCGAGGTGCAGCTCTACACGAATGCAATGCAAGGGTTAGCTTAGACGGTTAGTTCAATAGCAACACTGGCTCGCCTGAGCCCAGAAACTTGCGACAAAGAGCAGGAGGTTATGGTGGTTCGAGAGCTGGTGATGATCAAAGGTAAGGGTAGGAAGGAACTAGTGGTCTGATCCTTGAACTAGAGGATGTGAAAAGCCAGGGGCCTTAGATGCAAGCGTTGAAGGGTTCCCAAGTTTTACACATACACCCTCGAGTTGAAGAAAAAGATCACAGCCAAGCCCTCAGGCGAGGCGGATAAGGGTCGGCAGAACAGACAGGGTGGGGCGAGACGGAACCGGGGTCGGGTGGATAGGAGGGGTCGGGCGAGGCGGACTTAGGGTTGGCAACTCACCTTCTTCCTGAAAGGAAAGCTTGGGGTCGGAAAGAGGCAGACTTGGGCGGAGGGACCAAAGCTTCGAGCAAGGGCTAAGACTCGCAATGCTCCGGCGGCGGCGCTGCTCCTTGCGGATCACAAGAGAGCTCTTACGCAGCACGGGGGAGCAAGCTGCTGAGTGACTTGGAGGAACTGAGAGGGAACCGGGAGAAGAACTCTCAAGAACTGGGTGGGTGGCGCTAGGAGCTTGAGCACGGAGTAGGAGGAAGCTGAAGGCAACAGAGGCGGAGGGAACTCCGGCGACGGGGCATTCCTTTTATAGTTGCTAGAGCAGAGGAGCGGAAACGGCGCGGAGAGAGAGAAGGGGAGCGGCGCGAAGGCCGGGGAGAAGCAATGGAGTGCTCTGCCGTGGCGGCGATTGAGCAATCAGGGCGGTGCTGCAGAACTCTGGGGGTGATGCCAGCGATCATTGCGCTCTACCGTCAGGGCGGCGTAGGCGCGGGTAGACCGGTGGTTGGGATTTGGCGGAAAGCGGGCGTCGTCGTGCGGAAGAGGTGATAGAAGCGACCGGTTAAACGGCACTAGAATCGAGGGCGCACAGGTGAGAAGACAGGCGAACGCGGCGCGGGGGAGAGCGCGGAACAACAGATTGTCGGGCGGCTTCTGACAGAGCGGGGAAAGGAACTGTCGCGGCCGCGGTCGGGGTTGGCGGTGGAGGAATCGTCGTGTAGCGACGACCGGGCGGCGCAACTGTGGCTGAAAGGGACGGAAAAGACGGGCGACATCGGGCTTTGGGGCCGAGATCTGGTGGCGTGATGATGGGCGCGGGAGACGAGGTTCTGCAGAAAGGGTGCAGAGGGCTTCCGCTGCCATTGGGGAAAAGGGGCGCGGGAACCCACTCGGTCGCTGGCCAGAGACAAAACTGAGCGGCAGGCGTCGGAGAAGATGAGCCACGCGGCAGGAAGACTCTGAAGCGGCCATGCAACTCGAGTGCGGCTGGCGCGGGGGATCTGGAGAAAGATCTCGCGGGTCCACCGGGGGATAGATCGGACGGGTGAGGAAGATCAGCAGAATCCGACGGTGAGCCGAACTCGCCGGGGTCGGAAAAGGAACGAAGCGAAAAGGGGTCGGATACAGGGGTCGGGACTGGCGGAAGACTGAGCACTCAGGCATGGTTAAGCAAGGCAGATAACTAAGGTCAAGGGCTCCGATCAAGATTAACTGGGAAGGTTTAGGGGTCAGTCGTTACAAACTCCTTCCTCTTCAGCTTCATGAGGCCAGCAAAAATGTGGTGGCTCCTGAAGCTATTCCTGAACTCCTACCAGTTGATGGTGTCAGCATCAGCGTGTGCGGCGGTGTAGGCATCCTACCAATCTGCAGCAGATCCCTCAAGTCATCCTGAAGCATACATGACCTTTTCCCTATCAATGCACTAGGTGATGGTGAGCATCTTCTCCACTGCATTCAGCCAATTATCAGCCTAAAGTGGATCAGCAGAGTGAGAGAACATCGGGGGCTTGTGGCTCATAAACTCCCGATGCTTGTCTCTCGACGGCTGCTGCTGGTTGTTGTTGTTATTGTTGTTGTTGTTGTTATTGTTGTTGTTGTTATTATTGTCGTTGTTGTTCATCTGAGTTTGCATGGTCGCCATGGTGTTGGCCATGTTCTGGAGAAGCTGAGTCTAGGCTGCAAGAAACTGCTCGATCCCTATAGGTATTTTCTGATTCTGCTGAGAGTTAGGGTTGGAGTTGTTGCTTCTTTGGTGAGGTTGTGCGGGCTGATCAACTTCTAATCCAAACTTGATGTTCACCATCTAATTCTTAGGAATATGAGATTTAGATAGTTGTACAAAGGGATATCCAGAGAGATAAAGCGATAAGAAGTTCAGTTAAAATAGATTCTGTTCATTCCAATAAATCAAGTGTAACTCTTAGTCAGGATATCCAAAGTTAGTGAAAAATTCCTAGATCATAATATCCAAAATTATGAAACTAACCCAACTAGAATCACCTCAATGAAATGTCTAAAACTCGAGGTATGAATTAAATAAGATGACTGTGTCAGGTAGTAGTAACAGGTTCTGATCATTTCATAAATTCATATGTATCTCCCCACCGAAATATCCAATACTAATGAAATTTTGACAGAAAATAGCCCATTAAATTCTGGAGCTAACTCAACTAGATTCACATCAATTGGATTTTTGTATCTCGAGATATAATTAAAACAATACAGCTGTGTCAGGTGGTGATGAGAATAGATGTGGGCAGCACATTACTTGCATGACAGATAGATGTAGATAGATAAATGAACAAGATTATGAAAGATTAAGGTTGATTGAGACAGAAATAAACCCAAACTAAGTAACTTTATTACTAAGAGCTGATATTGTTGTGGTCATCACTCCACAAGACACCACACTCATTACAAAGATCTAACTCGAACATCTGTCATAAGAACAAGCATTCCAAACACACTTTAACTAAACTAGCACACACTTAACTAAACAATGTTCAACTCTAACGATTACATTGAATTCAAACTTAAAAACTCACAAGTCCTAAGGAAGGTCTTTAGTGCGAGCGTCAGATGAGTTGTAGCGAGGCCTCTTGGGAGGTGGGGATAGAGGTGTGAACTCCACTCCTGGATCTGCTACGGGATCATCTCCTCTAAGGGTGGCGGCTAGCATGTCCCTCTCGCTTCTGAGTTCATACAACTCCTCTTGAACCCTAAAGAGCGCATTGTTGGCATCATCCAAGGCGGTGTTGGTTGCAACTAATAGCTCACGGAGGTTGTCCAGAGAGGGGTTGTGTCCAATGAGCGGGGCTATGTATGTCTTGGTTTCCCCACTTGCCCTGTAAGGAGTGTACCTGCAGCTAGTGTGCTCCAAATGGTGATGATGCTTGTGAGAGAGGACATAGAGTGCCCTCCTAGTAGCTTCAGTGATCCCAGCTTCCTTAGTATCCCTCTCAGCAACATCATGGTGGATGGACATTTCTTTCCATGCGCCGTGATCATCCTCGTAGAGGAACAACGACACCTCCTTGTGTGACCCATACCGGGGGTGGGTGTACCGATCACACTTGTATACAGGCTTCAAATCATTCCCCAGATGGTGCAGGGTCCTACTCAACTTGTCGGCCATGGGAACACCTTCCCCATGTTCATCACTTGACTCCAGAGTCCATTTCTCTGGTGCAACATCTGGTGCAATCTCCTTTCCTCCTTGCGCTTCTTCATGGCCAGCTGCTTGGGGCATGTGCTAGAGCAAGTGTTGGCTCTTCATAGACTAGCTTTCCGACGCTGGGGAAGCTGCCGGTGGACAATGAAGGGGGTCGTGAGCTACGCGCGGTGTGGCGAAGCTTGCGGAGCTGGTAGCGAGGCATAGGGATGAGCAGAGCAGGGGGGTCCACGGAGGGGTTGCGTGGCGGCGCTGGGAGCTCTCATGGCGAGGTGCAGGAAATGGTGCGGGGAGGTCTCAGGCAGCGCGTTTGCTCCCTTTTATGGAGCTAGGGCGACGCAGAGGGGTGGAGCGGAGGCTCGGGTGCTGGCGGGTAGGACAGGAGGGGAGCGGTGGGTCACTAGCGCTCGGGTATTAGGGACGGACGCCATTGGCGGTGGGGCATGAACTTCCGGGGCACGATCTTGCGTCCATTGAGCGAGCTCGATCTTGGGCGCGTAGAGACGGCTTTGCCAGGCGAGCTGAGTGGCGGAGCAGGCCTTGTGCTGTCACTATCGCGGATGGGGTTTAAGAGGCGGGCCTCGGCCGGTGGAGGCGCAAGGCATGGCGCACGGTGGCATTCGCGGGCATGTGCGGGCAAGGCGGGGAGTGGGTGAAGAAGGTGCATGCCAAAGGGGAAAAGATAGGCGCGGTGCGGGACTGGGCAGCTCGTCCTTGTCCCATCTTGTCTCGGCCACGGGTTGGCCGACGGCAAGATCGCCAGTGGGGTGAAGCCACGCGGCAGGCAACGATGTGGCAGGCAACGACACGCCGGGCGCGATCTGGTAATCCGCGTGCACATGGCCGGGCGAGGGGGACGGTTTGAATGAAATTTGTGCAAGCTTTCGAATTCAAACACACAAAAAACGTAAACTAGAACTTGTAGTTCTAATGTCAAGCTTCAAATCCTAGAAAGAACCTTGGTTCAAATTTGTGCTCCATTTGAAGTTACTTGAACTCAAAAATCTCGGCAACGCCGAAAACTCATACTTAGCTGATTTTTCAGGTTTGGGCTGACTTTGCTGTTTTGGCCGAATTTGGGTCCAAATTTGAAAAGGTTCTGCCAAGTTTTGGGCCTATGTCAAATAAGTGGAGTTGTAGCTTAGTTTGTATACTCCAACTTTTATAAAGGGTTTAACTCGAGTTTAGTTAAATTTCTGTGAGAAATTTGCATGCCAAGTTTATGTCTTTCACGGTTTTAGACTTAGAGTAGTTTTCGCTGATTTTGAAATTAAGGCTGAAATTAGCCTAGAATTTGAGCAGGTTCTAGGGTGATTTATCTCAAACTCTAATTAACAAACTTGTTATCCAAAGTGTACTCTACAACTTTTGTAAAAGCTCCAACTCAAGTCCAGGTCTAGAATTTGAAATAACAGAAGCTAAAGGACTCTACTCAGCTGCAATTTCAGGACTCAGTGATTTTGATAGGTGTTTGAATTGTTCCTGTATTTAAATCTAGTTTTTGAACCTCTTCCTCTCCAAACTAGCAAAAGTACAAATATAAAAAGTTGTTTGCTATGAAAAGTTTTACAACTCTTAGATTGACAATAATTCAAGTTTCTATACAAAATTTTAAGTTTTTAAGTTGACCCCAAATTAAGCTTTAAAAGGGCAATTTGCACCTTTCATGAGCTAAATGAGTTTCTAATTACCCTAATCAATCTTAAGCAAGGTTAATTTAGCTAGGGTTGTCACAATTGTGTCATTTGACTCTAAGTTGTCTGATCATGCTTTTGTGCAGTCTCGAGTTCTTAAAGGCTATGAATTTGGAACCGACACGTCAAAGCGTCCAGCAGGAGATGTTGGTGATGAAGAGGTCTAGGCTCCAATGTTGAAGAAGAGACGGATCGTAGTGCATAAGCGATTGGTCAGCAAGTATTTGGAGACATTCAAAGCTCCACCACCAGTAATTATCTTTGGTGAAGAGCAATGTGCTAAAGTATGAGTACTTATATAGCTTCCTTGAGTAGTCGAATTGACTTGTTTTGACATTTGTGTTTGCAGGTTGTTGATGATGTGGATGAAGATATTGAGGAGGCAACGGACGCAATGTACGGAGTTGCCGAGACTACTTCTGATGATGGAGTTGCGATAGCTAAAGACGCGGCTAGTAGCGTGGTTTCTTTGGAGACATCTACTGAAGCCGTTGATCTTGAAGTTGTGAGTGGTGGAGCGGTTGACCCATCAGAAACTACCATAAGTGGAACTGTGAAAACACCCGAAGTAGTTCCTGGCGCCACTTTGCCTGAAGTCCCCGCTAGCGGTGAGTAGCGAGTACTAGTAGTAGTCATGTGTACGTTGTCTCTAAGTTGGCTCTTTCAGGTCTTGGCGAAAACACCAACGAGTTGCCACCTGTACCCGCTAGTGAGCTAGCTCTGAGTGTACATCCGGTCCCTGTGGCTAAGAAACATCGCCGAGTTCCTTCCTGATCCATCAAGTAAGTACTCTGTTGTAGTGGTTTGATAACCGACTTCACGATTAATAGTCGCTTTCTTAATCTTGAATCGTGTTTGATATCAGGACTTTCGAGGATATTGTTCTTGAAGAAGTGAGTGCGGAGCAAGTTGAAAATTCGTCTGGTGGGGACTCTACTGCGGCACCTGTTGTCGATTTGACAAGAGAAGACCCGGCGCAAACTGGTGATATAGGTGCGGTGACTCTTGCAGCTACCATACTGCGGGATGTAATTTGTTCACTTGAGGATCCGGCATTGCTAGCCCCCAAGATTGTTAATGACAATCCTCCCCCCGCAGCCGAGATGTCCGGCTTCAGCGTCGGACACATAACCCAGGAGAATCTGCTTAACTCCTGTTCGGGTTATCGCCCTGGTGTGGTTCGCGCGGTGTGCCAATCAATTTGACCAGTTGATTGACAAGGAAAGAAAGATATTAAATTCCAAAGGTTCGATCGGCTGAAGTTCCGATCTATTTCAAAGAATGTATCAACGAATCGGCCGAATTAGTGTAAATATGATCGGCTATGAAACAACCGATGAACACGTAGCAGTCTAGAATAACCTAAACAATGCCACAGAGATAACACTTGGAACAGATCTAATCGGCTGTATGATAACTGGTGACAAAAAGTAAAATAACAGGTAAAACCTATAATTCTAGTTAATATCGATAACTGGTGAATAAATCTAAACAAAACAACAGCGATACGCCTGAAGTTAAAGCTTAGATATTACTCGATACGCGGAACTTACAAATTGGCCAGAGATCGTGTTGATGCAGCCCTGCTAACTCGTACGAACTCGTGAAAAGAAAACGTATTTGGCAAAGTCGCCGACTTGAAACTAAAGTTACATGAAAAAGTGGATTTGTATTGATGATTGTTGTGTTCTTTTACAAGCCTTGCGAGGCACCTATTTATACCCTGCTACAACTGATTTCCAAACCGACTATGATTTTATCTCTAATTCAAAATAATAAATATCTAGATACGGATACAACTTGCATCGGAGTCAAACACTATTCAACTTTCCTATGGGACAATCCTCATCTTCATCTGGTCACCGCCTCGGCCCATTTTAGGCCCATATTGGCCAAGCTGCTCTGGCTCCAATCGGCCAGTCTTCATCGACTCCCTCAGCTAATTGGCCAAAACACTGTAGCTCTATCGGCCGATTCTCCCAGCCGTAGCTTCTTGCTTATCCGCATCGACCACTTTCCTCTCCTTGACGCCAACCTTAACATGTGTCAAAAACCGACGTCAATACAAGCCCCCCAATTTTGGAGTGAAACATATCTTTCGCTTCGAAATTTTCTCAACTCTAACTCCTTCCTCCAGAGAAAGTGCAACAATAAATGCGGCAAAACCCTTTTCGCTCTGGAGTCTTCTCTTTGATGATTGCATTTCTTCGAACAGAGCGCCCACGGGCAACCGCTCTTTTCGAAATTTGTGCAGATAGTGCGGTAAAAATTCTGCATTTACCCTTCTCTCAAACCATCCTCTAAACACTCATCTCCCCCGCCGCTTCTTCTCCGGGCGAAAAAAGTTTCCCTTCCAGCGAATCATCTTCCGACACACTCCGGCACCCCTGCTTGTTCCGTCTCCAGGTGCATTCCGGTGCTTTCCGGTGACCTTCTCCCATCCTTTCATCAATCGCGCCAGTCTTTCAAACCCTAATGGCGGTCCCTCCAGCCACCATGGCTTTTGTCCCGGAGGTAAATCTCCTGAAACTCTCCCCTTTTTTAATCTTCATCGTTTCGCAATTCTTAGATTTGTTCTTAGTCTTTCTCATATCTTCTCATGAACTCAGGCAAAGAATCACCATCCCCATAGCTGACACTCCTAGACTCATCAGACTTGATCCTATGGGGAATCCTGACCCAACCAAACTGATCAATCTGGAAACTCATAGGATCCCATTTAAACAATCAATTATGGATATGGATAATTGGACAGGCACATTCAGGTCTTGGCTGAATGAAACCCCTGGCTGGAGAGAATGGTTCTTCAGGATGTCAAACTCCAAGAGAGTCTTTTGGGATGAGGGAAAAATTAGCCACTGTATAAATCTGTCCCTATCTCACATGGAAAGGAATGACTCTTTGCTCATTGCAGCGTCTTATTTCTGGTCCGACGCCCTTAATGCATTTCTTTTTGGCCATGGACCGATGACTCCCACTTTGGCCAATGTTCTGATGCTGACTGGCCTCCATATCTCCTCCGTCGATATGCCTTTTGACCTTCTAATCAAACCTACTCACCGGCTGGAAACACAAGCCATCAGCGGATGGATAGGCTTCATCGAGAAGAACATAAAGATCGGGCCCATCACCAACAGAGAGCATACAACCTTCTTGATGATGTGGTTGGAAAAACACCTATTCTACGGCAAATCGGCCGGCCCTACCTCCAACACGCAAGCCTTAGCCAAAGCGCTAACAAGATGCGCTACTGTTCCTTTGGGAAAACATTTGTTGGGGTCAGTTTACTATATGATGCATCAGATCGCCGTGAAGCTATCGTCTGGGGAGCCCATTGGGAACCCTAGTGGTTTATCAACCTCTAGCTTAATTTATATATGAGCAAAATCTCCAGAGAACGGATCAAAACCAAGACCTTCCCCAACGTTGAATCAGAAACTGACCCATCAGCAAGGCGCCGCTACACCTACTTCGGAGAAGCTGTATCATCTTTTCCAGGTAGTAAGCTCACTCCGTCAAGAATAGCTGAATACTTCAGATGCCTTTACATCAGCTTCAGTCAAGAAACCACGAGTTGCTACCCATACCAGAGAAAGAGTCCAATTTTTGAGAATCCTGATTGCTTCAAATCGAATACCAACTCTTTTGACGACAAGATTACGGGCATATTGGTCAAACCTGGAATTCTACCGGCAAACTTCTTCTCTAGGAAGGACTCTCCGACATATGAATTCTACAACCCATCGATAGCATCTCGGCAATTTGGCCTAGGACAAATGCCCATTGAAATTTACTTCATCGGTCAGATGAAATTCCGAGAGTTGGTCTCAAGAGGATTTGAATATAACAAATTATGTAATCTGACACCGGACTCCAGCACTATTGACTTGAGCACTTGGCTAGTAGCACCCTTCTCTATTCAGCAATACAAACTATGGTGGGTCGAGTGGAAACAACACCTAATCTGTGCAGCTCCTGTGATGTATTGCAATCAACTAGATCCCGCTCACGCTGATCCAAATGCAGAGGTGACGAAACTTTCTTGACCGATTTCTCGCTTTCGCCTTTTATGTCATAGGGCTCTCATTATTGTCTTCTCTTCTTTGTGCAGTCTGATAGCCAGGTACCCCCAACGCACAGCCAAAGCGGTAAGCCAATATAGACCCATCATCCGTACACACCATACCCTCTCATTGGCTATCATGCCCCATCGATGGAGGACATAGCTACCGGCCGATTGAAGCACAAGCTCAAGATGTCCACTACAAAGAAAACAAGTCATAGAGTACGAGCCCGTACCGAACCAGCGATAACTCATACGGCCGACCAATCGATCATGACATTGGCAGAGCCCTCAGTCGCGCCAGTCCTAACAGATGCTCTGCCGACGATTCAGGATATCGACTCCCAGGCAGCCTCAGAAGCTGGATCGGCGGTTGCATCTCTTCTGGTGGAAGTTATACAAGTAATCTTACATGCTTTAACTCCTTTAAGCATATTGCCAATACTAAATCCGCTTCTTCTTATCAGGCTGCACAATTTACTCTGGAGCAAACTGCTCCTCAATTGGCCGATCCTCGAGCAAAAACTATACCATCAGCAAACCTTCCAATCGAGGTAAAGAATGAGCTCTTCACTTAGTCTCCCTAATTTTTAACTAAAACCGGCTGATTTTTGGCACAGGATGTTCCAAACACATCAGTCGTACCCTTTGAGCAACCATTGGTTGTGCGATTTCCAGAGGTAAGATGACCAAGAACCATATTTACATCTAATATCCTCTTTATACTCACCAATACTCCCCCTTCCACTCTCCAGGAGGCTGGCCCAAGCACTGCGCCGATTATTGTTGAATCCTCCTCTTCTGGTGAGCTGTCGTCGCCGATTCCTAAGATAAGAGCAGCAATCCTACCAACCCAAGTGGAGGAAATTCATTTCAAAGAGGTAAAGGCCCCCCATCTCAAGTAGCATTAGAATAAGCGTGAAGCATGGGTTGACTTGATATGGCATAAAAGAGTCGACGGGAGATTGTCCCCCGCAGGTACCGAAGAACCCGAAGTAAATGAGCATGGTGAACTATGGTAGGTGCGCTCACAAGTTGACTCAGAATGTGAACAGCATAAGCAATATCCGATCTAGTAGTAGTGAGGTAGACAAGACTACCAACAAGATGGCGGTACCTTGTCGGATCAACAAGAGGAGAACCATCCGATGACTTCAAGTGAAGATGAAGTGCCATAGGGGTTGCAGCACTCTGAGCATCTATGAGACCAGAATGAGCAAGTAGGTCTTGAATATATTTGGATTGAGATAGATAGTAGCCAGCATCAGTTGAAACAATCTCAATGCCTAGAAAGTAGCTTAGAGAGCCCAAGTCAGACATCATGAACTGGTCACATAGGTGCTCTTTAACAAAAGCAATATACTCTTGATCATATCCAGTGATCAACATATCATCAACATAAAGTAGAATTAAAGTGCAGCCACGCGGAGAGGTGTGAAAAAATAGGGCGAGATCATGGTCGCTAGGAGTGAAACCAGCAACAGTGACAACTGAACTGAACCGCTCAAACCAAGCACGTGGTGCTTGCTTGAGGCCATAAAGAGCACGCCGAAGATGACAAATATATCCAGGAGGAAGCTCAACCCCCGGTGGTGGATGCATATAAACATCCTCTTGCAGATCGCCATGAAGAAAGGCATTCTTAATATCCATTTGGGAGATGGTCCATGACCGAGTGGCAGCCATAGCAATAAGAGTACGAACCATAGTCATATGAGCAACAGGAGCAAAAGTTTCCTCATAATCATGACCATAGGACTGTTGGAAACCCCGACCAACTAGACGAGCTTTGTACCTCTCAATAGAGCCATCAGCTTTGGTCTTAACCTTATATACCCACTTGCAGGTGATGGGATTGACACCATGAGGCAATGGAACAACCTCCCAGGTATTCTTGCACTGTAAAGCAAGAAGTTCAGCTGACATGGCATCTTGCCAAACAGTGATAAGAGGAAGGCTCACGAACAGCACCAACTTTAGGAAATCCATATCTATTAGGGACATGAAGAGTAGAACGATCCCTAAGGTTATAAGGTGGTGAAGAAGGTGGTGTGTTTACAAGAGAGGAAGGATCATCTAAGGTAGGGTTGGAGGTAGGAGAATGAACAGGAGAACGATGATGATAGTGAAAAGGAAAAGGAGTAACAGATGAAGGTGGTGGTTGTGATGGTGGACTGGACAACACAGGCGGAGGTGTTGGATTAGGAGGTGCTGTTGAGACATGTGTAAGGTCAGTGGAGTCAAAAGGAAGAGATGGAACCATGTCAGGAGAGGAATTTTGTGGGGAAACAGAGATAGGTGGCAGAAAGAGGAAAGAAAGGGGCTCAACAGATCGCAATTTTGTAGGAGCGGAAGAGTGAAAATATGGTTTGTTTTCAAGAAAAGTGACATCATGAGAAATGCGAATACGATGGGCTGAGGGATCATAACAAAGATAACCCTTATGTTCAAGACTGTAACCAAGAAAAACACACTCAACGGATTGAGCTGTTAGTTTCGTGCATTCATGAGAAGGTAGAAGAACATAACATGTGGAACCAAACACACGAAGGTGAGCATATCCAGGTGGGCATCCATGTAAAACTTCTCCGGGACATTTACCCTGAGACGAGATGATGGCTGAAGATTAATGAGATAGACAGTTGTAGAGACAGCTTCAGCCCAAAAATGAGAGGGCACAAAAGAGGAAATGAGAAGAGTTCGTGCAGTTTCAACAATACGGCGATGCTTACACTCAGCGACACCATTTTGGGCATGAGCACCAGGACAAGATAGTTGAGGCAATGTTCCTTCAGAAGAAAGAAACTAACGAAAAGCAGTGGAAAGATACTCCCCACCTGAGTCAAAACAAAAAATACAAATGGAAGAAGAAAATTGTGTATGAACCATTTGAGCAAAAGATTGATAAATGGATAGTAGTTGAGAACGATGTTTCATGAAATAAATCCAGGTATAGCGAGAATAATCATCAATAAAGATAACATAGTACTTGTGGCCACCTTTTGATACAAAAGGAGCAGGACCCCATACATCAGAGTGTACAAGAGCAAAAGGTTGAGTAGTTCTAGAGTTACTAGAAGTATTGGGAGCTGAATCTGTTTTCCTAGTTTACAACCAGTACATTCAAAAGAATGGTCCATAGAAACAAGACCAAGAACACCCTGTTTGACTAAGGTGGATAGACGTGATCCACATAGATGACCTAAACAATGATGCCATTGAGGAAAGGTAGCCGCAACAAAAGTTGATGTCGATGATGTATAACAAAATGATGGCGAAGCAATAGACGGCAACCGAAGACGATCAAGGATGTAGAGACCAGATGAGCTCCTATGGTGATGGCCAGCACCAAGAAGAGTTCCGGTTTGTCGATCCTGAACAAAACAAGAAGTGTCATCGAACCCAATAACACAATTCAGATCAGCAAGTTGTCCAATAGAGATCAGATTCATGGACAGTTTAGGGACAAGAGAGACATCAGGAACATCAAAATCAGAAGTGACAAGATTGCCTTGATGAGTAACATTGCAAAAGTTACCATCAGCAGTCTGAACACACCGATGATGAGGAAGAGGCTGACAAGAATTCAAATGCGAAGAATTGGAAGTCATATGAAAAGAAGCACCTGAATCCAACACCCAAAATGAAGTACCTGGTGTCAGGGATACATCCCCAGTACCCGCAAGGAAGGAAGAACTCGGACTCCTACTAGGATTCCCCTGTAATCCGACTAGGACTAGTCCCGAGTACTCCTACTAGGACTCCTCCTTGTAATCCGACTAGTACCCTGCCCCCTGGACTATATAAAGGAGGGCAGGGGTACCTAGCTCGGCAGGTCAGACCTCAAGGTCATACGTCAAGATCCCTCAGGACCAGAACATACATCTATACAAGCCAACACACAGGACGTAGGGTATTACGCGATCTAGCGGCCCGAACCTGTCTAAATCGTGTTCCTTACGTCACCATTGATTCCTTGATTCTCGACGACCCTTACCGCATAAAAGACCACCTAGGGTACCCCTAGGTGTGTTGCTGGTCTAAAACACCGACAGCTGGTGCGCCAGGTAGGGGAACTCGTCAAGTTTCTCAGCGTGAACTCAATGGCGAAAGTCATCATTATGCCCGTCTTCTTCATCGAAGCCGGCGCCACCTTTGTTTTTGGATCCTGGCTTTGCGTCGCCGAAGGCTCGAGATCGTTCCGGCGCCAGATCCTCGACATTCACAAGAAGAAACCAGAAGATTTGACCAGAAAAAATCAAGAATTCAAAGTCAACGAGTTCGAGTTCAACTACGCGTCGGATCCGACTTCCCCTCGGACTACTCCGTTTTCCCGCTCAGGGGTCGGGCTCCGCCGACCCCAGGACTCAGGGTCGGGCGAAGCCGAGCCTTACTCGGGGTCGGGCGAGGCGGAGTCTCGCTCAGGGGTTAGGCTCTCCCAACCCCAGGACTCGGGGTCAGGAGAGGCGGAGTCTCGCTCAGGGGTCAGGCTCTCCCGACCCCGGGACTCGGGGTCGGGCGAGGCGGAACTACTCCTCCAAAGGGTCCGGCACTCCCGACCCCAGGACTCGGGGTCGGGCGAGGCGGAATTCCACTCAGGGTCGGGCGAGGGCGGACTACTTCAACTCCTCTCGACTAAAAATTAGTCAGGGCAAACTTTGCATCACCGACAACTAGTCAGAATTGCCTCCGACTAGTCGCCAACAACTGTTACGGCTTCATCAACGACTGTCACAGCTTCATCAACAATCATCCAAAAATCAAGCTAAGTCACTTTTCTAAAATTATTTTCCGGCTTATTCTCCGTTTGCGCGCAACACGCGCTTTACTCGACGGAAACTCTTGCGCGCAACACGCGCTCTACTCGCTGGAGGGCAGCAAACTCTTGCACAATCGCGCACTCTTTCTTGTCGCAGCAGCGACTACTCTCACTTTTTTCTTCTCTTAAGGTCACTACTCTTCTCGAGTAGTACACGACTTAACTCGTGAAAGCCTCAGGCGCATCTGTCACGCCTAAAGCCCATACGCGTATACGAGGCCGATCTCACACACGCAGCGGCAACGGCTACCCAGAGACTGAGAGCCTAAGCGTAACAGGCTAACTACTCGGGAAGAGTATGACTAAAACAAGAGCTTGACTCACAATCATGCAGTCTCTTTCTCGTCGCAGCAGCGACTCCTCTCACTTTTGTCTTCTCTTAAGGTCACTACTCTTCTCGAGTAGTACACGCCTTAACTCGTGAAAGCCTCAGACGCATCTGTCACGCCTAAGCCCATACGCGTATACGAGGCCGATCTCACACACGGAGTGGCAACGGCTACCCAGAGACTGAGAGCCTAAGCGTAACAGGCTAACTACTCGGGAAGAGTATGACCGGAATAAGAGCATGACACAACTTTCATACTGATCACTGGATAAATTTCAGCAGTTTTAAAATCCTACAAATATGCTACATAATGTACGCATTTTTTCTTTCAGGTCAAGCTTTGGCAACGACGCTCGTCGCGACGCCCACTAAGCATGCCTCCAACGGCACAGGCTAGTTCCCGAACTCGGGGGCTAAGCACCACTCAGTACTCGGAATATCTCCAGTGGCTCAGCTAGCTCCCAGGCTCGGGGGCTGGACGCCGCAAAACCACTCGACGTGGCTCCAACAACTTACCTGGCGTATAAGCTCGGGGGCTAGACGCCGCAAGACTACTCGAATGATGACCTGAGTGAAGATTCAAGACCCTCGGGTTCATTATTCAATCAATCCAAGGCTCGGGGGCTGATAAGCTACACCCAACAATCAATTTTTTCAAGTCGAAAGAGAAAGATTCAAGATTTTGACCCTCAACCTGATCCTACAATTCAACCTAAGGCTCGGGGGCTACTCCATATGGAGTGCGACTTTCGCCACCCTCCATACACGAAGACTACAATATCATGTTGATCAAGACTTTGAGCACACCATAGCTTCATGGCAGCTTTGAGAAGCATTGAAAGATTCAGCCTGACAAAGTACTCGAAGAGCACCAAGACTACTCGGCGAATATCTCAAGACCACTCAAAGACTGCTGCATTTCGATTATGAAGCACTCGGGGGCTTGTCAGGGATACATCCCTAGTACCCGCAAGGAAGGAAGAACTCGGACTCCTACTAGGATTCCCATGTAATCCGACTAGGACTAGTCCTGAGTACTCCTACTAGGACTCCTACTTGTAATCCGACTAGTACTCTGCCCCCTGGACTATATAAAGGAGGGCAGGGGTACCTAGCTCGGCAGGTCAGACCTCAAGGTCATACCTCAAGATCCCTCAGGACCAGAACATACATCTATACAAGCCAACACACAGGACGTAGGGTATTACACGATCTAGCGGCCCGAACCTGTCTAAATCGTGTTCCTTGCGTCACCATTGATTCCTTGATTCTCGACGACCCTTACCGCATAAAAGACCACCTAGGGTACCCCTAGGCGGGTTGCTGGTCTAAAACACCGACACCTGGCTGTAATGTATAGGACAAGGAGCTAGCTGACATGTAGGCATTGACTGGAGCAGAAATGGTGTTGCTGGACTGCTGTTAGAACCGAGGTTCTGATGGCTGTTGGAACTGCAAAGCTGAGTGCTGTGGGACCAGTTGGTACGGAGGTGCTAATGGCTATGGTACATAATCCTATGGGAACTGAGGTGCTGCTGCTGCTTGTGTGCTGGATGAAGATGTAGGTGTTCCATGGCGGGAGCTAGCACGCTTTCTCATTTCAACTAGAAGGTGAGGATACTTCTTGAAGCACCGCACATCAGGATGATTAGTCCTACCACAGTGGCTGCAAGGAGTCTTTTGAGAGGTGGCCGCTGCTGCAACTTGAACAGACATAGAAGGAGTAGCAAGCACTGAATGTTGAGACATCGGTGAAATTGGAGACATTGTCTTAAAACGCGTCTCCTCAGCCATGAGAGCAGATCATACCTCGGCCAGTGTAGGAAGTGTAGTTCTCCCCAAAAGCTGAACTCGAATAGGTTCAAACTCAGACTGCAGTCCCATGACAAAGTCAAACATAGTATTTTGCTGATCATAATTGTCTCTAGCAGTCCAAGATGGAGCACAAGTCGTGCATGAGGAAGAACACTTGGGTACCATGGAGTTAAGTTGGCGTGATAGCTTAGTGAAGGCAATGTAATATTCTTCAATTGACATATCCTGGTGCTGGAGATGATGAAGATTTTAGCGAAGTGAATAGCGAAGAGCTGAGCTACTTTGTTGATAGCAACCTTTCAGATAGCCCCACATTGCTTTTGCAGTATTGTGATCCTCAAGACAGGAGCGAATGCTCAGATCGATACTCATGCAGATAGTTGCCACCACACGGTCGTCTTCAAGGCTCCAAGCTTTGACCTCTTTATCATTAGCAGCTGTAGTTGCTGGTGGATTATCAGTGAGATGGGAATAAAGGCCAACAGATCGCAGCAGCATCTTGAGAGAGAAGGCCCAATCTCTCTAATTGGAGCCATTGAGCTTCACATCCATGACAGGTGCACCAAAAGAGACAGGTGCAAGGGTGCTGGAAGGAGAGAGGGAGGATCCCATGGCAGCAGCAGGAGGAGGCACAGCAGCACGAACACACCTGATGCAGTTTGGACCAAGAGGGGGTGCGGAGCCTCAACTGGCAACGCAGAAGATGGGGAGGGGTGCCGCCTTAACCAGAGAAGATGGGAAGGGGCACTGCCACAACCAGCAGCATAGACAAGAACGAGGAGGGACGCCGCCTCAACCAGCGGCGCAAAGGAGAGAGCAGAGAGGCGCTGCCCCAACTGGCGCAGAGGATTTGGGATGGAGGTGCGTCAGGAGAGGCTCTGATACCATGTTAGGGAAGAATAACCAGAACCTTATCTATTACATTGACTAGGGTTACACATATACAATGTATGGGCCAAATGGGCCATGAGGCCTACATGGGCCAGAAAGAGAAAAGGGAAAGAAACTATATATCTCTCTATATATATTAATAAAACTATTAAGAGAGTACCCAAGATAGTGTTTTGGTTGGTGGGTGTCGCTGAAATCAACGAGTCGATGGTGATGCAGGAACATGATTTAGACAGGTCCAGACCGCTAGATCGCGTAATACCCTACGTCCTGTGTGTTGTGTGCTTGTATTTTATTGAACTTGTTTTGAGGGGGTCCCTGCCCACCCTTATATATCAGGGCAGCAGGGTTACAAGGTAGTCTTTGGTACAAGAGTACTAGTCGGACAAGACTACAGAGTCCTACTCTAACTCTGCAGAATAGTTTCCTTGTATTCTGACTAGTCTTTCAGGAGTTCCATGTAATCTACGTTACCCTGTAGCGTAGTCTTCAAGTCCTGATATGTCTCGAGTACGTCCCCTTGAGTGGGTCCGTACAGGTCTTCTGGTGGGCCCGGGAATGTATGGTTGACAGCAATCAAAGGAGGGTGAATGGGGGCCAATTCAAAAACTATCCAAGAAATTCGATCTAAGTCCCAAAATAACCTTCAACCCTCTCTTCTAGCTATTGTCAAGATCACGTAGTCACAGCGGACCTACTGACCTTAGGAACGATGCTACGAAGGCTCAGAAGTAACATGGAAGAAAACACAAAAGATTGAGGCAAACCAGAGCTCAAAACACATTCCAGGTATCAGAACTTCCGACCTCTTATCGGAACTTCCGAAAGTGGGATCAGAACTATCTAGAGAGGTCTGACAAGAGGTTTTCAGCGGTTTTGTCGGAACTTCCGACCTTGTATCAGAACTTCCGGCACCTATCGGATGTATTGAGAAACTACCGACAAGGACTCCCGGGTTTTCAAAAAATAAATCATCGGAATTTCCGATTCTGTGATGGAACTTCCGTTCCGTCGGAACTTCCTACACGGTGTCAGAACTTCCTACAGCACAAAAAAACAACCCGAAAAGTTTAGGTCAACACTTCAAAATTCAATCAAATGACCTCCAAAATTCAAAAAAATTTAACCATAGCTCCGCAACAGTCTAGTGAGTCTTTTCCCAAAAGATCTCCTAAAAAAGATCAAGACTTCACAATGGATTTCACGGAATTTGGTCAAGAACACAAGAGAGAGAATTTTGGGAAAACTTCAAATTCAAGCCGAATCCTTAGGGATTTAAGGGGCGAACATATCAAAGATGCTCACAAGGGTCCTAGCACCAATTTTCCCCAACAAACCTCATGGGATTTAAGCTCAAATGCGAAGAACGAAAAATCCCCAAAAATAGCTCCAAAAATATCAAAAAAGAAAAATAGGAGAAACAAAGAATTTAACCATGGATTTGAATCACAAATTCAACTAAATCACAAGGACAACATCTCTACAAGATGAGGACTAGCCTCCTCCCTTCATCCACCCACTAAGAGGAAGAAATCAAGAGAAAAGAGCAATCACCCTCTCATCTCTCTCTATCCTCTCTCTCTAAGCACATGGCTAGCCTCTAAGCCAATGAATTAGGGTTTTCTCAAGAGGTGCTGAAACAACCAGCCATCCACCAATATATATATAGTCCATGGCAGATGACTAAACTACCCCTACATCTACAACTAAGATAACCGCCCACGCAGGGGCATTTTGATCTAGATTTTTATTGGCGCATCGGACGGACACGCCACCTTCATGACTTTGCTTCGCCTTGACGCAAGCTTCGCGATGATACTACGTGCCCTCCTTCTGAAAGCTCCGGCCGCACCGGGCTCGCCCCCGGTTTTGAGGCCCAAACCGGGAAACCGGCCTGCGCGGTGGTTTTGGGTTTGGGAAACTGGCCTGCGCGGTGGTTTTGAGGCCCAAACCACCCAAACCATCTATCTCCGCTTGGCCGCCACATGACCTCCTCGATGTCGACGCATGTCCAGCCTCCGCCAAGGCTCCCGCTCGACTCGACCGACGTCGTCTCCGTCCCGTCATGTTCTCTCACCCTTCCATGCACCATGTGGACCACCTATGACTCCGTCTGGACTCCTCGAGTCCATCGGTTCAAGCCTACTCGCATTCATCCTTCCCCGCCCTTGGTCCATCGGCATGAACCTTTCACTTGACCTTCACCGCACGCCGTCGACCGCCACACCGCATCCTACACCTGCACATCACAAGCCAAGAGCAACATCAATCCAACATAATGTTTTCAATCACTCATCATCTAAGGGTGACCACCATTGGTCCTCATTTTCCTCTTCCAAAGTTTACTTTCTAGTAGATTCAATTCATGTCTTCCTTCATTACACACGCTGGCTTATAAGCCACACACGCCACCCTTGGCCTCAGGCCCACATGACAGGTTGACTAAATCAACATTACAGACACAACAAAAACGTAAAGTACTAGTACGCTATCTCCTTATGATTATGTCTTCATGTCTTGAGAGCAGTCATCACATAGTGACAAACAAAAAAATAGCTCGTATGCTCTATTCTTATGTTGAGATGGTATGGCACTAGCCAGGCTCCAATTGGGGATGAAAACAATCGAGAAAAGAACAAGAAGAAAAGAAATATGTAGCATGTTGAAAATGAGGAATCCAATCAGAATCATTTTGATAAAAAGGTTAAGAACAGATAATTTGACACTAAGAAGACCAAACAACATAACCTTGACTTCAAACATTCGACTCAAGATGACATGCAATCATCATACTGTGAAAATCCATAAGACTGCATGGCGTAAATAAGTTTAACGACTCAAAAAGCTAAAGACTACTGGGCATGAGTAGCGCACTCCGTGAGTGCCACAGGAAGCACCGCTCAAATTTCCAATACTAAATCAAACTTTTTTAATTTTAACTATGAATATCTAATTTTTTTTATGGATTTGACTGAAGTCAGCAGGGGAAGCCCCAACCCATTTTTTTATATAATTTTTTTATTTACTTAATTCGCTCATACAGGGAGTCGTACTTAGGTCTGCTGGATGCCACTCAGTTGCTCTAACCACTAGGCTAGAGGCCTTTCATAATTTGTTTTTACAATATATTGTTGGTACTACTAGATTTATTATGAAAAATATTTTCATAAAAAATATATAACTCTTTCTTTCTATTTAAGATGACATATTTCTATAGATATCACCAATCAAAATGCCACCTTACAATTAGACTCATGCTGAGATTTGAGATAAGTTAAACCCTTCTTTTATGTAGAGTGCCATAGGGAGGAAAGAGGAAGAAAATAGACCAAAAATAAAGGGAGGTGGCATGATTAGGATTCAAACCCGACACATTGGATTCAGAAGCGAGGAAATAGACCACTAGGCTGTAACTATATTTGTGCTCAAGGTTGATAACTTGTTATATTTGAAACGGCCGCTCAAACTATGAGTATTGATTTTCTTATGCATATTGTGGACTTATATTGGCTTATGCCCATTAATGAAGATGCACAGGAGCCCCCAAGAAGCAACAAGAAGAAGCCCAAGAAGCAGTAATTCTGGAGGGACTCGGTGGCACCCTTCGCTGCACCTGACCTGTTTTGCCAGAAACTTTATTTTGTTACATGTCTCTCTTATTTTGGTTATGTTTGATGTCTGTGGCTGCACCCAGATACTTCTCCTACCTCGGTTCATTCAGATTTGGTTCAGGCATTGTCTTCCTGATTTATGGCAGCCCCCCTTACATAATCTTTTATGAATCATTCTGTGAAAACAAGAGTATGGAATGTTATGTGTTGGAATGTCAGGGGTATTAATTCTGACAAGAAATGGATTTCAATTAGGGACAAAATAATTGACAGCAACTGTGATGTTATATGTCTGCAAGAAACTAAGAGAGAACATCTTGATAGCAACTTTATTAGAAAATTCTGCCCCCGTACTTTCGATAAATTTGAATACCGGCCCTCTGTGGGTGCTTCAGGAGGCATTGCAATCATATGGAAATCAAGACTTTTCGATGGGGAATTGGTTTTTACTAATGAGTATGCGTTATCAGTGAAATTCCTATCCACAATGTCTGATAATGAATGGATTCTCACAAATGTCTATGGCCCTTGTTTGTTAGAAAGGAAGCGAGACTTCATTAACTGGCTTAAAAATATACAGATGCCTGATGATATTGACTGGTTGATCTTAGGAGACTTTAATCTAATGAGAAGCCCAACAGATAGAAATAAACCAGGAGGCAGTGTTACAAACATGCTCTTATTCAATGAAGCTATCAGTTGTCTTGGTCTTATTGAGATTCCACTCAAGTCAAAAAAATTCACTTGGTCAAACAAGCAACAATCACCCCTGCTGGAAAGACTAGATTGGTTTTTTGTCACCCCTTCCTGGGCTTCCTCATATCCGAATACCTTTGCCTACCCTCTCGTGATGGAAACTTCAGACCACACGCCATGCATCATAACCTTTGGTACAGATATTCCGAAAGGAAAAGTTTTTCGTTTTGAGAATCACTGGCTACAACATGATCAGATTATGGATATTATCAAACACGGATGGTCGGTCCCTATACAGGAAACAGATAAAGCTAAGGTTATTACCGCCAAGTTCAAAAACCTCAGAAGGGTGCTCAAAGCATGGCAAGCTCAGTTATCCAGTTTGAAAACAGTCATCTCCAATGTGAAACTTACTCTATCCTTCCTGGAACGAATAGAGGAGTGTAGAGATCTGCTCCTAATTGAATGGAATTTCAAAGATATTTTACAGCAGCACTTACAATCCCTCCTAAAACAGCAAAACACATACTGGAAACAACGTGGAGCTCTTAAGTGGGTAAAATTTGGAGATGAATCCACAAAGTTTTTTCATGTCAATGCAACAATTAAGCATAAAAAGAACTTTATTAGATCCATTGAAGGCTCTGATGGTATTCCTCAAACCAGCCACAGGCATAAGGAATCAATTCTCTGGGCGGCCTACAAGGAAAGATTGGGGACTTCCAATCCTCAACCAATGGAGTTTGATCTATCTCAGCTAATGCACATAGATGACAGTTTATCCAGTCTGGAAACACCTTTCTCCATAGAGGAAATTGATGCAGTCATCAACTCTCTGCCAGGTGACAAGTCCCCAGGACCTGATGGTTTCAACACCGATTTTATCAAAAAGGCATGGCCTATCATTAAGCAAGACTTCTATGCTCTCTGCCAATCCTTCCATGAAACAAATCTATGCCTGCAAAGTATCAATGGCTCATACATTACTTTAATTGCCAAAGTAGAGGGAGCTGCCACTGTGTCAGACTACAGGCCCATATCTCTGCTAAATAACTCAGTCAAGTTGATCACCAAATTACTTGCAAACAGACTACAAGGGGTCATAACAAGACTAGTGCACACCAATCAATATGGATTTATCAAAACAAGAACCATACAGGATTGCCTTGCCTGGGCTTTTGAATATATCCACTTATGCCATAAGTCAAAAAAAGAAATTGTCATTCTGAAATTAGATTTTGAGAAAGCTTTTGACCACATTGAGCATAATGCAATGCTGGACATTATGAAGCATAAAGGTTTTGGATCACGATGGATCACATGGATGCAACAAATCTTTGCTTCAGGGACCTCCTCTATTTTACTGAATGGAGTTCCAGGAAAAAGATTTTCCTGCAAAAGAGGAGTTAGGCAGGGTGACCCTCTATCCCCACTCCTTTTTGTTCTTGGGGCAGATCTGTTACAGTCGATTCTCAACAATGCGAAGGAACAGGGACATCTGCATTTACCAATCCAATTTAATCATAACCAGGACTTTCCAATCATACAATATGCTGATGACACTCTTATTATCATGGAAGGATGCCCTTTGCAACTGCTTCACCTGAAAAATCTTTTACAGTCCTTTGCTACCTCAACTGGGCTTAAGGTAAACTTCAACAAATCCATGATGGTGCCAATCAATATCTTAGAGGAAAGGATACAACAGTTAGCTCAGATCCTTGACTGCACAGTAGGGAAAATGCCCTTCACATACTTAGGACTACCACTGGGTTTGACAAAGCCAAAATTTGAGGAATTTCTCCCTATGGTGAGTCGATGCGAAAGAAGATTACTGTCTACCTCAAACCTCCTCTCTGAAGCGGGGAGATTACAGCTAACCAACTCAATTTTCTCTGCCTTGCCGATGTTTCATATGAGTACCCTGCTGCTACCTAAATCAGTCTATAAACAAGTGGATAAGTACAGAAAACACTGCTTTTGGAGAGGCTCGGATATCAACAACAGGAAACCACCTAAAGCTGCATGGGACATGGTAATTTTACCAAAAAAGGAAGGTGGACTAGGGGTATTGAATCTACAGACACAGAATGAGGCTCTGTTACTCAAATTCTTGCATAAATTTTACAATAAAGAAGATATCCCGTGGGTTCATCTAATATGGGAAAAATACTATGGAAATGGTAAACTGCCAGGCACTGCTACTAAAGGATCCTTTTGGTGGCGGGATATCATCAAACTCTTGGACAAATTCAAAGGTTTAGCCTCAGTGTCTGTGAAGGATGGCAGTACATGTCTTTTATGGCATGATCTATGGAATAATAAGGTGCCAGCACAAGTGTATCCTCACCTATTCTCCTTTACTCGGAACAAATGCCTATCTCTGAAGAGAGCTTATTCGATCACAGACTTACAGCACCTCTTCTTTCTGCCCTTGACACCACAAGCCTATGATCAATTGGTTAATCTGGCTGAGGACCTAGAAAGCCTAGAGCTCTCGACTGACTCAGACTATTGGACATACATCTGGGGTAATGCTCTTTTCTCTTCATCAAAGGCATATAAGGCTCTCATTGGGCATAGAAGCACCCACCCAGTTTTTGATTGGCTATGGAAATCCCGGTGTCAAAAGAAGCACAAAGTCTTCTTTTGGCTGGTTTTGAAAGATAGACTTAGTACACGGGATATCATGCGGCGCAAACATATGGTTATGCCTTCTTACAATTGTGTCCTGTGCTCCCACAACAAAACTGAGACTCTGTTTCATCTCCTTCTTGAATGCCCCTTTGCTCAAGAATGTTGGATCCACTTAGGCATTTTTGCCGACTTACAACTAGACCCTTATTCCATTTTGACCTCCTTCAAAACGCAGCTTCAGGTTCCTTTCTTCATGGAAATAATCATTATTATGAGCTGGTGCATATGGATGACAAGAAATGATCTAATCTTCAGAGGTATACCACCGACTATGCAAGGGGCCATCTTGAGGTTTAAGTCTACTTATTCATTAGTCCTGCATCGAGTTAAAGAGGCCTCCAAACAATCAATGGTTGAATGGCTAGAGCTTATGTTGTAATCTTCTTGATTTTCTTTTTATCCTTTTTTATTTCTTAGATTGAACTGGTTTGCTCTTTGCTCTTTGTAATCCTTTTACCTTTTTTTCTCTTTAAGTAATATATATCCAGCAGGGCTAAAGCCCTCCTGTTTCCATCCAAAAAAAAAAGTAAATGATGGTAGCTTGGTCCCTCGTACTTCTCTTGTCTTTGAGCTCAGACAGAACGCAGCATACCAGACAGAGATGTGTTTAGATAACACGAGAAGGGTAGGATGTATATTATCTATCTAGATCAGGGGCCGGACCTTACGCAAAAGTTGAGCGAAGCATTTCAGAACATGTAGGTTTGCAGCTTCTCAAAATAGAATTAAATCTACTGGAACCAATCTAAGTGGGGGCTGACATTATTGGGCGCCCAGGTCTAGATCCAAAAGCTGTGATAGAAAAGCAATTAAATTCAGTTGAGAAAAAGTATTTAACACTAGAAGATAGACCTAGAGTCAGATAGGGGAGATAAAAACAATAATGCAATAGAGAGAATTTAGTTATCTTTTAGTGTTAAATAAGGAGTTTTTCCTATTCATCGCTGCACAAATCTATTTTGTTGAATGTCTCACAATAAAGCTAACAATATATATATATATATATATCATTAATAAAAAGTATAAAAAATATAAAACTTAATAAAAAGTATAAAAAATATAAAACAATGCCAAATGTTATGTTAATTTGTAGTATGACAAATCACGTCCTGCATTGTGCTTCAACGTCAACCAAGACTTGAGCCGCAATGCCAAAGTAAGGAGTGACGCACGTGGCGATAAGAACTAGAAACATGATAATGAGCCCCGAGCCTTGTTCGCTGTAGTGATCCATCGCGAACCGTATCATTGCGTAAATCATGTAATATGTAATAACTAGCCGCTCTAAGACTAGTTTTAGTGGTGGTTTCATAGAGAGTTTCATCATCAATAATTTTTATACCACATCAACAATTTTACTGACTTGGTATGGTCTTTATGAGGAGAGGGAGAGGATGGATTTAATGAAATGAGAGAGGAGTTTCATCCCATCAAATCTAGCAGGTACAGTTACCAAATTTATAGTCTAGGTAATAGTATAATGAAATTGTACATTAAGAGTGGCCTAACAAGAATAAAATGTTTGTTAGTACCACGAAACAGCAAATTATGCCGTCATCGGACGCTTTGGAATAAGAAAAAAAAAACAAACCCGTTTCGCCCGTTTTCTAGGCGTTGTGGTTTTAAAACCATGGGTCTCAAAACCTGTTGACCCATGGGCCCGTGCAGGATCCGTTTGGTAATGGGAGAAAAGACGTACCTATGCTCGGCCGCAAGGCAGGAGCCTTCTCTTCTTGGGCCTCAGCCAACTTGTCGTCAGCGTAGCAAGTCTCGGGCCCATTAGAATTGTCCTCTCAAAGAAAAAGGCCCAGTACAGTGTTCGTCTTCGCTTGGCAGCGGGGGCGTTCCGTGAAAAAAAAAATACGCTCGTGCAACGCCGGCGCCGGCGCCCTCAACTGACAAGCGAGTCCGCCCATGGCCACCGGCCGTCTCACCCACGTGAAATCTTCTCCTTTGCCAATCGCCATGGGATCGGGTGATCGATCGAGACCCCACGGGACCTTCGTTCTTATTCTACCACGTCAACGGAGGGGCCGCGTGGACCACCCAGCCCTACGACATCGGCGTCTACCGGCTCCCGCCGGGGAGCAGCCACTCTGGCCCCGGCTCCCGCCGGGGAGCAGCCACTCTGGCCCCGGCCCCCGCCAAGAGGGAAATAGCCAACACTTCATGGAGAATCTAGACGAGGTCGGGGTCCTCAGCTTCGCTCAGGATCCGGAGCCGCATCTGGAGATGGCGAGACCCCAACATTTTTTACATCTTTGATCTCATGGAAGGCACTCGTGAGCTCGTTGGGCCAGGCCAGGACGTGCCGCTTCCCGCGCGCCAACCCTTTTGGATGGTTCCCGTGTGCCCGTAGAGCACATAAGGAGGCACCGCTGCACCTTGCTGCTCTTACATTAATTGTTACAAGGGTCCTCGATCGGCGAATTTGATCCGACTTTTGCAGAGCTAGCTCGGGTCGAATGTGGACTCAATTTTGATCCATAATTTACATAGCAAATACTTCCTCCCTAGACTTTTCTAGATACATAATTTTTGTTACGTATCTATAAATAGGAAGAAGTTCATTTTTAACCATCCAACTATCGTCTCGGTTAGATTTTGATCATCAAACCGCAAAATCAGAAATATTTGACCATCCAACTATCAAAATTGTTCAAAATTAGCCATCGGGATGTTTTGGTGGGTGGTTTCGCTGACGTGGACGCCATGTGGTGGTGGGACCCATGTTAGGACCATTTCTCTCCTCTCTCCCTCTCTTTCTTCTCTCATATCCCTCTCTTGTCTCTCCTCCGCCGGCCGCCCTCCCCCGCGTCTCCCCGCTGCCTACCCGTCCTCCTTGTCCGCCGCGAGCTTCCAGGCGCCGCCTGACGATGCGACGGTGGCGGCCATGCTGCAACAGAAGCTCCGCCCATGGCGGACGGCTAGCTCGGCTCAGCAGTGGCGGAGAGGTGCATCAAAGAGGGGAGGTCGAGGGGGTCACATAGGTGTGCTCACCATATGTGGTGGTGGACAGACTCGAGCGGGGGGCGATGGATCACGACGGCGGGCTCAGGTCTCCATGTGGGTGGAGCTCCAACCCAACGGCGGCAACGAGAAGGTTATGGTCATGTGCGACTTGGCGAGATGAAGCTCCTGGGGGCGTCCTCTTGCTCCGACACGCGGCGACCCCGGCAAATCAAACGAGCTCCCAGAGAGAAGAGAGATAGCCCTGACCATGTGGATCCCACCGCCACGTTGCATCCACGTCAGCAAAACCACCCATCAAAACAGCCCAATGGTCAAATTTGACGGTTTCGATAGTTGGGTGGCCAAAGATTTTTGGTTTTGCGGTTCGATGGTAAAAACCAAACCGAGATGATAGTTGGATGGCCAAAAATGAACTTCTCCATGATATATATATCGGTGCATAGCAAAGTTATGTATTTAGAAAAATCAAAATGAATAGTAATTTGGAACGGAGGGAATAGCGCAGAAGCACTACAGCACAAACGCATCCAGTCTTTCCAACAACACGTTGTACAGGCTTCAGTTCTCTATTACACTTCACAGTGCTAGCAACGGTGCAATAATGCTATTATTAGGATTGCGCAACAAATAATCTCCGTAGTATTGACCATATAATTTGCAATCAGTAACCAATCGCTCCCTGCTGTACGAATCTTCCGGGTGTACACTACACATGCACATACGCACACTGCACAATCTACGATATCGATGGTGCTCAGTTTAACGGCTCTGTGCTAAAGAAAATATGCACGTCAAATAAAGAAATCAGCTGCTCATGTCTACAGTACATGACACACACATACACTGAACCCAGAAACCTGTTCCGTGTTCATGCCGTCCCGTTGCGCTTGTCCTTCCGCCACTCCCATGGTTTCTGTGGCTTCGACGACGCCCACAAGCCCTTCCTGCCAGTCTGTGCCTGTTTCTCCCACTGGTAGCAGGATTTTTTTATAAAAAACATTCATTTTTCAGATATATTGCATAGATGGTTGCAGGGAAATTCAGACCGTGAAATCGCTTTTATTGTCTCAATGCACCAACGGGCGTAGCTATATGAAATCGATTGGTACTGCTTACCTTGGCCAGCTCCGGGCGTTGGTCGTAGGCGGTGTAGTGCCATGCAAACCCCTTCTTCAGCATTTGCTCCTGCGCATGAAGCAAGTTGAAAAACTGATTACATTCTTCCTAAAATAAATTAGTGTTCAGCATTAAGAGCTTGACTGTTTCAGACTTTTAGCATAGCATGTCCATTGCAGTCAGCTGAAATATCCCCAGCATTCTAGTCTCAGCCAAAACCTATCTTCAAGATGTGCATGTTAGTGCAAACTGTGCAATATCTTACCTGCACGAATACGCCGTCGCAGTAGATGTCTCCGACGCATCTACCATACCGGTCCTGGTCGTACACGTAGACCTTCAGGCTCTTTCCCTGAACAAGCTTCAGCAGCGCCTCTTTGGCCTCCTTGCCGTACGGCATCGCGCTCTCCGGCGCATCGATGCCCCTGCGCACATCACAGATGCATATTCAACTCACACTGCATCAGGATTAACTAAAGGAATCAAGGCACATGTTCCTGATCGTTGGTCAAATAGCACACTTGGCACATACCTCAGCCTGATCCTGTACTTCTTGGCGAGCACCTCTTCGCCTCTGGCGTTAGGGACTGGCCTGCATTGCAGAGGTTTCAGATTTAGCTGTCAGAACCTGAATCGTATGAAGATGTGTTCTCGAGAAGGGGAACAAGGCAACAGAAAGAAGCCAACTGCTACTATGATACTGTAGATCGAGAAGATGATCGATGTGAAGTTCAAGAAACCTGTATCCTGCGTCCACTATGACCTTCTGCAGGGCGTCGGCCTTCTGGTAATTCTTGGCGGCCCGCGCCTTGGCCCGCTCGGCCGCCGCCTTCTGCACCTCGCGGGGCACGCTGCCAGACTCCCGGGGGTCGGCCGTGTCCACGTACACGTTGATGGTGTCACCATCAGCAACGGACTTGGGGTCAATCTGATAAACCAGCAAGAACACTCGTTGGCTCGTAACGCGTGACCATGGAAAAATTCATGAAATGGCTGATGGACAATGGAGCCGGTCGGAGCCTTACGGGGAGCGTGTGCAGCTCGAACTTGGCACCCTGAGGTTTGGGCGGGCCCTGAGGTTTGGGCGGCGCGGGAGCAGCGGGAGCGCCTGCTGCCGCGTTTGGGTGTGGCAGGCCGTAGAAAGCCAAGAAGCCCTGGGCGAACACAAGCAGAAATGAATGTTGGTGATTGACCACCACTGTTGTAGCTTGGAGCTATGCGTACGGTTGGGGAGTCGGAGGTCGTACCTCGACGTCTGCTTTCTGATGGTTCTTGAGCGTCTGCACAACGAAGCGCGCGGCTTCCTCCGGCGTCTTGGGCGGTGGCCGGGCTTTCTTCCATGCCACCAGCAGCTTCTTGTACCTTACATGAGCGCAAGCAAATTTTTTGTCATGGCAGCGTTTTACAAATCTGAACGAGATGTTGGTGCCCGTTAGGGCGTCTCCAACGGGGGTACGTTGAGCTAGCTGAACGATTATTTTTAAACGGTGAACAGTGCAAAAAGTGTTTAGCTAGCGCGATGCAAAGCGCTTCCACGTCAGCTGGCGAATAAGCCAGCTTGTTGGAGACGCCCTTACGCTGCAGCGCTAGGTCATCATCATGAACACTGAACGCATGGCCTAGTGGATAGTGCTCGTTACTGCAAGCATTTATTTACTACAACTGCTATGGGAATTACGCCTACTGGTAGCAGTACAAATACTTTCACCGGATCGGGTGTCCTTCTCACACTTGCCAAATACGGAAGCTAATTCATCAGTATGCGATGCACTGAATGACACACACTGTCCCGGTTACCAAATTCAGAGGAAGGCTAATTCTACACTCCCACTAAACTTTGCATTATTTTTCAAGAAACCGTCGCTTTCATAGCTCCACTCGTCGAATCACTCACTACCACGACAGCGATGTGTATACAGATCGAAGCAATCAAGCAAGAAGGAAAACGAATAGAAAATCGAAAAAAAGTTCAGTTACCAATTCGCCTGCGCTTTCTTGGAGGAGACGACGTGGCGGCTCAGCTCGTCCGGAACCTGAAAAACTCACATCCGCAGGAACCCCCAAATTAGCGAAACTATTAAGCTCATCAGCTCATGTAATTACCAGCAAAACCAACAACAGCAAGGCACGCACGACAGCAGCGCAATAAAATCGGAATTCAGCTGGCTGGTCACCTGCGAGTTGGCTCCGAAGCTGAGGATGTCGCGGCCGAGCGCGGCGACGGCGGGGTGCGCGCCGTGGAGCGCCTGCTCCGACGACGAGGGCGCGCACAGGCCGCACAGGAACCGGTATATGCTGTTCCCCATGGCCGCCTCCCGCTACGCCCAGCTGCTCGCAGCTCACCGGCCCGGCACACCGGCAGGACGACGAATTCGAAGACGAGATCTTTGCGAGGAGTGGTGGCCGGGCTTCCTTCCTCTCTCTCTCTCTCTTCTCTCTGCGGGGAAATCCGCCCCGGGATTTGAAAACCCCAGCGGCGGTTTTGTCTGCCCGTGTCTGTGTGACTGTGTGTGGATCTGCGCCGCGGCCGTTTTGAAGCCGTTCTGGGATGGAAATGGAATCGCGGCGCTCGCTTCACGAGGAGGAGAAAGTGAACGGGAAGGCAGGCAGGACTGCAGGAGGGGGGAGGGATGGGCGGATGGCCGGCCGGATGGATGGGATGGAAAAGCTGTTGCAGCTGACCTGTCGAGCCAAAGGCCCGGGGCGAGATTTGCGACGTGGAGGCGCGCGATTGGGTGGCGGCGGCGTCCGGGCCCGTGGGGGCGACCGGCCACGCCGGATCCGTTGCGGATCGGAGCGCAGGCAGGACGCGTTTGGATGGGATGGGTGCGGTGCTCACGTGTGCTCGTTGACGCTGATTGCGAGCTACGTCTGCGTGTCCAGGCCCTGGACTCCAGGGCGTCGGCAGTTGCCTCCTTCGCTACGATTTCCGGATGCTTTCGTTGGCATTTTCGTAGCTATAGTAGGTGCCAGGTGGCATGCAGTGGGTAACGACGGTTTGGGTTGGTACTTGTGCACCTCCAATGAAGTAGAACTACACCAAATCATTGGATGGGGATGGTGGATACCGGATAGGTTACCCTTAGGTTGCAACTAACAATCTCAACATGTGCGGTGCTTTGTTTATTCAGAAGACCTGTCTAAGATTTTTAATATGAGATAATCATAAGGATTATTTAGAGGGAGTATGTAGTAAAATGTAGATAGCTGTGCCCATATTCTCCTTTTGGCATCGAAAGAGCGACTAAAGTATTTCAAAGTGTTGAAAGGAACGAGGACCGGTAGTGATTGATTGCGCTGATGCTGACGCTGACACCTACTAGCATAAGTTGTCGTCTCATTTCATTGAGATAGCAATACTGCAATCACAACTATCACTACTAAAGGACCGGCATTTACTTACCACCGACACATCATTGCCGGTTCAATAGCTTCGAGGGCACCACATCAACGCGCTCGCGAGCGTTGTATATAGAATCATGTCATTGGCGTTATTAAGAAACATTTAGTGCATAGTGCTTTGTAGTTTTTTCTTGGATGGATTTATTTGTATCTTTTGGTGCATATCCCTCATGAATGTATGTAATGTACACACACATGAGTGCATCAACAAAGGATGAACATGAAGACAAAACGTAGGAAAGAAGTAAGGGCAATTAGTGCCCTCTTGATTGAAGGGATAGAGCTCAGACACGCGTGCTCGCGGAGGACTCGGAGGCGGCGCGCGGCAAACTCGGAGACGGTTGTGAGCGCGAGCTGGAGGATAGGGATGACGAGCTGGGCCTGCTGGTCAGCGATAGCGGCGGGGAGCAGGCGTGGACGCGAACCGGCGCAGAAGAGTAGGCCGCTACCGGGCCAAGGTGGGAGCTGGGCCAGCACGCAAGCAGGCCGAGGCGGTGGCACGCGGGTGAGAGCAGAGCTGGGCTGGAGGAAGAAAAGGAAAATGGGCCGAAAGAGGAAAAGAAGAGGGGAAAAAGAAAAAAGTTTGAAAAGAAACAAACACAAATTCAAAACTGAATTCAAACACTCAAAAATAATGCACCAGCATGAATGCAACAATGAACTCCTATGATTTATTAGTTTATTTTGAAAAAGAATTTATTTGCCTAAGAAATTTAAATGCAACTTTAAAATCCTTAGACACATGCAATCTAATTTTAGCAAATATTATTAAATTGCAAAATTTGAAATTTAGGGTGTTACAGTTAATTGTTGTAACACTCAAGAGCAACATTCTTCATTGTGGCATCAACCAAAAATTTAGCAAAATAATTTAAGATTTAGGGTTTAAGTGAATTAGAGTCTTTCATGGTTTTGGTTATTGCACAAAACAACCATGGACAACAAGCTTTTCTCTGTAATTGCCCACCAAACATAATATAATTTGAGCTATATCCTTTCCTAAAATAGGAGCTAGATATTTTGATCAAATAAATCTCCATACATCAATAATGAGATAATTGCAATGTATTACAAAAACTAGAGCTCAAAATGAGGCTCCACTGCTAAATAAGGCGGGCATACTATAGGCTAGTGGCTCGTACCTTAGTGACACTCTAAAGCTAGTTAGAGCAACCAACATGTAGTGTTGCTGCACGTAGTGCTATTAGGGCTTTCACTACCGGTTAGAGTCACAAACTGGTGTGATAGTATTAGGACCTCAGTACTTGCTGGAGCTACCAAGGGTGTCACCAGTTCTACACACCTCAATCATCGTCGTACCTCTGGAGCCATGAAACCGCTAACGACATATCAGTAGTAAATCCTTGTTGTCCCTCTCGCTGCATCAAAGCTGCGGGAGATAAACCACTACTGCAGAATAGGACTTTCCCGCATGTGTATCACTGCCAGTTTTAGTGGAACCAGCGGTGATACATTTTCACCGCTGGTACTTAAGTAAGAGGGCGCATTGGATATTAAAACTGGTGGTGAAAACATATATCACCGTCGTCTATGAAGGGGTTCATTGTCCCAAAATTTTCATCAAATTGAGTTCAGCTAACCTAAAGTCTGCTGGCCGGTCTTTTTTCTTTTATTTTCCGACGGTGATGAGAACTCTATTACTGCCGACCCTAATCCGACGGGAGGTCAAACCAGCGGTGATGCATGGTCTGGGACTAGCGGTTATAGGGTGTCGTGGAGTATTGAACATTCAGGCTCATTTGATCGGTCCAATAGTACACGTGGCACAAACCTTAGCCTGATGCCTGATCGCCATTCGCGTTACCGCGTCAGCTGCATGCTGGCCTGCGGCGTTGCACGAGTTTCAGAAACTATTGCAGTTGACCTGCTTGATGTGAGTTAGCATGTGTTTGGTTTTGGGATGACGTGGGTTGGGTCGGAGCCGACCCCCTTTTGTGGGTTGGAGTCGACCCATCTCGTGTTTGGATAAGAGGGATGAAGAAGGATGGGTTGGACACAGTCTTTTGTTTGGTTGGAGGGTTTAAGAGGGATAGGATGGATGACATTTTAACACCGTTAGTAGCGGATCCCACCTGTTAGCTGCGGGTCCCACGTGTCATCCTCTTTAAATTTTTTTACTCCATCTTCTTTCCTAGTCCTCCAGCTCCCGCCGGCCCCCTCTCCTCCTTGCTCCTACCGGCCCCCGCTCCTCCCTCTCCCACCAGCCCCCGCTCCTCCCGCTCCTCCCTCTCCTCCCTCGCCCGCCGATGGCCGGCCCCCTCTCTTCCCTCTCCTGCGACGGGGATCGAGCTCGCCTGGCCGCGGTGGGGCTCGAGCTCGTCCAGCCGGCGGCGGCGGGGCTTGAGCTCGCTCGGCCAATGGCGGCGGAGCTCCCCCTGGGCACTCGTTCTCATGCAGTCGCACTCGCCTCCATCGCCTGCGCCCGGACGGAGCAAGACGCTGTCGAAGTGGGTCGAGATGGTCCGCTCGTTTTGGGCGGACCATCTCGACCCAGATCTGAGAAGAATATTCTCATGTGGGTTGGACCCAACCCACGTCCTTTTTGAACCAAACACGGGACGACGTAAATTGACCCTGTTCCGACCCACGTCAACCTAGTAACCAAACACTCCCTTAGATACACAAGGGGTAATAAATTAGCAACACACAGAGACCTAACATTCACTATCTTCAGCATGCATGGTGTGAGTTAGATACTATCATACATTGATGCGTTCTGCAGAATGAACAATAA
Source organism: Setaria viridis (assembly GCF_005286985.2). NCBI lineage: Eukaryota > Viridiplantae > Streptophyta > Magnoliopsida > Poales > Poaceae > Setaria > Setaria viridis. Next base: position 8,962,543 of record NC_048267.2, on the reverse strand, counting down.
CTAAATGCTTCATAATGACTATCTATTTTTCCAAACAAGAACCAAAAGTGGCAAAAGCGGCCTGTTCGCTTCAGCTTATTCAGCCGGCTTATCAGCCACCAAACAGTGTTTTCCTCTCACAACAAATCAGCCGTTTCAGCTTTTCAGCCGGCTTATAAGCTGAAGCGAACAGGCCGCTGATGCCCGTACCTGCTTGTGCCTTCCCAAAGTAGGTACCTTTCTTCAACTCAGAGACAAGTTCCTCAACCTTTAGGGGGTGTTTGGATCCATGGACTAATTTTTAGTTCAGGTCACATTAGATGTTTGGATACCAATTAGGACTAAACGTGAACTAATTATAAAACTAATTGCATAAGCTGTGGCTAATTCGCGAGACAAATCTATTAAGCCTAAATAATTCATGATTAGCACATATTTTCTGTAGCATTACATGGTCAAATCATGGACTAATTAGGCTTAATAGATTTATCTCCCGAATTAACCTTCATTTATGCAATTAGTTTTGTAATTAATCTATGTTTAATACTCCTAATTAGTATCTAAATATTTGATGTGACTGGGATTAAACGTTCCTGTGCTCTAATTTGAAGACTCAGCTAACAATGTCAGGTCTAACGTTAGGCCTCTGCCTTGGAATAAATGCAAGAGCATCAGCTATTTCCAGCCACTTTGGATTACAGGTAAACGTAATAAACAAGTCTGGAGGTCCATAAAATCGACAAATCGCCATTGCATCCGTAGTTTTGTACCATGTACCTTTTACTTCCAGTAAAACTAGCAGGCAAGATAACCCTTTTTCCAACATTATTTCCATCTACATCACCCTTCAGCAGTGCATCCTCGATACCCTTCTACACCTCGGACCTTAAGTTTTTATTATTTTTTACAATAAATCTAAGCCTGTTCTCCTCTACAGATGCATAAGCGTCAACAACAAATTTTCTCCTTTTTTTTCTTCTTTCTATGGTGGAGCCATTCCATTTGAATTGGCACTTTCTCCATCATAACTCGTGGGAAGAGACATCGGCAATAACTCACCTTGGACAAGGCTCCGCTGAAAAAATCACTAAAGAAATACCATATTGCTGGAATAGTCAATCACCACATATTACATCTACATTGTTGTAATCGGAAAGCATAGTATTCGAGCATGGTAACCTCATCTCTAACTCCAACCCTCAAGGTTCCTGACCGGTCATATTTAATCCCTAACTTGAACCCTTGCTCCTCGTAAGGGAACAAAATCGGGTACTGCAAGGCTATATAGTTTGCATGAAGGTTGCTAAGGTCCTCTTTATTTCCACCCTCCTAAAATTTTAGCTCCTAAAAGTTTTTAGGCCTTGCTCCCCGTAAGGGAACAAAATCGGGTACTGCAAGGCTATATAGTTTGCATGAAGGTTGCTAAGGTCCTGTTTGTTTCTACCCTCCTAAAATTTTAGCTCCTAAAAGTTTTTAGGAAGTCTTTAGTCACCTCTTAAAAGTCTGTTTGGTTCCACCTCCTAAAACTGACTAAAGGCAATTAATGCTGCGGTAAAATGACCATGATGCCCTTCCCACATGCCCCTGCTCTTTCTCTGTTTGGCGGTGTCCTCTCCCTCCATCTGCCCCTCCTCCCCCAGCCCTCCACCACCACCCGGCCCCGCCGCCTCCCATCCCTCCAACCGCTCGTGCCCATCCTACTTCCACTTCATCCACGAGGACCTCCGCCCATGGCGTGCCGCAGGCGGGGTCACGCGCGCCATGCTCCGCATCCCCGACCTCGAACTCATGTTTGGCGGTGCCTTCCCCTTCGGCCCTCGCGGACGGATCCCCGGACGCGGCTGCCTCACGACGTTTGGGAGGGAAGGGAAGCCGGCGGGGCCCAACCTCACTTCAACCTCCTCAGCTCCAGCAACGGTGGCCCAGCTCCACGCCGTTCGCGGCCGGTGCCTCTCCCCAAGCCATCCGACGAGTCACAGAGCAGGAGGAGGGGAGCGGCTTGGCGATGGCGCCGAAGGTGAAGATGGGCGGTACCGGTGGCCATCAGGCGGCATCAAGGAGGGGAGCGAGCCGCGACCGGCGTGGGGAGGACGCGGACGGCGGCCGCTGCGGGTGCCCGCCACTAGCACCTCGGCCTCCGGCCCTGCCTCACGCTCCTCTCCCCGGTGCCGAGGAAGAGCGGGGGCGCCACAGCCAACCCGTGTGGCGGCGCGAGGGAGCAGGGGTGGCGGATCTGGCGGGGGATGGCACGGCCATCGGTGAGAGACCGCGGGCGCCGGCGTGGAGGAGGGAGGGAGCAGCGGCGGGGTTGGGGATGGTGCGGTTGGGAGGATGGTGCGGGGGCAGAGGCAATAAAGGAGGGGTGGTGGGAGTCCAGCACTGGTTTTAGGAGTTTTAGGAGGGGGTGGGAGGACTAAAAGTTTTGAGCCTCCCGAACCTTTTTAGTCACTTTTTAGAAGGAGTGTTTGGCTCTTTAGTCACATTTTAGTCACTTTTTAGGAGCTAAAATTTTGGAAGGGTGGAAACAAACATGGTCTAATTCTTCTAAGCCCACCATCTCTATCTTGAATGATTATGTCAGGACTCTTCTTCTCCTCTGAGAAACCCCCTACTATTAAAGCAGCTATCTTGGATCCTGTTGGTGCACTGTGTTGAGGTGCATCCTTGGATCTATCGTGCAACAGCCTAAGGCGCAAAGGCTGGCACTGGCTCTGTCCCAATAGGTCCCTAGCCGCCCTAAATGATTTTACCAGCTCATTTGATTCGTCAAACATTCTTACCAAGCCCTCAACAATTCTTTTATCAACTCCATTATCATTATCACAATCCCTGTCCCTATCAAAAATCAATATTCGATTCTGAACTTCATTTTCAGTGCCAAAAATATAGAGTTGTGCATATATAGCCTCATCTGGCACCAAAGAACCAATTCAATGATGAACCTGGCCATTAATTTTAAATACATCTGGCCCAAATCCCTTGTTTATATCAGTATCAATTTTAGCACCAAATGATGTAAAAGCAAACATCGAATTATATGACCCACTGGTAAAAAACTCGCCTTTAGTCCCAGTTGGTAGGAGGCAAATCTCCCAAAAATTCATCCGGGATAAAGTAATCGAGACGAAAGGGGAATCTTTAGTCCCGGGTTGCTCAACCGGGACTAAAGACACCCTTTAGTCCCGATTGGTAAAACCAGCCAGGACTAAATGATTTTGAGAAAAAAGAAATCCCCGGGACGCCCCGACCTCCCCCCCACACACACGCGCGCGCGTCGCAAGGCACAAGTTACGCGATTTTTCACGCGAAATATGTGTGTGCGCGGTGCGTAGGATTGAAACCCACGACCTCAAACCTTGTGCGTAGCTTTCTTACCATCCCACCTACACAGCACATCTAACTATATAGGGGATGCAATCATTTTGTATTAACTCATGGGGATGGACTTGGACGGCTGCAGCGACGGTTCTGGAGGCTCGCTAGAAGAGGATTACACAGCCGACAGCTGAGATCAGGCAGGGACTTATCCGATGGTCGTGAAATACATGAGACGTGGCCCAATCCAGATTGAGATATTCTGCCAGGTTTCGTTCTTGAAAGATTCTTCCACTTATGCAGCGTGCCATCTAATTAAAGAAAACTGCATATGGAGTGCGTGCAGCGTGCTTGTTCAAAAGAAAAAAAATTGCGGTTTCACATTGTCAGCGTGGGACATGACTTCTGCGCAAGTACATCGGTATCGTCTAATAGGTAATCTCATGCATTGATACGTAATCTTGAGATGACTCGAGATGACTCAACAGTTATAAGTTGTCCGGTAGAGCTATATAATTTTTTAATTTGTGCGTATGAAAAAAGAAATATTATAAGTTGCATGGCAACAATAACTCGTATAATGATTGTTGAGTTATCTCATAGTCCTTCGTATAATGATTGTTGAGTTATCTCATAGTCCTACAATTTAGCTTATGAGGCGGTTGTTTCGTGAAACAACGACCTCTTTCCCTCTCCTTCACATTCGGCCTGTTCGCTTCAGCTTATCCAGCCGGCTTATCAGCCACCAAACTGTTGGAGTTGTTCCAAATTCACTCCAGGATAAAGGCCGACCTTCCCGACCCTAACACTCGGGGTCGGGCGAGGCGGAGACCTTCCCGACCCTAACACTCGGGGTCGGGCGAGGCGGAGCGTCTCCCGACCCCTGGACTTTGGGATCGGGCGAGTCAGAGATCGACCCTCAAGGGGTCAGGCGCATCCGACCCCAGGCTTGAGGTCGGGCGAGGCGGAGTCCCAGGCGCATACGACTCAAGGACAAATGACTCAAGGTCAGACGAGGAGGAGTTCCATCCTTGCACGGGACCAAGAGTCCGTACAGCTCGATACCCCTGTCTAGGGTTTCGGTACTATATATACATACACCCTTGCTAGGGTTTTGCAAGACAGAAGAGAGAGAGATTATCAGATTCTCTTGTAAGCCGCCATAGGCGTGTAACCCTAAACTCTTGAGATAGTGAGATTGTTGCCGGCTGGTGCCCGTGGTTTTTCCCCTTCACATTGAAGGGGTTTTCCACGTAAATCGTGTGTCTCCTTTTGTGGTTTGATTCTTTACTTCATATTCCATACGCCGTTCGTAACAAGTGGTATCAGAGCGTTGGTTGCTGTTTGGATTTCATGTCGACGTCGATGATGTTTGATCTACCGCTGCTGAACTACGACACGCGGTTCTCGCTATGGCAAGTCAAGATGAGGGGGATTCTGGCGCAAACTCATGATTATGATGAAGCGCTGGATAGCTTCGGGAAGAAGACAAAGGCCGAGTGGACTCCAGAAGAGATCCGCAAGGATCAGAAGGCTCTCGCCTTAATACAGTTGCATCTTCATAATGATATTTTGCAGGAGTGTCTGAAAGAAAAAACTGCTGCAGAACTATGGCTGAAACTGGAATCAATCTGTATGTCCAAGGATCTAACCAGTAAGATGCAGATGAAGATGAAGCTGTTCACCTTGAAGATGAAGGAGGAAGATTCAGTGATGAGCCACATCGCTGAGTTCAAGAAGATCGTCGCCGATCTAGTATCAATGGAGGTGAAGTATGATGATGAGGACTTAAGTCTTTTACTGTTATGTTCTTTGCCAGCTTCGTATGCAAATTTTCGTGACACCATACTCTTGAGCCGTGATGAACTAACCTTAAAGGAAGTTTATGAGGCTCTCCAGTCAAGGGAGAAGATGAGAGGTATGGTGCAGCATGATAGGACGTCGTCCTCCAGAGGCGATGCTTTGCTTGTGAGAGGCAGAACTGATAACAGATCCTCCAATGATGATGGAAGGAAAAACTATGAAAGGAGAGGCCGTTCAAAGTCCAAGCCGCATGGTAACAAAAAATTCTGTGTTTATTGCAAGCTAACAAATCACAATGTTGAGGATTGCAGAAAAGTACAGAATAAGGAGAAGAAGAAAAATAAGTCGGCTGGTAAGGTCTCTGTTGCTGCTGCCGTGTCTGATGAAGATTCTGGAGATAGTTTGGTGGTATTTGCCGGTTGTGTTGCTGGTCATGATGAATGGATCCTTGATTCCGCATGTTCATTTCATATTTGCATTAACAGAAATTGGTTTAGCTCGTATAAGCCTGTGCAAAAAGGGGATGTTGTGCGGATGGGAGATAATAGCCCATGTGATATTGTGGGGATTGGATCAGTTCAGATCAAGACTCATGATGGCATAACACGCACTCTGAAAAACGTCAGGTACATACCAGGGATGTCCAGAAATCTTATTTCATTGAGCACACTTGATGCAAAAGGTTACAAATATTCTGGTTCGGATGGTGTTCTGAAGGTATCAAGAGGTAATCTTGTCTGCTTGAAAGGTGATCTCAATTCTGCTAAGTTATATGTCCTTAGAGGGTGTACGTTACCTGGTTCTGATTCCGCTGTTGCTGCTGTTACTAATGAGGAACCTAGTAAAACTAACCTTTGGCATATGCGTCTGGGACATATGAGTCACCATGGTATGGCAGAATTGATAAGGAGAAACCTACTGGATGGCTGCACTTCAAGTAAAATGAAGTTTTGTGAGCACTGTATTTTCGGGAAGCATAAAAGGGTACGTTTCAACACTTCTGTTCACACCACTAAAGGTACTCTTGATTATATTCATGCTGATTTATGGGGTCCTTCCCGTAAGTCCTCGCTTGGTGGTGCTCGTTACATGCTCACAATTATTGATGATTACTCTAGAAGGGTTTGGCCCTATTTTCTGAAACGGAAAGATGATACCTTTGCTGAATTTAAGGACTGGAAGGTCATGATTGAAAGGCAAACTGAAAGGAAGGTGAAATTGCTTCGCACTGATAATGGTGGAGAATTTTGTTCACGTGAATTTAATGATTATTGCAGATCAGAAGGCATTGTAAGGCATCACACCATACCCCATACTCCACAACAGAATGGTGTGGCCGAACGCATGAACAGATCCATCATATCCAAGGCTCGTTGCATGCTGTCTAAAGGCTATAAATTGTTATGGCTCGGGTGTCAAAGGCTATAAATTGTGGAACCCGGAAACAGGAAAGACCTTTATGAGCAGAAGTGTTTTTTTCAATGAATCTGTGATGTTTACTGACAGCTTGTCCTCAGATCAAGTTCCAGACAAAGAACTGCAGCGTATGCGCATGCAGGTGGAGAACGCTCGTGATGATGCTGATAACCCCGACCCCTTGGTCTCGGGGTCGGATACGCCAGACCCCTTGGCTCCAGGGTCGGCTGATGCTCAAGCGCCAGACCCCTTGGCTCCGGGGTCGAATGTTGCTGTGCCAGACCCCTTGGCTCCGGGGTCGGCTGTTGCTGATGCGCCAGACTCTTTGGTCTCGGGGTCGGCTGATGCTCATGATGATGTCCAGCAAACTCCAGAGGAGGATCTACCCATTGCTCAACGCAAGTCCAAAAGGACAGTTGCTCCTCCTAACCGACTCATTGAAGAGTGTAATTTGTCTTACCATGCTTTGAGTTGTGCTGAACAGGTGGAGAATGTTCATGAGCCAGCAACCTATAACGAAGCCATTCATTGTGGCGATACTGAAAATTGGATTTCGGCTATGCATGAGGAGATGCAATCTCTTGAGAAGAACAGTACATGGGAACTTGTACCTTTGCCTAAGAATAAGAAGGCCATCCGCTGCAAATGGATCTTCAAAAGAAAGGAGGGTTTATCTCCAAGTGAGCCTCCAAAGTATAAGGCAAGGTTAGTTGCTAAAGGCTACAGCCAAATTCCGGGTGTTGACTACAATGATGTTTTCTCTCCAGTGGTAAAACACAGTTCAATTCGCACTTTCCTTAGTGTTGTTGCTTCACATGATCTTGAGCTTGAGCAGTTAGATGTGAAGACTGCGTTTTTGCATGGAGAACTCGAGGAGGACATATACATGGACCAACCAGAAGGTTTCATAGTGCCTGACAAGGAGAAATATGTGTGCAAGTTGAAGAGATCCTTGTATGGTTTGAAACAGTCCCCTCGACAGTGGAACAAGAGGTTTGATTCATTTATGTTATCACACAGTTTTAAAAGATCTAAGTATGATAGCTGTGTTTATATCAAGCATGTTAATGGATCACCTATATACTTGCTGATATACGTTGATGATATGCTGATTGCTGCCAAGAGTAAGACTGAAATAAATAAGTTAAAGAAGCTATTGAGTAGCGGTTTTGATATGAAAGATCTTGGTAGTGCTAAGAAAATTCTTGGTATGGAAATTAGTAGAGACCGAAAATCTGGTTTGCTATTCCTTAGTCAACAGAATTATATCAAGAAAGTTCTTCAACGTTTCAACATGCAAGATGCTAAGGTTGTAAGTACTCCAATTGCACCTCACTTCAAGTTGTCAGCTGCTCAGTGTCCTAGTACAGATGCAGAGGTCAAAGACATGTCAAAGATTCCTTATTCTAGTGCTGTTGGGTCTTTGATGTATGCCATGGTTTGCTCTCGCCCAGATTTGTCATATGCTATGAGTCTTGTTAGTAGATATATGTCTAATCCCGGCCAAGAACATTGGAGGGCAGTTCAGTGGATTTTCAGATACCTCAAAGGCACAGCAAGTTCCTGTTTAAAGTTTGGAAGAACTGATGAGGGTCTTGTTGGCTATGTGGACTCAGATTATGCTGCTGATCTGGACAGGCGAAGATCACTCACAGGCTATGTGTTTACTGTTGGCAGTTGTGCTGTGAGTTGGAAGGCTACTTTACAGTCGGTTGTTGCTTTGTCTACTACTGAAGCAGAATATATGGCGATTTGTGAAGCGTGCAAAGAATTGATTTGGCTGAAAGGTTTGTACGTCGAGCTTTGTGGAGTTGAATCTTGCATAAGTTTGCACTGTGACAGTCAAAGTGCAATTTACCTCACTAAAGATCAAATGTTCCATGAAAGAACTAAGCACATTGATATCAAGTATCATTTTGTGCGTGATGTGATTGAAGAAGGTAAGCTGAAGGTATGCAAGATCAGTACTCATGATAATCCTGCTGATATGATGACAAAGCCTGTTCCTGTTACTAAGTTTGAGCTGTGCTCAGGCTTAGTTGGTTTAATTGGATAGTCCAAGAGACTATTGTTGGCACCAGTGGTTTTTCCTGTCTTTATTCTGTTCAGGATGAAGGGTTGATGATACAAGATGAATTTGTCTCAAGGTGGAGTTTGTTGGAGTTGTTCCAAATTCACTCCAGGATAAAGGCCGACCTTCCTGACCCTAACACTCGGGGTCGGGCGAGGCGGAGACCTTCCCGACCCTAACACTCGGGGTCGGGCGAGGCGGAGCGTCTCCCGACCCCTGGACTTTGGGATCGGGCGAGTCAGAGATCGACCCTCAAGGGGTCAGGCGCATCCGACCCCAGGCTTGAGGTCGGGCGAGGCGGAGTCCCAGGCGCATACGACTCAAGGACAAATGACTCAAGGTCAGACGAGGAGGAGTTCCATCCTTGCACGGGACCAAGAGTCCGTACAGCTCGATACCCCTGTCTAGAGTTTCGGTACTATATATACATACACCCTTGCTAGGGTTTTGCAAGACAGAAGAGAGAGAGATTATCAGATTCTCTTGTAAGCCGCCATAGGCGTGTAACCCTAAACTCTTGAGATAGTGAGATTGTTGCCGGCTGGTGCCCGTGGTTTTTCCCCTTCACATTGAAGGGGTTTTCCACGTAAATCGTGTGTCTCCTTTTGTGGTTTGATTCTTTACTTCATATTCCATACGCCGTTTGTAACACAAACAGTGTTTTCCTCTCACAACAAATCAGCCGTTTCAGCTTTTCAGCCGGCTTATAAGCTGAAGCGAACAGACCCATCATCAAAAATTCTACGTGGCACTGCATGAGACGATCTACGAGACCGCTAATGTGTAGGCATGTACTTCTCTTAGCGGACTGAGATATTCGTGGCTCAATGGTAAAACGTGGGCCTGAAATGTTTATCGGCCGACACTTGGGCTTCTTGCACAAATAACACGGGACTGGGGGATAGGTCGGCCTAATGTTGGGCCTGTAGCCATCTCTGAGTTGGGCCCCCAACTAAAGCAAACGCTACTCGACGACCTCGAGGGAGTGGTTTTTAACGGTAACAATCCTTCGAGATCCCGTTATTCTCGCCTCGTTCCTACTCTGCTACTCCTTTTTAAAAAATAATTCCTACTCTGCTACTCTATTTTTCTGGAAATAATTCCTACCCTGCTACTCAAACAAGAAATTCCACACCTAAGATACCCTGCAGGCCTGCACCGCGTCCGTTGTACGGGGGGTTTTTGTGTCAGGCTCGGTCCGGTTCGAGCGTTCGGCTGCTGCACTGCACGGCACTGCTAGCACGCAGGCTCGGGCTGGCTAGGTAGTACTGGCAGGCACTAGGCAGCACTCCACGAGCACGACAAGCAACACTTTGCTCGAGTGCTGCACTCTACTATCACAGATTGGCCCCTGCACTGTCCTCTCTCTCTTCACCCTGTAGCAGGCGAAGGTAATCCCTGTTCCCCGGGAGAGGAAGAGGACAGCCGAGAGCCCTCGGCTCCTTCCTCCAGTCAACAAGCCTTTACGTTTCTAGCATCAACTCTGATTTTTTTTCCCTTTCTGTAAGTGTGTATGGTTTGGAGGCGACATGGGATGGAATGGTTCCATCCCAATTCTTTGGAATGGGATCATTCCATCTCGTATTTGGTTGAAAAGGATGAATTCATCATTTGTTTAGTTGGAGAGACTGCGATAGATTGGACGAACACTGTTTTCTCCTTGTGTTAGCCACCGTTTGTGGGGCCCACCTATCATTATAACGAGCATCTTCTTCCTCCTCCCTTCAGTCCGTTGGGGCAAGCTCGTCACGCCGGTCCTAGGCAGCTCGCCGCTGCGCCACCGGAGGAGCTCGCCCCGCTGCATCGCTAGCCCCGCCCGCGCCGCCCGTGAAGCTCACCCCGCCGCCGCGCTGCCCGGTCAGCTCGCGCCACGCGCGGAGGTGCCGCAGCGCTTCACCCCCGCTGGCCCTCGCCGCTCGGCCTCGCTTGTCCGCTAATTTTTGTCAGATAGGGTCATCCCGCGTACAGAGGGAATATTCCCTTTGAGAGATGACTCCATCTCGCGTCCCTCCTAACTAAGCCCCTCTTTGATTCCTTCAGTGCATACTTTTATTTGGATCCATGAACTAAAGTCCATTAATGCATGATATTACCCTCCTCCACCTCCTTCCTCCTAGCCTCGACCTCCTCCACTTTCCGCCGCCACCTCGTTCTCCCCCTCCGCCATCACTGATGGAGCTTCCGCCGGTAGAGCCACAGGCAGTGACGACCACCATCCTCACGGAGGACATCCTCCGCACAATCCTCCAACTCCTCTCCCCGTCCGACTTCCTCCGTGCCGCACTAGCCTGCTGCTGCTCCTCGACTACTTCTTCTACCCCAGCCCACCGCTCCTACCGCCAGTCGAGTCGGGCCCGCACCGCCTGGCCCGGCCGTCTTCCTGCCCCTTGGCGACACCGCTGCCTCCGCCACAGTGCGCCTCTCCATCGACAACGCCCGCGGCTTCACCATCCAGGATGTCTACCTCAACCTCGTCCTCCTCCTCCCGGGCTCGGTCCACAGGAAGATCCTCCCCCGCATCCTCATCCTCGATCGGGCCTCCCGCTGCCCCTGCGTGACACGCTGCCTGGTGGCGATCGCTGGCGCCGCAGTAGGTACGTCGGTGGCGGGGGCGGCGGGAGCTAGGTGGGAGGCAGGCAATAAATAAGGGGTAAGGGTGTCTCCAATGCCTTTTAGTTCATTTTAGTCCACCACTCTTAGATTAGAGGACTAAACCCTTTAGTCCACCTGTTTAGCATTACAGGGACTAAAAGTGGACTAAATTTTAGTCCATGGTAACAAAACGCACCCTAACTTCCCCTAAGGTTGCTGCCTCGCTGGTCGGGACTCGGGAGCTAGTGGAGGGACGAGGGAGGAGAGAGCCCAGCCGATGCTGATCCTAGAGAGTAGAGACGATAGTCGATGAAGATCCTTGACCTGCCGCTTTTGAACTGGCTCGGTTCAGTTCACGCGTTCAGCCGCCTCTGACCGAGCTGCTGATGCTGTGTACTCGACTTGTCAGCTTGGCAACTTTACCGACCCTTCAGTCTTCACGGTGCTACACAGTATAAAAGATTGATTGAATCGCATCTAACCCTCGGGAGATCCCGTATCTTTATACGGTCAGCAATCTGCAATCACACGCACATAAAGTACATTTGTAGATAACAAGCAGACTCGAACTCCTATCAAGACGTACGTTTACTGCAGATATATAACGATCCCTTCACTGCCATTTTCGTTGAACAGTGTTCTTTGTTTAATCACTTGTCAGCAAAAAAAATGGAGGGGGAGTACGGAGTATGGGAATATACAGTAGAGTGTATCAGTTGCAGTGTGTGGCTTATCCGTAGCTTTGACTGGAGTCTAAGCGGCTGCACATGCATGGAAAAGCTAGTACGGAAAGGCTTTGCGAGGAAAACAGAAAAGGGTGCGTGCCTGACACCTTGCCTTGCCGGTGCTCATGCGACGCAGGTGCTGCAGCACCTGCAATGCCGTCCTCTTCCTCGTCGTCGCCTTCCTCTTCTCCCCACGCGTAGAGTTGCACTGCACATGTTTGATCCCCTTGCGACGCGATAAGATGTGATCATGTGATCCCACAGAAGTGCGTTGAGTTGGGTACGCTAGGGGTTCCCAGGCTCCCAGTGTGTGGTTCGCGTTATACAAGAACTGGCCTGCAACCGCACACGAGTTTTAGAGCTGCGGCCCACGACTCATACATTTAAAGTGAATCAAACAAAGCTACGGATCAGCGCGTTCAAGCTCTTGTTTACTTCACCTCCAACTCCCAACTTTGACACTATGCAAAAAGAAGATTCCTCGTCACATCAAACATGCGGTACATACATGGAGTACTAAATGTAGACGAAATTAAAAACTAATTGTACAGTTTTGTTATACTTTGCGAGACGAATCTTTTGAGCCTAATTAGTCAATATTTGGACAATAATTCACAAATACAAACGAAACGCTACAGTATGCTACAGTGCTGTAACAGTAATTTGTCACCTCCAAACTTTAGCAACTAAATTCGACGGACTGATGCACTAATGTAGGCGTCGCCGGCCTTCTCGTGTAAGCGAGCCAACGTACTGTGCATTGTGCAACGTAGTGCCAGACACTGCCAGTGCCACGGTCCCTTGTACGGCTACTCGGCTACGGTCCGACGCAGTGACCTGCTAGTCTCCAGCACTGTTGTGTCACAAGTCACCGACATGTGGACCCTGCCATTGCCAATGTCGCATCGGTATGGGCGTATGGCGAGTGGCTGACTGTGCTTTTACTACTCTCTGCTACGGCTCTGCGCTCAGCTCAGTCACCAAGGCGGAGACAACGCAGTTACCCAAAAGCCCCTCTCCTCGAGCCGAGCTTGCTTTCTCAGCTCCTCCTCCCCATTTCCTCCAGCGAAAAAAAGGGCTTGATTCTTTGAGCACAATCCCACCGCCGCAATGCTGATCGCGAGCGCGGGGGTGAACATCATGGAGTCGCAGCTCCTGTGGGAGTTCATTGCCTTCCTCAAGGCCCGGTGGTCCGCGCGCTCCCGCGTCGACCAACGCCGCCGCCGCCTGCGCCAGCTGGTGGCCATGGTCCGCGCCGTCGCTGACGCCGCCGAGTCCCGCGGCCGCGGGGCAGCCGCCGTCCGCGACGGTTCCCTCTCGGCCTGGCTCCACGTGCTCCGCGCCGAGGCGCTGCGCGGGCAGGAGGTCCTCGAGGCCCCCGGCTGCGACGCCGCCGCCGTCGCGGGCTCCGCCAGGCACTTCCTCGCCGGCATCAGGGCGCTGCTCGCCCGCAGCGCCGAGGTGGACCGCCTCACCGACGCCGTCGAGGAGCTCGAGCGACTCGCGGGGCCCGGCGGGGACCTCGACATGTTCGTCAAGGTGCTCCGCCTCGACCGCCCCGCCCGCGCCACCGGGATGGAGGTCGACGGCGGCGCGTCCGACCGCCAGGAAGAAGAAGGGGGCAGCAGCAGGGCCAGCTCGGGCCGCTCCCCGGGCGCCAAGAGGAAGCGCGCCGCCTCCAGCTCCGGCGCCGACGGGGGCTCTTCGGCGCCGCACGGCCAGGTCGACAACACGGCCCAGCTGCCGAAGCGCCGGGCGCTCGCCTGGATGCGGCCGCACCAGTGGCTCCCCGCCGGCTTCGGCGGCCTCTTTGCCGCGACCCGCGAGCCGCCGCCGCCGCCGCCGCCGGTGCTGTCCCGCTCTCAGCGCGCCCGGGCGGTTGCGAAGGCGATGTCCAGGGTCCGACGCCGCATCGGCAAGCCGACGAGGCGCCGGCAGCAGCAGCAGCAGAGCCTCGGCCAGCGCCTGTCGCGGATTTCCTTGTGATGGGTCAGGATTTGCTCCTGTATTTTGCAACAGGGTGAGGATTCCTCCTGCAATCTGAGGGTTGAGGGTTTCAATAGATGCAAATTACTAGTAGTTCGTTAATTCCTCCTCCAACTTCTGATTTAGTCAGCTGGAAGCTCCACTAATGAGCTCAGCTTAGTACTAGTTCCACTACATTTTGTACTACGATTGACTGAGCTGAGCTGAGAGTGAGGTGGATGGTTAAAGTCGGGGTGCTCGTGCTGTAGTGCAGTTGCTTCTTCTGTCAAAAAGAGAGATGCAGGAAAGTAGGAGTAGTGGATATGTCCAGTCCAGTAGGGCAAGTGACGTGTCTCGTCGATGAACTGGTCCCGCGAGAACGGTTTCGGCAAGCGAACAAAGTGCACGCCTGCCGGCCTGCGCCTCGTCCGAGGCTTTGCGAGAAACGGTGCGCGGCTGACAACCCATCGTCCTCCTCGCGCTGCCTGCTTTTGCCTATTCCGATCGACTCCCATGCGATTGTGAACTCTCAGACTGTGGCCGACCAGTCCGCTACCAAATACCAACACTTCCAGTCTACAACATTTACTACCCTTTTTATTTTTTATTTTTCCAAAAAAACATTTACTTTTTTTTAAAAAAAACGTCCATTTACTACGATCGCCATGTGCGTTCGTGATTGGAATTGCAAGTTCAGAGCGGGCCGAGTCCAAGCGAAGAAGAACTGGACCACCATGTCCGGAGACGGTACCCCAGCCCGGCCCAATTAAAGCCGCCAGGCCCCTAGCTGAAGTAATATACGGGCTAAGCTGGGCTTTTGTGCGGCAGTGTTAACTCTTCCTTTTCCGGACAGATCAACCAACTTGTTCCAATTCATTCTTTTTTTTAAAAAAAATGTTGATTGCTCTCGAATTTGGTCAAGATTGTTAACGAACGTTAAGATTTAAGAAAGCAACAACCCGTTTGTGCTTGCGCTAATGATGCGTGTCTTCGCTATTAGCACCCAAATCATTGCGCGGAATCTCAAAGAGGCGATCGAACTAACATTATTCCCCGCACCTGCAGTGCGGTGGTATGATCGAGATTGATGGATGTGGATCCTCTTTTTGCTTACAAAACAAAAGTTGCTGATGAAAATGACACATTGGTGGAACATAAAGCTTTTTTATATACAAGTTCTGGTTTTGAATTGGCACAAGTTTGATTTGGCCTCCTTTTGTCACTGTTTCTACTAGTTCCTCAAGAGAAAAATGCAGGAACACTCTTCACTCTTCAACCCGAAACGGAAAAAAAAATTACAAAGTTCAAAAATCGATTCAAGAAGATCAACTCGTGGCACTTGAATTTACACTTTGAACGACAAACACAAGCAACAAAAAGAAGACACTGACGAAATTTTTACATGGGAAAGAAATGGGAACTGCAGCATCGACTGATCACACCATACGGGCGAGCACCTGCTCGATCAGAGGTCCTCGGCGATGCAGGCGAGGTGCGGCTGCCACGGCGCGGCGTGGCTACCGGTGCTCATGCGCCTCCGGTGCTGCTGCGCGGCCGTCCTCTTCTTCGCC
The DNA here is from genome assembly GCF_005286985.2 of Setaria viridis. NCBI lineage: Eukaryota > Viridiplantae > Streptophyta > Magnoliopsida > Poales > Poaceae > Setaria > Setaria viridis. The sequence goes on along the minus strand of NC_048267.2, from coordinate 8,947,106 downwards.
GGCGCCTTCAACTCCGGCGACGCGCCGCCGGCGCCGGCGAGCCCCAGCTGCCGGTCACTGACGACGACGCTGCCCTCCGACTTGCTACGAACATGCCGGCCCGGCGTGCCGGCGCCGCCGCCTCCCCCGCCGCCCTTCTTGGCGTCGGGCACGGACGCCGCCGGGATGAGGAAGTAGATCTCCCCGCGCTCGAGCTCTGAGTCCGGCGACACGATGAGGATCCTCCGCACCACCCCCTGCGGCGACGAGCACGGCCTGCTGAGCACGTGGTTGGGGTGCGCCGCCAGCACCTCCCCCGCCGACACCGCGCGGCCGTACTCGTCGACGCGGCCGCTGAGGTGCACGATTCGCACCAGGTCCAGCGCGCCGCAGGGAAGCACGCACGCCAGGCAGCACCGCAGGCTGTTGCCCATGCTAGCCGTGCCCCGCCGCGCCCGCGCCCGCTTCGTAGCTCGTTCCTCTCTCTCTCTCCTCCACCTCTCTCTACTCTCTCTATCTCTGTCTCTTCACTGTGACGATGATGTGGCCAGCACGTATATATAGTGGAGGACAAAGAAATGACCAGGAAACAATTAATTAACGAAGGTGATTGGGATTAACAGTTTGGTGAGAGGACAGGGGATGGAGATGGGAACTCACCACCCGTCTTATCTAGATTCTGAAGCCTGCCTGAACAGGAGAGGGTTGTTCGAAACTGCACATCGATTTTCTTTTCCTTGCAGGGACATAATTAATTAATTATTATAGATTAATTAGCGCGCCCATGTTCTGATGATGATTTTAATTTCTTTCTCTTTTGGAGCTAGCGGATGCGCCAATGATTCGCACACGGCACACTCATGCGCACAGCCATGCTGCCCTGCTGGAGCTTGGTTGTGCTGTATCCTCCCTCCCTCCCTCGCTGATGATGTGGTTGGATTTGCATGAGTAGTAGTAGCGCTGCGATGGAACGAGAGGGATACAAGTGTGAATGCACGATTGGATGTGGGAGCTTGCTAGGTCTGAATTATTTTTAGGAGCTTTTAAATTGTTTAAGTAGAATTATTTTTTTGGAGTCGAATTATGGACTAGTTCTGATTGATGTTTGGTAGGGGCTAGTACGTACGTACATATGCTCCAAAACGAACCCGGCCGTGCAACGTCTTTTTCAGGAAGGAGAGCCGGAGAGGGTGATCGTTTTAAAAAATAATGATTATAAAAATGATAGTGAGGAGAGGGTGAATGGGGTTGGGGTCAAGGCCGGCGACTACTTCTGTTGGATCATTGAGTAGCTAGGGAGCTCCGAAGCTGAATAATTGTGCTGGAACTAATCGTGTGATTAGTCTCTCTCTCTCTCGCTCGCTCGCTCGCTTTAATACATGTCGAGCCAAGCTGGACGGAAATTATTGTGCAGGTTGGTTGGGTTAAGCTAGCTAGCTACTCCAGGTTGCTTGCTCTCTGGTCAACCCCGGCTGGGGGCTTCGATGCCTGCTCATTGTGGCGTGCCACCGTGGACCTGCTAGATTGCGTTACCAGACAAATTAATTATGCCGATCGACACTTGTAGGGCTTGAGCTGCTGAATGCCCGTAAATGTTAAGCAACTGACGGAGAGGTGTTCAGTTGTTCAAGACTTGCTTGGGCTCAATTCGAGGCAAGTTTTAGCTGAGTTTATTCTTCGCCAGATCCAAGTATCCAGTTGGTTCCCTTTGCTTATTTTTAGCACATGTCACATCAAATGTTTAGATACGAGTATTAAATGTAGACTATTTACAAAACTTATTACACAGATGGAGGCTAAACGGAGAGACGAATCTATTAAACCTAATTAATCCATCATTAGCAAATATTTACTGTAGCAACACATTGTCAAATCATGAACTAATTAGGTTTAATAGATTCGTCTTGTCGTTTAGCCTCCACTTATGTAATGAGTTTTGTAAATAGTCTACGTTTAATACTCCTAATTAATATCTAAATATTCGATATGACGGGTGCTAAAAATAAGCAAAAGAAACTAAACAGGACTGTAGTATAACAGGCTGCAAGGTTGGCGTGTGTCAAGTGAACTCGCTGCTGCCTACTGATTACTCTTACCGTACATGGGTACATTTGCACGTGGTGGCCGCACGTGGGAGCTTCCATGGAAACAGTGATCAAAGGAGATGGCGAGATGCCCCGTCGGCCGATCCGATCCGTCGCGGCCGCCCATGACGACACGTGGCCCCCCGTCCACGCGGGGCGCTGTCACCCGTCCATCGATTCGACGGGCCGGTACACCGAACACGTTCCCAAGTTCCCCGTCACGAATCATGATCCAGAGGACCCCCATGTCCCACGGTGCGAGTGCGGCCGACGACGACGACGGGGATCCAATGCGGCCCAAGACGATCGATATCTCCTGCTGCGCAGTCCGGCGTCGGTACAAGACGCGAGCCCCACGCTCTCCCCAACCGGTTCGCCGGCGACGCCCCCTCGCCGCTTTCCGCGGCTCCGGCTCGTTTCGTCAGATGGCTTCCAGTTCCATGGCTCGCCTTGCCGTTCTTGGCTGCTCGCAATCGCAAGCGATGCGTCTTCACGAGGGAAATCGATCAATCATGAGTTTTCTAGCTAGCGTCTTCTCGTTCTGCCTTTCGCTAGTGCTCTCTCCCTCATCTACCTCCCTACCAGTGGTACGGGGTAATGCAGAAGGCCTACACGATCTTTTGGAGCAAGGGACTCGTACGAAGTAACACGACCGCGATAGGTGGAGTTTTTCTTTGTCTCCTGTATTTACGTGGAGTTGACTGACCAGTGATGGGTGATGGTTACTCTGGAAGACAATCTCTGGAAGGTTGCTCAAATTTTGTCGTAAAAATTAGTGTACGCAAGTATAGGAAATATTTGTTTGCATATTTTTGCTGCTGTAGTACAAAACGTCTAGACACCATGGTCGGTCGTCCAGACTATCATCCAAACCCCTGATCGAATAATGATGATCGACCGAGTCTAGCATCTAGAAAAACAGTAACAGTGGTATTAAGACAAACAAAGGAGCTCCAAGCATGAAAACGCCCGGGTGGACTGACTTGTGGTATCGAACCAAAGTCATACTACATAGTCAAGCACTGAACGGGACTACCTCAGCAATAGCCACGATTAGGTACACGAAACCATTAGTCGAGCACTGAATGGGACTGAGCGTAGCTTACATGCGAGAGCATAGATTGGAATCAGTTGGCCGACTTGCATGATGGTCCATGATAAAGTCGTCCCCGATCGTTACTCGGCGAGTTTACTACCATAATCGAACCAAAATGTCACTGTGTATACAAACCAAGGCACGGTAAGAATCTCTTCCTCACAACAAAACCAGACGCAAAGCCAGCTGCCGATCGATATGTCCTCCACCGCCATGGCCAATCATCACAGACCACAGGCAGTAGCGCTACATCTGCTTCTGCAAACCCTCCTCGCAACCGCCATGGCGTGCTCGCTTCTCCCTTCGTCATCAGCCGGCCGGTGCGTTCACCAGCAACCACACTGTTGCTGTGGCTCGGGTCCCGTGCCTTCACGACCAGGAGACGGTGCTGCTCAGGCTCAAGCGCTCGTTTACCTCCACCTCCGACGACTCCATCGTGGCGTTCCGGTCGTGGAAGGTCGGCACGGACTGCTGCGACGCCGACGGCTGTGTGACTTCCCTCGACCTGGGGAATTGGGGTCTGGAGAGCGCAGCAGGTCTCGACCCTGCGCTATTCGATCTAACATCGTCCCTCAGGTATCTCAATCTTGGCTGGAACAACTTCAATTTGTTTGAACTCCCGTCCATCGGGTTTGAGCGATTGGCTAAGCTCACCAGTCTCAACCTCTCCAACACCAACTTTTCTGGCCAAGTTCCTTACAACATAGGCCGTCTCACAAATTTGGTCTCTCTGGACCTCTCCGTTTCTTATTAAAATATGGAGATACCCGACGTTGGTTATCAGGTTTATGCAAAGCTGGGTGATATAGTTGGTCAGCTAGCAGTGCCAAACTTCACGTCCTTGCTTGCAAACCTTGGTAGTTTAAGGGAGCTCCATCTTGGTGGTGTCGACCTGTCCCAATCGGCAGAGTGGTGTGATCTCTATCCATGTACACTCCAAATCTCCGTGTCCTTAGGCTGCCATTTTGTGATGTCCCCGGGCCAATATGTAGAGCACTCTCTGCTCTGCTTTCACTATCTGTGATTGACCTGCAATTCAATCGTATGATGAGCCCATTCCCAAATTTCGTTGCCAACTTTTCCTTCCTCAGTGTCCTCCAGCTTAGCCACAATGACCTCGAAGGATGGGTTTCTCCCAAAATCTTTGAACATTATAGATTAGTGACTATTGATCTTCACTCCACTTATGAAATCTCAGGTAGCCTGCCAAATTTCTCAGGTCATAGTTGTCTACAGAATTTGCTTGTTGGTGACACCGGCTTCTCTGGTACAATACCAAGTTCCATTGGCAAGGTCAAATCTTCGAAGAGTCTAGGCCTTGACGCACCCGTATTTTTTTGAAATCTGCCTTCGTCAATTGGCGAGCTCAAATCATTGAACACATTGAAGGTATCTGGTTTAAATCTAGTAGGACCTATACCATCATGGATCACAAACTTAACTTCCTTAGAGGTTCTTCAATTTTCTGAATGTGGCTTACATGGACCAATACCTTCTTCCATAGATCATTTGATATAGCTGAAATCATTTGCAGTCATGCAATGCAACGGTTCAGGGGGGATACATCCACATATATATAATATGACACAATTAGAAGAATTAGTCCTTCCTTTAAACAATTTCACTGGGACGGTGGAACTTAACTCGTTATGGAGACTACCAAACCTATTCCACTTAGACCTGTCAAACAACAAGATAGTTGTACTAGAGGGACAGGACAATTCTTCAATGGTATCCTTCCCTAACATGATCTATTTAAACCTGGCATCATGTAGCATCACTAAGTTCCCTAGCATTTTAAAGCGTCTAAATGATTGGAATGGGCTTGACCTTTCAAATAACCAAATGCATGGGGCCATACCCCGGTGGGCATGGGAAAAATGGTCGACAGGCCCAGACTTTGGCCATTTCTATCTGAATCTGTCACACAATAAATTTAGAGCTCTTTTACTGTGGACAATACTACCGGTTGGTAGTATAGAGTATAAGTCCTTTTTTAGTATGGATAAAATTGTAATTAGCACAGTATATATTATTCGGAGAATACTTTGTTCCGCCGGTCATTTTCCCGCACGCCAGTCCCCTGCGATCCATTCTTCACGCACCGCCGGTCTCCCGTTGCCCGCACGCCGCTCCGCCCCCGCCCGCACGCCGCGCCGCCGTCTCCCGTCGCGGGCACCGCCGGCACGCCGCCCCGACCCCCCCGACCCCGCCCAGACGCCGCCACCGCTCGGCCACCGCCACCGCCGCCTCGCCGGCACCGCCCCACACGCCTCCACTCCCCCACGTCCCACATCTCCAGTAACAATTCCAGGAGGTATTATTTTGTAAGAAAGCGACCTTTACAAGAATTTGGATATGTAATAACATTTTTCTTACAGTATTCATTTATGCAACTATGAAATTCTTTGTTATATTTATTTACGAATAGGTGTGAAATAGCTTATTTATTGTTCCCTTAATAGGAATTTACAAGTTTCAGCTATTTCCTGGCCTACTCTAGAAAACTGAGTTTCATTGAACTTGTACTTATTTAAGCGAGAGAAATAGCAACAAAGCTTTAACTTACATAAAACCTAGCACTGCAAACTTTTATTAGAAGAGATTATAGAGCTGTAGCAAATGGAACCACAACTGGACTAAAGCTACCAGTCCCAATGAGGTTATCAGATGAAAAACCATTAGTTGCGTGGGCCAATTCAGCATAAGATTCCCTCATGTGTTGTTCATCAATGACTGAGCTCTGTTGGTTTGCTTTTATTTTTTTATTCTCTCTGTATAATGAAGACAGTGCAAATTCTAAAATGCAACAAAAACACAACCACTGCATATGGCAACTATTATGGCAAGTTTTTGCAATGGCTTATTCCTTGAGTGGTTAGAGCAGGGTGGCAATTTCAGTTGAGGGTTACCACCACAAAGGCCATCATTTCCAGCATTGGTTACGTCAGACGGTGTATTGCTTAGCTAATTGCTGCTGATTATTTTAATATTAACCTGCAATTGCAGATGTGGTAAGCTTTGTTAGTTAGGTTAGGATGAAGGACTTCAGTTCCGTCCTATGTTGATACGAAGGTATTATTTGAAATGGTTGAAATACCTGTAATTTTTTTTGTTGCAGGTTACCGTAATGGAGGCAGAAGGGTACGTTAGCCTGGAGGAAACTAAAGAATATAGGTGTATTGTAGATCAGACTTTTACGAGGGAGGAAGATTTCTATGAGTTTTACAATGATTATGCATACCATAAAGGGTTCAGTATCAGAAAGGGCAGAGTTAGGTACAAGACAGGCACCAAAGAGGTGATATGGAGAAGACTCATGTGCTCCTGTGAAGGATATAGATCTGTTAAGTACTTTGAAAGGATGGATCAAAAAAGACAGCCGCGTGCCCTCACCCGTTGTGGATGCACGGCTAGGCTTGATGTGGAGTGGAGTGAAAGTATTGGCATTTGGTATGTGAAGGATTTTGTGGATGTCCATACACATGCCCTTGCAAAACCAGAGCATGTTTTTGTTTTGTGGTCTCATCGAAGGCTTAATGATCCTCAGAAAGCGGAGGCAGTAGAACTGGGACTAGGTGGGTTGCGTCCATTTCAGATCATGGACGTAATGGAGGCCAGCCACGGTGGTCCAGGGGAGACTGGATTTCTTTCGCAGGACTTGTACAATTTCTTTTCAAGGTACAAGAAGGGAAAGGTTGAAGGAAGCGATGTAGAATTTGTGTTGAATCATATGCGTCAGATGCAAGAGAAAGATCCGGAGTTCTTTTTCACATTTAGTGTGGATGCACAAGGCAGGTTGAAGAACCTATTTTGGTCGGATGCACAGTCGCAGATAGACTATGGTGTTTTTGGAGACGTCGTTGTATTCGACAGCACTTACCGAGTGAACCGGTACAATCTTCCATTTGTCCCTTTTATAGGAGTTAACCATCATCGAAGCACAGTTGTCTTTGGCTGCGGTATTTTATCGGATGAAACTATCTTGTCATATGTGTGGCTCCTTGAGGCTTTACTGGAGGCGATGCACTAGAAGCATCCAAAATCCTTAATCACTGATGGGGACGCAGCGATGATGAGAGCTATTGAGATTGTCATGCCTGATGCAGATCACAGATTGTGCAGTTGGCACATAGAGCAGAACATACTGAAACGGTTCCGTGGTTCGAAGCTCAAGGATTTCAGGAAGTTCATATACCATGCAATGGAGGAGGGTGAATTTGATAGGCTTTGGAGAGAGTTTAGAGGTACCCATAATATCAATGAAGATAACCTATGGGTAAATAGGATGTACGAACTTAGAAGGAAGTGGGCTGCCACGTTCACAAGAGGGAGACATTTCTTGGGCATGCAAAGCAATCAGAGGAGCGAGAGTCTGAACTCAAGGCTTCACAACCATTTAGACCGAAAGATGTCCTTGGTTGATTTAATGGAGCATTACGAGTTTTGCCTATCACGCATTCGTCGGAATGAGATTGAGCTTGATGCGAGGGCTCTATGTTCTATCCCATTCACTAAGATTTCTGCTGATGTTCTTGAGAAAAGTGCTGCGCAGATCTTCACACCAACTATATTCCAGAAAGTGAGCTTCCAGATAAAAAAATCAAGTAATTGGTCGGTGACAGAAGTGACATTGCAGAATGGGTGTTTGAGGTATGAGGTTTCATTGCAAGGCAACAACAAGCATTGGTTTCACGTGACTTGTACCTTTGGGTCATCGTTGGTTGATGCTAGATGCCATTGCCGGAAGCTGGAGCGGGAAGGAATTCCATGTGCGCATACTTTCTGTGTCATGAAGTATTCTCGTATAGAGAGCATCCCTCCTTGTTGTGTTTACGTGAGGTGGACTATGAATGCGAAGAGTGCTTTCCCAACGGAGATGCGTACCAATACGCATGTTTGGACTGAACAAATGGATCGTTACCATTCCCTTCGCTCAAAGGGCAATCGTGCTTTATTCAAAGTTTCTAGGAGCCAAGATGAGACGGATAGGGTAATGAAGTTACTTGATGATATTTTGAAAGAAGACACGCAGGAGCAAGGGATGGAAGAGGAAACAACATTTGGGCCATTGCCGGCTCATTTCTCAGCAGCCAACCAGCCTGGTGGCACCAAAGTACTTGATCCGGTGAAGATTGTTTCGAAAGGTGCTCCGCGATCCAACAAGAGGTGGAAGGCAAGCCATGAATTCTGGGGAACTTTTTGAAAATGTGCAGGTTAGATAGTTAAATTTTTTATTTATGCCATCGGGCACGCAGGTGTTTGGTTTTTGTTTCCAGAGTTAGGATGGTTCATGTTCTACCTGCAACAGAAAGATGTGCACAGCAGCTAATTCATTCTGATGTTGTCTCTGGGCAGATTGTTTGTGCTACCTTATCCTAAATGTTTGTGCTATTTGCAACCCCATTTGCTTCTTTGGTTTCCTGTTATCCTTGTGTAGCATATCATATGCTTCTTTGTTTAATACTGATAGGATGGCGTAGCAGCAGATTGTGATTAAGTTCATGGTAACTCTACTTTGCTGGTTTCTTGAATGTATATTTACTTTGCTAATTCTAGTTTGCTTAATGACTAAGAGCCACCTCATTATTTTTATCTGCTGCTAACAGCTTCAAACCTGAATACACCCATTGCCCCCATGAAATAATTAACAGATTCCTCATTGGCTCCTTGCTCTTTGTATAGGTACACAGATTTATCTTCTGGAGATAAGCTTACAGCTTCATTGATATAGAGGACATTGACCCTTGTGCTTCGCTGATTGCAGCTAGTGGAACTCGAAGAAAGCAAACACAAAAGGTACTGTCTTCTAGAAGTTCAATGTTTGGTTATCCTTGGTAGATGAGATGAAAGGCCTAATATGAATGAGTTTAGCAGGGGTCTTGATTCAAATATTGCTCATTGTTTGGTCTTGTAAATGCCTATTGGCGAGATTGAGGACCTTTGGCCTTTTCATTTCTGTTACAGGTGGAGGAAGATGAAATCGAAGAGCTCTCAAGTTCCTCTCAGGTGGGCTGTTAGCTTACATCAGCCGAAATGTGCATTGCATTATTTGTTACCTGTGTCAGGTTAGCTTGATTCCAATTTGACTTGTGATCCAGGCATTGTTGTTGCACTATGGTTAAATGTTGAATGGCTGGATACAACAGCTGCGTTTTTGCCTATGGACAGGTCTTCATCAAATTCATTTGTAATTTATTTGGTGCCAATGGGATGCTTTCCATCTGTCAGGTGATTGTGCTGAACCTGGAGATCAAGTTTTAAAAGATACAGTGTGAGAAAGAAAACAAGGTTAGTTCAACTTCTACTGGTATGTGTCGGACATTGGCCCATCCTTGTACAAGTGACCCAATAGTTAACCAAGAGTTCAACTTCTGCATGTTTACAATCAGAATCATAGCTTCTCATATGGGGAGCCGATGACTGTATTCTAAATGTAGAAGTCATCTTGTTCTGAGATATCCTTACTCCACTCCCTGGGATAGTAGCAAATTCTCCTCTATTCTTGTTTGGCATATGCATCTGTTTTTAGATAATATCTGCTTCACTGAAGTGCTTTGGCTGAAGTTCCTGAGTTTTTTGGCAGGCTGATAAAGATGACCATCAATTATGAAGAATTTATTGCTGCAACTGTGCCTCTTAACAAAATAGAGCGTGAAGAGCACTTGATGGCAGCTTTTACTTACTTCGACAAAGATGGAAGTGGTTATATCACAGTTGACAAGCTTCAACGAGCTTGTGGAGAAAATAACATGGAGGACTCTTTCCTGGAAGAGATAATTTTAGAAGTTGACCAAAACAATGTAAGTTGATTGTCTTTTACTTGAACCACAATACTAATGCTTAAGGATTTTCAGCACAAGTGCAGAACACTTTGGGTACCTAAATATGTCAACCTCGTTCTAGACCTTTGAGTCATGTAATCATGTGGGGTTGCAATGTAAAACATTGCACTGGTTCCTTATCCTGAATGACATTTTACTACTAGAATAAACACCTTTGGTGGCTGGGCATCAACCACATAGTCACACCTAACGCACACTGTCAATTTCAGTAACCTTTAAGGATAGGAAAATAAATAAATACATTTGGTGACAGCACAGCCATTGTCAATCTCCTAACAAGGCCACTCGACATTAGTTTTGAATTTAGCTGCGAGGAAGGTTGGCTATTTTTAGCTTTGACCTGAAAAGTAGGCAGTACATTGCTGAACCAATATAGGGAGAAAACCAGGCCACAGTTCTTTTGATTACCGAGTCCAATGGTGCCTCTCAGGAGTTTTATTTTACTGAAAACTAATGCATGTGCTCATATTTGCTTTTCAGGAGGGTCAAAGTGACTACGCCGAATTCGTAGCCATGATGCAAGGCAACAAAGTTGGACTTGGGTGGCAACCAATGTAAACCACTTTGAATGTAACCTTGAGAGATGCACCTCAAGTACACTGATGCATACGTGATGTACAGATTTTGTTCTCTTTTCTTATTCATCATTTCTCCACATTCGGTTTGTTATCTGTTTCGTTCTGTTACAAGTTCTGTTCTGTGAGATCATACTCCTTCCAAATTTGCATTTGCGTAATCTTAAAAACGCGAGACTTATCACGCGGTTTTTCCAGTCAATCAAGCAGCCTTGTCATAGCACCGGGACTGGAGTTGCATGTTCTGCTGGCGACTGTGTTTGGGCTCCATGAGCCAAAGTGCCAAACCATGTGCAGGCAGAACAGCAAAATTCAGAGCCGCGTGCGACTCTTCCGCCTACCAGAAGCGCGATTCGCCTACTGCAAACCGGGGGGCGAGGTGTTAAACGGTGAACGCTGCTGGTAGCCTGGCACACGTTTTGCTCTAGATCCTGAACAATTCTGCCGTCCCAGAAATTCAGAACCGGCAGTCAGACAGAGCAGTTCTACGTTTGCCTTCGGCAATGCTAGTTTCGTAGAGCACCACGTTTGCCTTCGGCAATGCTAAACTAGCTAGTACTAATTCCTACCATGCATGCGTGTGTAGCGAGGAAATAAAACTGGAAAAGACCCATGTGTGCGATTTGTAGCAGCCAGGTTGGCAGTACAATAAGCATGGGAGGTAACAGGATGTCCAACTGCTGTGCGCTGACAATACACCTTAACAGATATAGAATTCATGCGTGCAATAAAATATTCAATTTGAAAACTAACTCTATCCATCATCTCCAAAGACATAATTGACACGTAAAGATAACAGATTCAAATTAGTAGGAGATATCCGGATAACCATACAGGACAAATTCCTATATAAATAAATACCCCCCATCTGGGAATTTGTCTCACGCCTCCATCTCCATCTCATCACGTCTCTATCTCCATCTCCTCACGCCTCCATCTCCTGACGCCTCCATCTCCTCAACATGGAGCAGAACCATACACCTGACGCACAACACAAGGAGCATGCCCCACCTGCGCGACTTGATCCAATTACACCTGCGCCATCCTATCCAGTAAGTTCAATCTTGCCTGCAACAACAGTTTATGATCAGTTTATCAATACAACATGACATGGAAAAAAATTATATTTGTCCTAATTTTTTAATCAGATCCATTCATCCCAGGGAAACAATGGGGTACAGGCCATCTATAATGGTAACTTGGAGGATAACACTGATGACGAATCAGATTATGAAGACCCTATCGTTACCTTTACTGAGGACCCATTCACCTATCCACCCAAGATAGGAAGGAAGCCAGTAAAATTTTTTTCTGATCTTTTTGTTGCCATCATCATATTTTAAACCGTTATGATTTAATTAATCACAATTTTTAGGTGTCAAAGGCCTATGGTGACATAATGGCCAAATTACACATCATGGATACCCGGGAATACAAGGACTACAACTACCTAAAAACTGCACAGGATTCAATCTGTCAGCAAGTGAAAGAAATTACTAGCGCCTTTCACACAATTCAACGTTCACTGATTGACATTAAGTGCTACAACCAGGTAGGTTCTGATGAATTTTGAATCCTACATGTGAGTTTGACTTGCCTACTCACAACCTTGTAGCCTGAAGAGCAGATCAACGAATTAGGATTGACACAACAGAATGTACCACAAGGGCGACTGATTTCAAGCACAACCGGGGAGGCACCTAGGCCAATTGATGAAAAAGTAAGTAAGTTCTATGATCATGATACTAAACCAGGTCCCTATGATAGCACAAAAAGGAGGCGAGGTGAGTCGGATAAACCTAATGTAAAGAAAGGTAATATGAAGTGTTTCCAATCTATAAAGTATGACATTAATTTATATCGGTAGCTGATACTATGTGATGATGTGATTGCAGAGTTCAGCTGTTTCATGGATGAATTTCTTCAAGTTATGAATATAAACAGAGGCAACGATGATGATATCATTATCAAAATAAAGGGTATTGTATTAACAAGAAAGGAGATTCACACTTTGACTATAAACTATGACTACGACTCTTTCAACAAATGTTTAGATGACAAGGTCTGTCCTTAAACATTGTTCATTTACTTGTTTAAGATACCAACATTAAGATGTGAAGTGGAGTGCTATTTAAGTACCTTGTTCTTACTATCCTGATCAATTAATGGTTCCGTTGCTTCTGTATTATATTGCTCTATGTCAGTTGCCACCTCCAGCTGCAATAAAATAACGATGCATCAAAACTTTAATTAGTAATTACATAGGCAAGCTCATACAGATAATTATTGTATCATGCAGATAGTAGATGCACGCATACATGACATGCGGGGGAAGATCCCAGATGACAAACGGATGTTCACCAATGTTTACCTGGAGAACACGCACATGCCTGCAAGGTTCCAGTACACACAGAGACATGAGGCTGAGCTATGTGAAGAAGAAACAATGCACAGGCGCGCAGTTGCATTTAAATACGTCAGTCATGAAATGGTACGACATATTTACTTAACTGCTAGTCAATACTATCATGTGTTCACTACTGACTACAACATTTGTAGGTATTTCTCCCAATGCGTGTGCAGACACACTGGTTCTTGGTGGTAGTGAACGCTTATTTGCGAACTGTACAAGTATTGAACTCAGACAAATAATTCGTTGCAAAAATAGTGCAACAAGTCAGGAATATGGTGAGGTTTAAGTATGCTCTGTACTGTTCCATTTTGATTGCACATTATGAAATAACATTATATGAAATAGGTTGAAGGCTTGCACTGTTATTTGGAGATCATTCAAAACGACGAGAAGGAGGACTACCATCGGTGGAAGGATTTTAATGTCAAGACCTGGGACATCAACATGCTGGGTGGATTACCGCAACAGGAGGACAGGACATCATCCGGCCTATTCATGCTCAAGTACATGGAGCACTGGAATGGTTACAGACTACAAAAAGGCTTCACACAGAACCTTATTGATGAGTTCAGATCTAAGCTTGCAGCTATACTGGTGAACTCGGTCTTCAATGAGGAGTAGACTATGAAGGGATCCCCTGAGATCTAGTTCGACTCTTACAATTTAAAAAGTTATCTTCAGTTTTAGTTCCTACAATTTAAGTGTACTGCTATTCAGTGTGTTACATGCTCATTATCGCAAACAAGTCTGCAAACAAAGAATTCACGAAACACACATTAAGCATCCTGACCTTGTCCCTAGGGTTGGGGGGACGTGCAGGAGGGTCACAAAACACACAGATTTAGCAATGCGTCGGGAGCGGGGAGGGGAGGGGTGCGTACTTGGCCTTGCCCGTGGAGTCCTGGACGCTGGCGCGGAGCCGCCTGAGGTCGTCTGCCTGGTCGGCGCCGGCGGCAGAGCTACTGCTGCTGCTTGGGGTCGGGTTCCTAGGCGAGCGAGTCGAGGGAGACCGACGCGAGCCCTTCCCTGGCGTGCGCGGGTGCGGTGCGAGGGGGCGGTGCGAGGGGGCGGCGCGCTGCGGGGCGACGGGGGCGGCGCGCTGCGGGGCGACGGGGGCGGCACGGTGCGAGCGTGACGCGGGGTGACGGGGGCGGCGCGATGCGGGGTGAGGGGGGGCGGCGCGATCCAGAATGGAACGGGGCCGGCGCGAATGAGGGGGTGAGGGCGGAATGAGTCGGGCGGAAGGGATCTAGGGTTCGTAGAGGCATTAGGTGTTGTTGGGCCGGGCCGTTTCTCAAATTCGGCCTAGGGCGAAATGCACTGACAACTATATTATTGCATGTAACACCATCTATAAAGTTTATAATTTATGATAATATAAAAAGAAAAATAGTTTGTGACAATTTAAGTTTCATAATTCAAGAATAATGATATACTTTGTTTCAATTTTTAAACTTACATGAAAACTTTATTGATGACCTTATAGTTTGTGTCATAATTTAAAAAACAATAATATAGTTTCATAATCCATGTAGTTTGTGTCATTATGTTTGTGTTAGATGAAGGCGCGTGCTTTGTGACTTGTGGTCTTCAAGAGTACATGTATGGCCATGTAGGGGAACATGGTACATAGACAATTGCATGGCAAGTCAAATGGGCTAACAAGAGGCTACTGATCTAATCTCACTTTTGGTGGTGGTATTGCGTACTACCTACAATGCCATGTAGAGGAACATGGGACATAGGCAAATGAATGACAGGCCAAAGGTGCCAAACAGTTTTGACTGACATAGTGACCTGTCAAGTACCTCTCGGGATCAAATGTGGTACATGACACCTTGGAAAACCTATATAGAAACTTAAGCTCATAATTTTTAAATTACATTAATTTACAAAAAAATGGTAACATTCAAAAAAATTTCTAATGATTTTTTCTATGCAAAATTATTGAGTGTTTATATACTAAAGTAACGATAAATATTGCAAAATAAAAAAAGTTAAAAAAAATGGCGACTTGAAAAAATTCGTCAAGGAGATCGAACCCATGCCCTTTTAAGCCAAAACCCACTGCCTAATCCACTGGAATACTAGAGTACATTAATTACATGTGCATTAATAAATTTATTTGTACCCTTCACTGACTGGTTCACGCTATATTTTAATTACGAAAGGGCCTGACCTTCATCCGTTGATAGCTCATCCACCGGCTGGTTCACGCTAATTACACGCTATATTTTAATTACGAAAGGGCCTGGCCTTCATCCGTTGATAGCTCATCCACCGGCTGGTTCACGCTAATTACACGCTATATTTTAATTACGAAAGGGCCTGGCCTTCATCCGTTGATAGCTCACAATGTAAACTAATTAATGATATGATACGGGCCGATCAGCGACAGCACGTAATGTAAACTAACTCTTCACGTGAGGATATTTAAACTAACTCTTCACGTGAGGATATCACATCACCTAATTTAAACTAACTCTTCATGTTTGAATATCGTAGCACCTAATTTAAACTAACACTTGACGTGAGATAATAAAAACAATCTTGGTTCCCATGGACTCACACGGACAACAATCTTGGTTCACACGGACTCACACAGACAACAATCTTGGTTCACACGGACATCTCTAACCTTCTCTAGCTAGTCAATCTTGCAGCAGCCAGGAAGAGTAGAAGGCAGCTGCAGCGGCAGGAAGGCAGCAGGCAGCTGCAGTTTACCATCTTGCTTCACATCAGACAACTCAGCCACCATGGATGTGGACGGAGCTACTTCTTCTGTGCCACCCATCAATCCTGACACACAAGAGCAGGACCATACACCACCTGCGCAACAGAAGGAGCATGCACCACCTGCGCTAATTGTTCCAATTACATCTCTCCCATTCAATCCAGTAAGTTCAATCTCATCTGCAACGATAAAGTTTATGATCAGTTTTATCAATATGACATGACATGTAAAAAAACTGAACAGAACCAGATTCGTTCAACCAATTTTGAGCCACCAAGGCAAATCAAGAAGCAACCAAGCTCTACAAGCTGTGTAAGTCTTCTTGCCTGCTATGAAAAACAACTTAGAAGGAACTAGTGCTATGCGAGGGTAATGATTAAACAAGAGCAAAGAGATCATACATGTAGGTGCATAGTGTCATTCTGATTGCACAAAAGTTGGCACAGAGACAGTGGCATACCGAACCGGCAGTCAATATATAAAAGACACTGGTAACCAGACGACGAAGCTCTAGAAATATTTCGATCCATCCCATCCTGATAAGCTCATTGGCACTAGGTTGGGTGAATATATGCGACCATACTGAAAAGCACTAGGTTGGGTGAATATACTGTGTTCGTGCCACTATAACTCCTTTCGCTCAACAAAGCATAGCACTAGCACCAGTACTCCAATTGCGGACTGTAGGATAAGCTGGCCGAAATTGCACAAATCATGCAGACATGTCAATGGTCAACTAGGATGAAAAGGACAATGACTAAAATGCTCTCTGCAATTATGATGACCAAATTCAATGCATGGGAGTGACTATTTGTAGAATGCACTTGATGCTGGGAACATGCTTAACAAGAATGACAAGGTAAAGAATTATGTAAGCATCTATAGCAGACAATCTATCAGGCATTGTACAACTGTAAGCGAACATGAGCTTACCAAGACAAGGGCAGTAGACATTAGAACAAAAAACCTCCTATACTTTCTTTTTCCAATACATTTGTTGAGCCAATTAATCAGATTGAGGAAAACAGGGGAGTTATTATATGCTAAGTGGGGGAAATCAGAATATAATTTTAAAGGAGTATGTTACCCGGCAGTGATGATCAAAACCATCTACACATTAATATTAAATCAACACCTACAAAGGAAATAGCAAACTATTAATACGTTTATTGGAAAAAAAAGATTAACACCAATTACAAGAAACATACCTGAACTTCACATAAGCTACAGAAAAACATCCCTAATTATTATTTTCCTTCAGGGTACATGTAAATGCTCGAAGAAATTACTAGTAGAGATTATAAGCGTGTTGAACCAAGAACAAAAGGATGCTGTTGAGAAAGCAGGATTTGGTTCTTTACTTAAGCTTAAGGACATAGAGATTCGACGCGAGCTATGCAAGGAGATTGCGGACAGTTTCGACTTAGACAAAGAAGAATTCAACATTCAAGAAAACTAGGTGAAAATATCCATCAAAGGTGTTGAGCATATACTAGGCCTTCCATCCCAAGGCGATGAAATAAAGGAGCCTTCAAAGAAACATGTACCTGGTCTGTTTGACAAGTACACATGGAATGATTCTACTAAAATTCATTCATCGGAGTTGAGGGAATATTTAAGCAAGAACAAAACCTATGGTGATGACTTTATTCGCATATTTGTGCTGTACACCATTGGTTTCTACTTGTGCCCAACACTACAGCCATATGTCAAATCAGATTATCTTGGGCTCGTTGAAGAAATTGATAATATCAAGAACCTGAACTGGAGTTCTTAATTTCTTGATCAGAAGCATACGGGAATACAGGTCGGTAAAAGCAGCTAATCTTAAAGGAAATCTAGTTCTTTTGCAGGTATGTACATTGCATATATTGAACAAAGCTTCATGACACTATGTTTATATTCACAGCAAAAACAACTATAATTTTTTTAACTACAGGTCTGGTACTGGGAGAAGGTGTCTATGTCTCATATTTACCCTACATTGGAACAGCCTGGAGGGGACAAACCACTTATGCAATATTGGGACGAAAAGAGAGCCAAAGAACGATGCAAACTAGCACGCAACCATCATTTTGGGGAAGGGAAGGTAAAGGAATATCGGACATCAGTAACCATCTCATTACTTTATACAAACCCCAGCAGCTACTAACAAAATCCTTATTTCTATTCTATGTCAGATTGTCCATGACATTACAAGACATAAACATAACAACTCATGCTCAATCCCCCAATGCCACACAACATCAGAACAATCGGACCAGGGACAAGCTGATAGCAATCACAAAATTATGCAGGAACTTCAAGAGTTCATTACCAATCAGTACAGGTTACTATCAAATCAAATTGATGATAGGTTCAATGCACTTAACAAGCGGTTCGATGATGTAATACAAGAACAACGTGTAAGTCTGTTACCATATTATTTGGCATACCTTCATTCAGTTCCGAGCTCGACTACCATAATTTGCAGCCGTTGCTAACTTGCAGGAATCAAGGGCAGTGGTAGAACCTACAAATGTCGTGCTTGAGGCGATGGAGACACATATAGGCAAGCCTGAAATCAACATAAAGGAGGATAAGGAACAACCAAAGCACAAAACTACAGCGAGGAATCCATCGAAACGTCAAAAAAAACCCATCCAACAAACAACATCCAGTATGAGTACAGTATTGGCACAAAACGTCATCGACCCAACAAGAACAAGGAAAAAGAAGAGATCCCAGATGTTGCGATGCCTGATGAACCACTATCAACTGATAGCACGTCAAATGGTACTACTCCGTGCGAATTTCTTTACCAATACATAGATAATATTAGTCATCTAACTATTATCCGCAGAGTATTTGATCAATGCAGATGAGTTGTCCACTGTCCAGTACATCAATTCAACATCACAGGATAAAGTTTTGGTTGATATTGGTTTTTACACAGCAACAAAGAAGGATCTAGAGTGCCTTCTCAACAATGAAATGTTCCTGAACGATTCGGTTAGTATATCTCTACATAAAAATATTCCTATTTCAACAATATAATCTAAAGAAGTTTAACTTGCAAATAAAGGTTATGAATGCTTACATCCAAATACTAAAAGCACAACCTAGTATCAACGAAAGGGAAGATGGATATGCCTATCTAGAGACAACTTACAATGCCAACATGATATGTGGGGATACCATCACTTCATTACGAAATAAAGAAGAAGGCAACTTCCGTTTATATCGGACATTAACTTATCTCAACAATGACATGGTACAGCTTGCATCCTGTTACATCTATAAATAGTTGATTTGACGCAGGCAAACATCTAATGAAATAAGTTTTTTAGGTCTTCTTTCCAATCAACATTAAAGATTGTCATTGGTATTTGGTGGTCATCAATGGTCGTAAGGGTGTCGTTCAGGTACTTGACTCCAAGGGGACTGCCACTCACCGGCCACAACTACATCAACTGGTGATACACTAATAATCTGATACCGACTACTTAATAACAAATTATACATGATTACCTCAACCACTGATGATTCTATTGAACTCAGTTGCAAGGGTTGCAGAACCGTATGACTCGCCTTGCAGACCTGCAATTGATCAAAGAACATAGGTGGAAGGACACCCAAGTCAAAGAATGGCCAGTCATTGAATGCATCAAAAAGATAATCCAGACTGACAAGTACAAGCACATCAACACCTGTCAATATACTCGGGTCCCATAATTAGTACTTCCTAACTTGTGTAAATACAAATAAACTCGCAGTGCATCGTGTGGACTATTCACGGTTAACTTCATGGAGCTTTGGACCGGAAACAAATTATCTTCCTTATTCACACAGGTAAGTTGAACAACACAAATTCAGCAACCCAATCTATGCCCATCTTACATTAAGGCTAACAGGCATTTGTATTTGTTATGTGCAGAAGGATATGACTAATTTTAGGCTCAAGCTAGCTGTCACATTGATTAACTATGCCTGGAACAAAGTGAAGGGAAGTCCAGGATACAAAGCTACCGATGCCGAGGAGACATACACGAAGCAAGACAATGAAAAATAGATTACATTCCATTATTTCCGTGTTTCACTTCATTATCTATGATGATCGAGTATTCCAAACCAATCAAGTTATTTTCATTTCTATGTGCAGATCCCTAGTTTAGATGTTAATAGGAACATATCATGTACCTCAAGGTAGTTTAACTTTTGTCAGGACACACCAACTGCCCTACAGGTCTAGAACAGCACCTATTTCCTCCCGGTCCTCACCATCTACGCTATTTTTTTCAAAAGAAAAAGAACCATCACAGGCGTTAAAGAATTACACCTATTACCTCATTTAGCTAATTCTGAAAAATCATAATTGGATAAACAATCACCAGAGCTACTGTTAGTTTCTACATCACAGAGGTGCCTGCCTAAATCATGCTAGTGAATTCTTTCATTTCTTCAGATTACTAAAGCATCTTCATTTAATCAAGCTTGCAGTGATTCAGAGCAGCACCAGTTCCTTTCCTAGAATCAGTAAGAAGCACAATAACCATACCTCGTCTAAATCGGGTACTTTGGGAAGAGCTCCGCGAGGATCCGGCACAGCTCACCGCGGTGCAGAGTCCGCTCGGCACAAACTGGAAAGGAGGGAGGAGGAGGAGGAGGTGGCGGACTGGAAAGGGCTAGCGGCGGCGACGGTGGTGGCAGCGAACTGGAAAGGAGGGAGGAGGATGAGGACTAGGACGAGGCGACGGCGGACATGAAAGAGCTGGCGGCGGCGGTGGCCCAAGCGAGAGCGACGGGAGGCGTCCAGACGGCGGGCGGCGGGCGGGAGGCGGCGGCGGCCGAGCGATAGGAGGAGGCCTGCGGCCTGGAAGATCCGGAGGCGAACCTTGCGGCGGGAGGCGGCGTGGAAAAGCCGGAGGCGGCGTGCGTGCGGGAAGAGCCAGAGGCGGCGCGCATATCCTAAGCCGCGCCGCTGCCCGCCGCCCGCCCGTAGTCGCCGCCGACCCTTGGAGTCTCCGCCGCCCGCCGCCGCGGAGTCGCCGCCGCCGCCCCAATTCAACCCTAGGTACCGTGGAGCAGCAGCGCGGCGCGCATCTCTTGAACCGCGGAGTCGCCGCCGCCGGCCGCGTAGTCGCTGCCGCTCGCCGCCGCCCGCCGGAGTCTCCGCCGACCGCCGGATTCTCCGCCTACCGCCGCCGGGGAGTCGGCGCCACCGCCCTGTTGCAACCCTAGATGAGGTTGCGACGGATTGGAAATGAGGAGGCCCAGTCGCAACCTCCGACTGATTGGAAATGAGCAGGAATAAAAAGAAATAACATTATAATTAACAAAGATTTCATTTGATCTATTACAACATTGCCACTTTACATCTTTCCAATAATACCCTTATACTACCCATACTACCCATGCATACTACCTGTACTACAGCTTAAGGTTTTAGTAGTATACAATTAATCTCAACCGTTGGACCCTTCCATACGAGTCCTTTTCGAACAGTAGTATAGAGTAGTATTGTCCACCGTAAAGGAGCTCTAAATTTACTAGTGTTGGATATGACACCTTTCTTCCTTTTTATTCAGTAATTCTGGATCTCAGTTTTAACATGTTTGAGGGGTCAATACCCCTACCCCAATATTCTGCAGTAGTGCTTGATTACTCTGGCAACATGTTCTCACCCATGCCACATAATTTTTCTACTCAACTTGAAGATACTTACATTTTCAAGGCCTCTAGGAATAATCTTTCAGGGAATATTCCAATATCTTTTTGTGTGAATCTAGAATTTCTCGACCTCTCTCATAATATCTTTAGTGGTTCAATCCCGTCTTGCCTAATGGAGGATGCCAATTCATTGACAGTTTTAAATCTGAAAGAAAATCAACTTGATGCACTCTTCAGTTGCTAGATATAAGTGGCAATAGGATCGAAGGGCAGCTGCCTAGATCTCTAGTCGCGTAACTTGCAAAAGCTTGGAGGTCCTTGATATCGCAAATAATGAGATTAGTGATTCTTTTCCATGCTGGATGAGTACACTCTCTAGACTTCAAGTTCTCATCCTAAAACACAAGAAGTTTTTTGGACCGCTGGCACCATCTAGCCACACAAGCAGAGTCACTTGCGGATTCCCGAGTGCACGGATTTTGGATCTATCCTCAAACAACTTATCAGGCACACTGAACAAAGAATGGCTTTTGACATTAATGGGCATGATGGTAATAGTTAATAATCAGACATCGGCGATGCTGGAACAAGAACGACATCAAAATCAAGTATACCAGGTTACCACTGAACTCACATACAAAGGGTCGGAGCTCACATTTGATAAGATATTGAGGACCCTTGGATTCCTTGATGTCTCACATAATGCTTTCCAGGGAAGCATCCCTGAAGCTATCGGGGAACCTGTTTTGTTGGAAGTGCTCAACATGTCATTCACAGGGCCAATTCCATCTAATGAGCTCAGTCATTTGGCACACTTGGAGGCTTTGGACCTGTAGTCCTCTAATGAGCTTTCTGGGGCGATCCCACTGGAGCTAGCATCGTTGGACTCACTTAAAACACTGAACCTCCAACAACAAGCTGACGGGGAGCATACCAGAATCACCTCATCTCTCAACATTCTCCAACAGTTCATTTCTTGGAAATGATGGTTTGTGCGGCCCTCCCTGGTCCAAGGAGTGCATCAAAGACGCAACAACACCAAACGTGGCGTCAAACCATTCCAAGAAGAAATACGGAGACATTGTACTGTTTCTCTTTGCTGGACTGGGATTTGGTGTTGGGTTCGCAATCGCCATTGTTTGGAGATGGTGAATCCCCATCAGGAAACGGTCTTAGAAAGTCCAGGACGAAGCTAAGCACTCATGATTGCGTATCAAAATGATACAAATTGTCCTGATTGAGGATCAAGTTGCTATCCGGGATTTCTTACTGTATAACATGATATTTTTAATTTGGCACGTTAAAAATGGTGCCACGCAAGATCCACTTGTCATTGAGCACGTTGTGTGGCACGCGCACGATATGGCTCCTGACCAAATGTTTGCTTACTTATTACTGTATTATTAATTCAGAGATTTGGCCCATGGCTTAGTGTAGCTATATAGGCTATAGCCTGTACAAACACACTCATATATATGCATGGTCCAAGTGCATGGCCAGGTATTTGTTCCTGCATGCATCAGTCCTTGGCGTGTACGCTACTATTCACATGTGTATTCCGAAGTGCATGTTCCAGACGCACGTCCAACTTACAAGTTGTGCACTTATAATATCGCTTCGTTCAAGTTCATCCACACTGGGCCCGCGAGGCAGACGGTGCATCCTGGGATCTGGAATCTTCTGGAACTAATGCAACACCATCAGCGCCAGCAGGAGTAGCATGAGCAGGGAACGCCAGCCGAATATCTGGCCAAGCCACTGGCTTTGGGACGAGATAAACTTTATGCTTCTCTTGCTCGTACAGAATGCGATTAGAATCTCTCCAAGCTTGATGGAGAAGTCAGGCTTAGCCAGGGAGCGAGAAGCGATTGCCGCTGTGTCCACGTGTGACGTGTCTGAAGAATTCTTGCACTACGAGTCAAACCATTCCAAGAAAAATTCTGCGCTACCTGGCGCGTGATTTTAGAGCCTGGCCTGCGGTCACCTGGGCCTGTACCCAACTGCACCGGGCTTTTCAGTTGGGCCATCTTTATGGAGACCCAAAGCAGCCCAAAATGGTGGAGATCTCTTCTTGCATTGCATCATGCATCATGCAGTCCGCGCCGCTCAAAGAGAGTCAAGACGCGCGGCCCGAGTGCCCGACACCCTCGCTCACAGTCTCACTACCGATCGCCGTGCCCATGCTCCCGGGTCCCGACACGGCGACGCTCCGCCGCCTGCCTGTGCCTGCCCACCGCTTCGTTTCACCAGATCGCCTATAGGCGGCAGCTAGTTGGCTTCCATGACTCACCTTGCCGTTCTTGGCTGCTCGCGTGCGATGCGTCTTCACGAGGGTAACGACCCATTCCCGGAGCGCGCGGTTGCTCATCTCGTCCCTTTCGGCCGCTTGATGCGTCAGGGGGCTGTGCCTTAGCCTTTTGCCCTTTGCTTGCTCCCTCGCCGGGTATTTACACAGGCGGCGGCGTGCATTCGAGAGAAGTCGGCTATGACTGGGAGGAAGCCTGGTGGGTAGCCACTAGCCACACGAACGTAGCACAAGAGTGAAGAACCTCGCGAGCTAGGTAGTAGGTAGCTCGAGAGTGATCGGCAGTTCGGCACCAGCGTGATCGGCCATGGAGGACGACAACCTCCGCTGCTGCGCCATGTGCTGCTTCCTCTGCTGCATCTGCGGCGCCAAGGCCACCTGCAACCTGTACACCTTCCTCGCCGCGTTGGCGCTCGCCGCCGTCCTCGTCGCGGCCTTCGCCTTCGCGCTCCCCGTCCGCGCCACCGTCACCGACGCCTCCCTGGCCCGCCTCGACCTCATCACCGGCGGCGGCACCCGCAACGGCGGCGCCACCGCCGCTTCCCTCGCGTACAACCTCTCCCTCACCGTCGTGCTCCGGAACCCGAACTGGGCGATGCGCGCCGAGCTCGCAGCCCCGCTCGACGCCGAGCTCCGTTTCGCGGGGCGGCGCTTCGACGGCGACCGCCTTGCCGAGGCCGGTAGGAGGATCCCGCCGCGGAAGTCTGAGGAGTTCCGCGTGCTGGCGGTGTCGTCGCCGCGCGGCGTGGCGCTCGGGAGCGGCGGCGCCGCGGCGGCGGAGTTCGCGAAGGAGCGCGCCTCGGGCGTGTTCGAGCTCGAGCTGAAGCTCTCCGGGGTGGTCAGGTACCGACCGGTGCACCTCGGCCGGAGCAGGAGGCTGGAGGCGACGTGCCCGGTGAAGATGCTGATGGCGCCGGCGCCGGCGACGACCGCGACGCTGGGGACGCACCTGATGGTGTTGGACAAGGTCATCTCCTGCTATTAACTGGAGTAGCTGCCTAGATAGCAGAAAGTACCAGATCACAACTAGTACCGTACACTTGCATACGTAGTTGCATTCGACGCAGTTGAGGAAGGCGTGATCATCGGATCTGCGTGAACAGACAAACCTAGCATGTATTCATATGCATTCATAATTGATTAATTGTTTGTAATTAAACCGCTCCATGTTTATCATTCTTCCACAATCATATGCATTTAGATACGGTTCGTATATGTGCACTGTTTCATCAATTGCATAGATACAGTTCGTATGTTCACAGTGTTGCTTTGTCAGTTTTGAGATTCTCCAAAGCTTCGTACTAACCCTTCCAACAAAAAAAAAAGCTAGGTTGGACGCATACTCATCAACCGATGGGTACCAAACATGAGATGGGTTGGGCAACTCGCTTGCATCTTCAGTATTCAAAGTGTGTTATTCACCGATCACCGTACTACCCAGCATGTTCCCATCGTTCATACGCACCGATTGAACACGCCTGTCCCGTTCGTGCTTCGGAGTTCGTTTGATCGGCGGGCGCACGTGTACCCGCGTGACGTTTTGCGTTGTTCACCGCCTGATCGACTCGCTGGAGCCTCTAGCTCTAGGCATGGGCGACGCCATCTTCGATCGATCACGGACCGATCGAGTTCGTCAGATTCTTTCATTCCACGAAGGCACCAAATCAGTTGGCTTGCACGGCTCGGATTTTTGCCATTTCTGGGGCTACTCTGATCTTACAGTCATATGCGACGCGTTTTCACACATGGATGCATGATCATGCATGCATCTAGCTAGAACACTCGATCCATCTGCCCACTCTGTTGTCGTTTTTGCGTATACCTGACATGTATCAGCATCAACCGGCCATCACCACCACTCTTGGCACCTATAGGCTATAGTGGCCAGGTTATCGTGAGCCGCGCGCCCATTGGTAGCAACAAGAAGGGCAAAACCAGCATTGACGTATGGGGTCCGGGGGTGAGGGTCAGGTACCGACCGGTGCACCGTGCACGCGAGCACGTCGGCGGCGGGGGCAGGCTACGTGCCCTGTGATGTGAGTATATGCTCATCACCTAGCGCCTGAATTGCAGCGCCTCATCGACATTAACCAAAGTGCCTTCATCCACAACCGGTCCATCCACGATAATTTTAAATTCGTCGAGCAAGCTGCAAGGACGTTACACCGTAAGAAGAAGGCCACCCTGCTTGAAGAAGGCTACCCTGCTCATCAAGCTAGACATCTCCAAGGCTTTTGACACGGTTAACTGGCCGTTCATGTTACAAGTTCTCGCTGCAATGGGGTTTGGGACCAAGTGGCGTGACTGGATCTCATCCCTGCTTTCCTCGGCCACCACACGAGTTCTTCTGAATGGTGATCCTATCAGGCTCATACACAACGCGAGGGGGCTACGGCAGGGCGACCCACTCTCGCCAATGATGTTTATAATCACCATGGAGGTGCTGCACAAGCTTTTCAAGAAGGCTGCCCAGGCCGGAGTGATCAGCACTCCACCAGATGCAGCAATTCAGCACCAATGCTCGCTCTACACCGACGATGTGATGCTTTTCGTTACACCTGCCATTTAGGATTTGGTAACTGTAAAGGAGATCCTAATCTTCTTTGGAAATGCCTCAGACCTACATACCAACTTGCACAAAAGCATTATAGTGCCAATTGCATGCACAGATGAGCAATTGCAACTGATCAGTAATATCCTGCCGGCCAAAGTGACTGACTTCCCCATTCAGTATTTGGCCTCCCCCTGACAGTAGGACGTCTAAAGAAGGTTCACCTTCAACCTTTGGTTGATCGAGTTGCCAGCACCATCCCAACATGGAAAGCAGGCCTCATGAACAAAGCAGGGAAGTTGACTATGGTTAAAGCTGTTATGACATCCATCTGCACCCACACACTCATCTCTCTGAAGGTGCCTGACTGGGTCTTCCAAGAAATCGACAAGCTTCGGCGAGGCTTCCTGTGGGCAGGAAAGTAGACAACTACTGGGGGCAAATGTCTCGTAGCATGGACTACTTCTTGCAAACCCACAGACTTGGGAGGACTAGGCATCATGGATCTCAGAATTGCATCTTATGCACTACGAATGAGATGGCTTTGGCTCAAGAAAACTGACGCCAACAGACCCTGGAGAAAACTGCAGTTTCAGTTAGGAAACGAGTCAATGCTGCAGCAAATGTTTCAGTCCTCAATACAGGTGCAAATTGGTGATGGTAATATGGCCCTCTTCTGGATTGACAGATGGAACGACGATTCATCCCCAGGCATCGTCGCCCCGAATCTGTGCAAGCTCGTTAGAACGCGGATAAGGAACAGGCAAACAGTGGCTGACGGGTTACAGCAGAAGCGCTGGATAAATGCTATTGTCGGACCGTTAACAGTGCCGGCCATTCACCAATACGTCCAGCTTTGGCATCGAATGCAGCAGGTTCAGTTAACAACGGGAGTTGAGGATTTGGTCACCTGGAGGTGGGAACCATCTGGCACCTTTACATCCAAATCCGCGTACAGAGCATTCTTCCTCGGAGCAGCTAGCTCGGCCACAGGCAAACTCATATGGAAGGCATGGGTGCCTCTGAAAGTGCGTTTTTTCATGTGGCTCGCCACCAAAGATAGGCTCTGGACAGCTGTTAGGTGCCACAGGCGAGGATTGCAATCTAACACAACCTGCACATTTTGCGACCAAGAACCAGAAACAGCTGCCGCCTCTTTGCCCATTGTCCATTCTCACAGCAAATTTGGCACTCTGTCAGCTCGCTCCGGCACCTCCTGAATCAGGCGCCATCTCAGGACATGAAGCCGATTGATTGGTGGATTCAAAAGCGCCAAGGACTAAGCGATCTACAACGAAAAGGGATGGATTCCAGCTTCATGCTTATCACGTGAAAGATATGGGTGTAATGATCGCATCTTCGACAGAAGAGCCCCAAAGACGCCGGTGGCACTGCTGCAAGACGTTCTTGATGAAGCAGCGTTATGGTCACAGGCCGGAGCAAGGCACCTAGCCAGTTTAGGATGGCCGCTACCTGCGGGTGTGCAGCAGCCTAACTGATCAGCGTCTGGCGCTTTGTTTTATTTATTTCTTTCGGTTGCTGCTTTCCGATGTAAACGCCCCTGACTCTCGAAACCGTGTGCGTGTGCTCGGAAAGTCCGCGTTGTAACAACTTTGTTATTATTCTTCTAAATCGAAAGATACGCAGATCTCCTGCGTATTCACGAAAAAAAATGGCCTGGGATCCGTACGCTGGGGACTCACGACTCACCTGATGGTCGGCGAAGTTGTGGTCATCATCAGGCTAACCGAAATTAAGGATCAGGTCTGCACATCATAGACTAGACTGCACATTCTTGCACGGGACACAATTTAAGCATGTACTTATATATGGTTAGTTGCGGGAACAAATAATTAATCAAATCTGAAATCTAGCATGGATTTATATTTATTTGACATTGCACATTTTTAATGCTAGATGTAGCTCCTATCTGTAGCATTAATTATGTACTGATTTTTTCTTTAAAAGCATAGTATACTAGTGTAGCACAGTACAACCAAGCGACTATGGTCATTTTTAGTATTTAATTAAATTGTATCTCGCCAGATATGTGTACTGAAGGCCCTGCCCTCAAAAAATAAAGATGTGAAACCGGGCACCTTTTCGTTTCATGCTTCTAGCAGATTGGGAGTGTGATCATCGAGCGCAGGGGGGTGTCATAGGTGGACCATTTTATTTGTTGAACTATCCTTATTTTAGCGCTTGCTACAACTAGCTCAGGCAACCAAGCACGTCCTAAGGCACAAATGACTTAGCGTATGCGGCTTCTATTTTGCTAATTTTGGCTGGTCATTTGCGACGCTGATGAGTTTTTCCCTTAAAAAAACGTAGTGGGCCGGGTCTCCACTTGTGATCGCCCATCTTTCTCTATGAAGACTCGATCGGCCTATCTCTCCTTTAGCGGGTACCCTAGCCCTATATATTCCAACATTTATGTTACTAGTCTATTCAGGTTATCGTGAGACGTCCATTGTTAGCATACTTAGCAACAAAGAGGCAAATGAGACGTAGGTAGATTGCCGGCCAGGCAAGACGAACTTAGTCATACTATTGTTTTCGAAGAGAACCTAGTCATACTAAGTGCCATTGTAAGTGTGCTCCGTTTTTTTAATAATACCTGGTGTCTCATTGAGGGACTTGTTAACTGATCTACAAAATGGACAACTAATATCTATCTCAATTTCTTCATGTATGGCAAAACTTTTGTTGTTCAATGCATTTACCCAAAACAAGCTCCCATGCTTTTCACAAACCGAACTCTACTACACTTTCACCTTGCGGGCATATTGAGCCGAGCTAGCTAACGAGCCAGCACTAACCGAGCCGGGCAGCCGGCTCGTTGTACTAGTCCCCCTTTCCCTCGTTTGCGGGTGAGCTGAGCTAGCACTATCCAAGCCGGGCAGCCGGCTCGTTGTACGAGTCCCTCATTTGCGGGTGAGGTCCCACCAAAGCGAAGTACCTGTCCCTAATTCGCGGAACGGGCCCACTGCCAGTCCCCCGCTCGCCTCAAACCACCCCTGGGCCCGTGGACCCTGTCACGTGCTGCGCGCACACAATTGCTTTACCCACTCGCCCACACCACACGAGCACACCATACAGGCACACACCTCCACAACTCCACAAGCGGCCCATGGTCGCTGACTCTCGCCGCTGCCGCATTTAGGTGTGTTTGGTTGGGCTGTGATTTTTGAAAAAGCTAGCTATAAGCTGTATAAAAGTAGCTGTGAGAAAACAGCTGTGAGAAAAGCAGAAGGCCGTTTGGTTAGAGCAGCTATGAAGCTGTAGCTGTGAACCGCGGTCATCTTGCATTTCAACCCTCAGATCTATTTAACTCTTGCACAAAGGTTCCTGAAACTTCCCCGTACCCCCTCTCCTTCTCTTTCTTCTCTCACAGCACCTCCACGTGCGCGCACAGGCACGGGCGGCACAGCGCACGGCACATGGCCGGCCGTGGCCCTGGCCGGCGATAGGGAAGGCGGGCACGCAGCGACCAAAGGCCGTGGAGCTCACTAGCAAGGGGCCGGCGACGAGGAAGAGGCGGTGCAGTGCAGGTCCAGGGGTGGCGATGGGCAGCGGACAGGGGCGGACGAGAGCCGATGGGGAGCGACGCCGGGAGCACTGCACGGCAAGGGAGAGTGGCCGGTGAGCGAAAAAATGGATGCGGGAGGTCTTGAGGAAGCCGTGGTCACGAGGAATCGGGTCGGATGCCAACCCTTGGCTGTGAATCGGACCGGCGACGGTGAGGTGGTTGCGGTGGACTTGAGCTCGGGCATCCTTTCATCCCCATCCTTTTTTCTTGTCCGACTCAACTTTCTCCACCACCACCGGAACATCTTCGCCCATAGCCCCCATGGCGTCGAGGTCTGCAACTCGGCGGCGCTCCGCCTCCTCCCTCGCCAAAGCCCACGGCTTTTCCGCACTCTGCGCCTGTGCCGGATGGCGTCAGCGTCCTGTGCCACCTCGCCTCGTGTTGGACGGCGGTGGCCTGGCTGTAGCGCCCCGCGGAGAGCATCTGCGGCCGCGGGGAACGCCGGCAGTCCGTCATCATCTCCAGAAGCCGTGGCGCCCCCATCCACCACGCGCAGTGGCTGCGCGCCTACGCCAGTTCCTCCCCTTGGCCACGGCACCGGCCATGCCAGCGCGTGCGGGAGAAATAGAACAGGGGAGAAAAACGAACAGGTATGTTCATAACCAGTGGCAAGTGGGTAATTTTTTCCCTCAAAAGCACTTAAAAGTAGGGGGAAGGTGCTTTTGGTTTTGTACTAGAGCAAAAGCAGCTTTTGGGCAAAAGCACATATGGCTTTTAGGTTCTTTGGTTGGTTTTTAGCTTTTGCAAAAATAAAAACAGGTTGAAAAGCCCCACCAAAGACATCCTGACGAGGCGATCGAACTGGCGGGCGGTTCTAGCCAGCGTTCCGTGATCACCTTCTATATTAGCATTTTCTGGTAGGCTATGTATCACTGATACGGCTGGGAGGCTGCCATATTGGTATTGGATACGCCCCGATACGTCTCGATACTCCCATATTAGATTAATTTGATTTAAAAATAAATAATTTAATTCTCAAAACTTGTCTGATACTCAGCGATACGTCTATCCGATACTTTTGACAGTAACATTTCATTTAAGCTTGGTTCGCTTGGTTCTATACTGGGCCTATAAACCAAGCTGCTGCCTTTTATCCCTAAGTTATGTAATGCAATGTTTCCTTAATTTGCCTCTTAATCTTTGAACTGCTTGCTGTATATGAGTGTATATTATTTATCTTGCTACTTATGCATTGCTTGACAAATTGTGTTTTCTACGTATCACTATTTTGCATATTTTGTTATTTTTGTTTTGATGAAATATGAAAAAAATGATTTAGTTATATATACTAGACGTATCGGTGTATCATGGTTTTTGGGGATTTGCCGTATCGGCGTACCGGTATCACGTATCGGTGAAACATAGGTGGTAGGTGGTAGAAAAACTCCGTCAAATTCAATGCTAAGGATAATAAGCTAGCGATGGAACAACTTTCCAACTTCATTATGTTATTCTGAAACTTTTAACCCATCAGTAGTGGAGTAATGAAATTACCAATTGTGTACTGTTGTGTCCACAAAGTGCATATAAAAGTATTTAAGAAGCTTTTTTCTTCAAGAACCGAACCGAGCGTTTGGATACCAGGGGCTAAACTTTAGTCCTGTCACATCGGATGTTCAGATACTAATTAGGAGGACTAAACATGAGCTAATTACAAAACTAATAGTAGAACCCCTAGGCTAAATCGCGAGATGAATCTATTAAGCCTAATTAATCCATTATTAGCGAATAGTTACTGTAGCACCACATTGTCAAATCATGAATTAATTAGGTTTAATAGATTCGTCTCGCGATTTAGCCTAGGGGTTGTGCAATTAGTTTTGTAATTAGCCTATGTTTAATACTCCTAATTAGTGTCCAAACATCCGATGTGACAGAAGCTAAAGTTTAGCACAACCCCTAATTTTGATATGTGTGCATTGTACGAATGATGTCAAGTGATACTGTATCATGTATTAAAGTCTGACACCTATACAGATCTGAACAAACGGATGACATATTTGCTTACAGTTTGTTTCCCCCTTTCTTTAACATCAACTAACCATTGTTTTTCTGATTATGAAGATTCAAGCATCCATTGCTGAGGCTTTTAGGAAACAATCAGAAGTTATTGGGCGGAAATCTACTGCCAAAGCTACTGCTGCTGCATTTGTAAGAAGATCACGCCGCAACATTTGGGCCCATGGGCATAGTACCTATTTTCGTGGCAGAGGAAGAGCTAGTTCTGATGCTGCTGCACTGGCCTGTTCTGATGATGAAGAGGATGGAAACGGTGAAAACGGTGGCAAAGAGGAGTCATCTGCTGAGGAGAGTTCCCAAGAGAAAAAGCAAAAACGACCACCGAAATGGCCAACACCACGTTCTTCACCTGCCCGAGCAGCATGCAATGAAGAGGTTGCTTCTGATGATAAGGATGATGTAGGAATCTCCGAGAAAATTTTAGCACATCTCCACTGCGAGCATGGGGAAAGAATGGTACTCGCAGCCAGACTCGCTACAGAAGCTTTATTGGTTCAAATGGCAGGGTGCTCAAGGGTGGGCGCATGATCAAGTTGGTCGAATGTTTGCGAAATTCTGATGACAATGATAGTGAGGTGAACATAAAACAGTGCACTTGATATGTTTTCTTATTCATTTGAGTGCCTCATTGGTTGCTGATTTTATTTGATAGCGTGACATACATCTTTGTCTGCTTCCACTGGATGGACAAACTACACCAAATCTGGAGAAGCCATATCTGTGTTGTGGCCCAACTCTCTCCATCAAACAGCTGTGTCAGGTGAGTCCTTATAGGAGCATTTTGTCAGTGATCCACTGTCAGACTGTTCTAGAGCTTACAGATGGTTCTGTCTATGCTTGCATGTAGTTTGTCGCCACTCAGACATCTCACAAAGATGAAGAAGTTGAGATATATGCGTTGAAGCCTTCTTACAGCGACCTTGTCAGCACTAACACATCTGGTTTCGATAAGGCAAGGCTTGTAGGGGAGGAACGCCTTTCAGACTTGCGTTCCTCATTCACATTTCCCAATGGGGTTCTGGTGAGATCAGACACTCGATTATCTCATTAACCTTTCCTTTTTGTTGGGGACGATTATCTCGTTAACCTTGATGCACATATATATATATCATGTTTGAGCTTTTCCTTTTTTTTGTTTTGCTAATTGTTTTACTCTTTGAACATTGTGATTCAGGAGCTGGTGTATGCCATCAAAGTCGCCAACTAGACATTGAATAAAGTGGGCCAGTTAGTTCAAATGGAAGTATTTTGTTCGTAGATATCTGGATCTTGAACCTTTTGATGACTCAGGGCTTTTGTATACGGTTGAGGAGCCCCCCAAAAATAAACTTGGGAGAGCCAGTTGGTGTATACCTTATGAGATGTGAGATAAGTGTCTGTAGGTTGTTGTCAATCAGTAGTTTTCAGATGAGTCAGGTTCACTTGCATAGTTGATTTGTTTCAACTTGTGGGGTTAATATTCTTTTGTGCAGATGGTAGGAGTATTTAAAAAACTTGAAGGAGTATTTAAAAACTTGAAGTGATTATTACCAGAGTATTACTGTGTATTAGTTTCTGTACTTGGCAGATGTGTGAAGTGGACATTTATTGCTCCTTTGCAAATGTGATCGACTGAATACATGGTCGCCCCAACTTTTGTAAAATATTACGTCCTACGTCCTTGAGAAACTGAAAAGATGTGCTCCGTAACACTAGCTATTAAAGTCTAAGGTGTACTGATGAGCATACTACCATGGTGAATCTCCCCAGCTAGGCAGCTACCATGTATACGCCAACTAAAATTTTCAGAGTATAATGAGAGAGCATACTTATTCATCGACATTTACGAAAAATACTAAATAAACACGATGAGGTTCAAGGCACCTCCTAGAAACAAACGAAACACATGTCTAATGCAAGCCTGGTGATTTACAGTGAACACCACTGTGCTGCGCTCGATGCAGTCATGCAGCTGATCATAGACGACGCGCTGCTGGCCTGCTGCTGATGGTCACCGCATGTCCGCATCATTCCCGCTTTTCTGTCGGGGGCATAGACCTCCAGATCCCAGCTAAAATGCTGCCATAGACCGAGTGGCAGATGCTCGAAACGGCACATGGAACTGCGGTGAGGGGATTGCCGAAATGCTTCGTTGCAAGGACAAGACCTAGCACAGAGTTCTGCATGGATAGGAAATTCAGTGAGGTATAAATAAATACAAAGACGAGGTAGGAAATTAGAACGGCATAACATTGGTGACATATGTATAATATATCCATGGCTAGTCGCTTGGTTGACTAGGCAAGATATGTAAAGTTGCTTATATAGAATGAAATGGAAACTTTTCAAATGATCTGTATCCGAGATAATATAATGTATGGTACTTCTACATCAATTACCTGCATGCCAACCTCTATAGAGATTGTTCTTGCCAAAGCGGTATCAATGCCAAGTATTCTGGAGAGAACGTAGCCGAAGAAAAAGCCACTTCCATGCAGACAACCAACAGATAAAACTACTTGGACCCCAGATGACAGGATAGCTGAAGCATTCTGTGCAATAGCATTGCCACAGAGAACGGCTACTGTTGCTACAGCAACGAAGGGCATCAAGGGGGACACTATTTGAACCAAACCATTACAGTACTGATTAAGTAGAGCACCCAAAAGGACAGGTGCGAGGACGACCTGTATAAGATATATCAGCATCAGCCAGAGGTCAAAGAATTTAATGTAAAACATATAAATTTGAAACTTTAAGCACCTGAGATGTAGACACAAAAAGTCCCATTGGATCCACTGCAACGTATTGTCCAGCAAGTTTGGATGTCAGGAGAGGAGTCATGAACTGCATCAGGAAGCAAGATGTGAAGGAAAAGGAAAGGATAACAGCTAAGTTGAAGATTACAGATGTGAGAGTGGCACATTACCGCTGCAGCAAATGTGCTTACTGCCGTCATCAGCACCGAAAGAGCAACATTTGCCCTGCAACATGGCAATTAATTTATCTAAGTTTCACTTTCCATTGGGTACTAAAATACAATTCCCTGAAAATGCTGATCGTAAATTTTGACTATTTGCTTCCACTGCATTTGAATTTGATGTAAATGCACTAACTTATCAAATCAATTTTCATCCACTGAATAATTCAAGATATTTACTTAAAATATTTGTTCCGCCAACATTTCTGAATCACTAGGCAGTACGCCTAAAATATAATTCCAATCAGATATCGGATGCTATGACCACCCTACCCTATATCATAAGGCGCTGGATGGACCACTCAAATATACCTCGCAATTTGTTTCATAACACAGCTGCTATGGGTCACAAGCAATCTGAAAGTTGTTATTTACGTCATCTGAACATATCAATGATAATCTTGTTGCCCAACCATAGCAATACAACATCTGGCCATAGTTTGACATTATGTAAAGAAAAACAGTCGGTAACTAACAGCCAGAATAGTTTTTTTTTCTTTAACTGGTCAGAACTGTTGCATAATGTTCTAATGGCTAAACTATGATACCGTGATCAAGACCAGATCCTTTTCAGTTTGGCAAAGCACTGGCAGGTGATTTGACTTGTTCTAGGTCTAGCTGATTTGGCCACTTACTGGCAGACAGGCAGAGTAAGCTGGTTAACTAGGTTCTAGAGATGCCTTCACGAATTTAAAAAAGTAGAACCCGAATCATGTTCAAATAATTCAAAAGACAAACATGCATCTCCAGAAAGATTGGCTCCAAAAACTGGAGATCACAAAGAGTGTTAGAGTGCTAACCGGAAACCTTGGACTAGTAACAGATTTTTCAAGAGACTTGATTCTGAAATATATTAGAAAGAGGGATAAATATAATGGATTCAGAGTAACAAACGTATTGGAATGTGAGCCCAAATGGGAAAAGGACACACTAA
Organism: Setaria viridis; assembly: GCF_005286985.2. Taxonomy (NCBI): domain Eukaryota; kingdom Viridiplantae; phylum Streptophyta; class Magnoliopsida; order Poales; family Poaceae; genus Setaria; species Setaria viridis. Next base: position 8,911,374 of record NC_048267.2, on the reverse strand, counting down.
ACCTGCCATCAGGGGTCAGTAAGATTCCAGATTCCAGTTACTGGATGTAACCATCAAAGTTTTTTTCTTCTTCTACTCAAGTCCATGTCCATGTATCTCTTTATTGTCTGTGAATTTGTTTATTCCTATCCTCAGTTGAGAACAAAACTTCTACAACATTTCATATATCTGAACATATTTAAATGAAGCTCAGAAATCAGAATAGATTGCCGCCTACCAGATGACTAGTGGTTTAATTTGTAAAAAGCTCATGATGGCATGTATTCTCAACATGATTTTTTTCATTACCTTGCTAAATAGGTCACAATGTTGCTTGCCGTGCCTGCAGATACAATTGCCTTATCAGTTTAAGAGCTGGCATCAAATCTATAGACAAAAAACAGGAAGTGCATACGCACCTCCAGGGCAACATGACACTAAAATCAGTCCAGCAGCATAATGAGCTGGCAATTTCAACAACTTGCTCACAAAAAATCCTGACAGTGGCATCACCTGTACATAGATCACTTACTCTGGATTTTTATTGCACATGGAGTGGCAAAACATAGAATACAGAAAAAAAAATCCTAATGATCCCCAATTAAAAGGACTAATGAATAGAAGAGCACCAGCTTTTACAAGGGGAGATTTATAATGCCATTGTAACTTGTAAAGATAACAGTCTACTCAAAGACAATGTAGATGAAAACAAGATTATTATTATTATTATTATTATTATTATTATTATTATTATTATGGCTTTTAATCCACTTAAAATGACAATAATCTACTAAATAAGCTGGGGGGAACTGACCGTGTATTGCAGTATAAATCCAGCAGCCAACTCCCTAGGCATCAATAATGCGGTTTTGAGGTCATCCAGCGTCAATGTCATCCCCATTCCTGTAGATACAGATTAAATCATGTATCAATTATCCAACCATAAATACCATGGCCAGTAAATAAAACCAGTGGTAAATAACATGTTCAGGCACAAGAAAATTAACACCCTTCAGTTTCTACATGTACAAGTGACAACAAATGCGAGGAGAAAGTCCTGCTAATCATAGCTGCAGAAATTCGGTTGAACCCATGGACTGAAGTAACGAACGAGCATTCCAGCATTCAGGCCTTGCTGCCTCCACAATATTGCCAGATTAAAAGATCAGCTTACTGAAAGCCAAGGCTCGTACCAAAGTGAGAATACGAATTGCAAGATGCCTGATTGTGCTAGTGTACTCGGATTCTACAGTTGTCTGTCTTTTTAATTTCGGTGTTATACTTTCCTTGTATCAGGTTACGCATTTATTTCAGTGATCACACCGCCTAAGCACTGAAGAATGTGGAACCCAGTGTAGCAGAACGCCAACTACTCTCATCAGTAGCAGCAGTCTGTGCTACCAAGTGGAGAACATCAACAGAGCAAGCAAACCCACATGGGGGAACTAGAGTTTGAGTCCACTTCAACAAGTGACACAAGTCACCACCGTTACTCGTGACTCGTGAGGGTGGGCACAGCCGCACAGGAGAGGAAAGGAAATGTAGAAGCAGGGGAAGGGAAGCGAAGGGAACTAGACACGGACCGAGCATGGTGAAGGAGAGGCCAAGCATCTGCGCGGTGGGTCCGACCCAGAGGAAGGCCGGCGGCCGCCACAGCGCGATCGCGCAGGCCGACGCCACCCACACCGGGAACCCCAGCGACAGCGCCTCCCCGAGGAGAACCAGCGCGCTCCGCGCGCCGGTGTCGTCCCCTGGACCCTGGGAGGGCGCCGCATCGGCATCGGCGGCTTCCGCGCGGCACCAGGTCCTCGACGGAATGCCGCGGAGCGGGGCGGCGGGGCGGAGGCGGAGGCTAGCGAGGGGCGGCCGGGTGGAGGGGGCCTTGAGGCGGCTGTGGGAAGTAAGGAGGTGGCGGCGCGGGACGGTTACCGCGGCGGCGGGAGCCGGCGGCGCGGAGCGGAGGAGAGGCATGCCGCAGGAGGCGAGACGGGAGGAGGAACTGACCGGTCGTTGACTTTTTCTGACCGGGTAAAGTGGGAGCTGAGAAATTTCGATATTTGACTGTTTATAACCCTCACCTTTTCAAGTTCGAAATTTCGATATTTGACTGTTTATAACTCTTGTAAGCCGCGCCTTGCGAGGTCGCCACCAGATGGGCGGTGGCCGGCTTCCAAAGGTCTAGCTCCTCCATGTCCAACACATTTTTGACACGATTTTGCGCTTATTGATGTAGCACGATTTTCTCAATCAGCAACGGACGCCTTCCAGCCGTTGAGGCCTTCAAGTGCCGCGTTGTTCTTGTTCAGCGATGTTACAGGAACTTCATGATATCAGGCGAGTGAGGTATTGCGGGCGCTTCAAGTAGTATGGAACCTCCAGATTGTGAAGTTGGTGATGGCGGCGATTGGTTGTTGCGGCAGCGGATTGTGGTGATGGGAAAAGAAAATTAAGGAGCGTTACTTATTTTTAGCACGTGTCACATCAAATGTTTAGATACTAATTAGGAGTATTAAATGTAGACTATTTACAAAACCCATTACACAGATGGAGGCTAAACGGCGAGATAAATCTATTAAGCCTAATTAATCCATCATTAGCAAATATTTACTGTAGCAACACATTGTCAAATCATGGACTAATTAGGCTTAATAGATTCATTTCACCGTTTAGCCTCCACTTATGTAATGGGTTTTGTAAATAGTCTACGTTTAATACTCCTAATTAGTATCTAAACATTTGATGTGACGGGTGCTAAAAATAAGCAAGAGTAACCAAACCAGGCCTAAATGTGATACCAGACTATAGATAATGAGGTTATGGTAATAGGTTCAGTACATCGACGATAAATTGTTACTAAAATCCGGTAAGCCCGCCAACTAGTCTATTTACAGATTTCCTGCTTCATCAAGCAAGAAGATGAGTTTCATATAGACAGCGGTGCGGTAACGTATTGATCTTGGTCACTTGGTCTGATCTGGGCTGTAGTATTTGTTGTTGTTGGACCGGCGGACTCTGGGCTCCTTGATGTTGGTCTCTTCTGATGCCTCCACCTTCTCCATATCAGCTTGAACGCCATCTCTGGTTGAAGATGACTTCTTCAGGGTTGAATCCCCCACCATAGATGCTTCCCCTACCTTCCTATGGTGGCGCACGACTCTGCATCCCCTCCTATGGTGGCGCACGACTCTGCATCCTAGAGAAAGGTGAAGGAGTAGCTCCGGCAAGTAACACACCGACGAGCAACGCATTGCTTAATGTTTCTTGAGATATTTTTTTACCGAAATCAGCAGGAAAAGTCTCTACCTAATTTTTTTATAATTTTTTATTCCAGATCCGTTGAATTCGCTCCCACGGGGAGTCGAACCTGGGCCGGCTAGGTGCTACTTAGATGCTCTAACCACTAGACTAGAGACCCTTTCATTGTTTCTTGCGATATTAGAAGTTGTGTGCCTAGACATTGATTGAGAAGAATGTAAGATCTAAAATTTTGCTTTCGATTTTTTTGAAGGATCTGAATTTTTATTTTATTTTATTGTTGTAAGTTCATACTTGCTAATGTCCTATACAAACGCAATAAAGTATTTACATGATTTTCAAGTGCTTGAAAATTTATTATAAAATCTCGTTGCAACATTTGTGAAAAAATATGGTACATGTACTTTTCCAGCAATATTTGCGTTCTAAATGTATGTTGAAAACGAATTTTTTTTTCTGCAGATGAATATTTTGAATTTATTTTGTTTGAAAGATGTGTGCAAGAATATGTAAAAAAATCTTCAAAGGAGTATTCATCTTTTGATTGCAGGCTTAGTTAAAAGCTGATTTATGAAAAAAAAATTATTCCATTGGTCCCGCCGGTACCTTGATCGTCAAAACATCAAAATTACCGTACTGCTTCCTTCGTTCCAAATTGTAAATTATTTTGATATTTCTATATTTATACATTTTGTTATATGCCTAGATATACACTTATATCTAGATATATAGTACATATTATGTGAATCTAAAAATACCAAAACGATGTACAATTTAAGACGGAGGAAGTACTTGTCTATATCTACTTTTTCCTCCTCTTCTCTCTCCACTGCGTGTCAATCGCTCGCCGGGCTACATAAGCTCCCAATTGCTTCGTCCGCCTAGTGCATTTCCACGGTCAGACTAGGGGCCAACTGATTTTTACAAACTACTAGAGTACTAAATTTAAACGATATATATATATACGCCTCCGTTGAGTACGGAATAGCTTATTTGTACGAGTCCCTCCGCGCGCTCGACTGCCTGCCACTCCGCGCGTCCTTTTTTTTTCCCCCCTCCGCGCGCCGGGCGTCCCCGGCGATCCAACCGAGCCACCGACGAAATCTCCACAGCAATCGGACAACACCACCACCATCGACTCCCTCGGCGAGGACCTCCTGCTCGAGATCTTCCTCCGCCTCCCCACCCTCGCGACGCTCGTCCGCGCCGCACTCACCCGCCGCGAGTGGCGCCACGCGGTGGCCTCGTCCCCTACCTTCCGCCACCGCTTCCGCGAGCTCCACCGCGCGCCCCTCCTCGACCCTCGTCCTCGTCGCTGTGCCCCAGCCCGACGCCCTCCCGGCCTTCGCGCCCGCCCAACGCCGCGACCGCTCCTGAATCCAGGGCCCTGAGCTTGGACGACAGCCCGCCGGGTCCTGGCGCCGCCACCGCCGCCGCCGCCCGGGACGCCCTTGACGCTCCGCACGGCAACCGCGTAGCCGTCGCCCCGGATGTCGAGCGTGACCTCGACGTACTCGTCCTCGTCCTTGAACCGCGTGCTCCGGCGCTTCCCGTCCGTGGACAGGCTCTTGAACGCCGTCGCCGGCGGTGGCCCGGCCCCGGCGCCGCCGCTGCCCCCGGCCTGGCCCGACATGCCCACCTGAACGAAGCTCCTGCAAGGGGCGCATTGCGACGGCGAGGAACATCAGCACCGGCCAAGCACTGAAGATCGAGAAAATCGATAGCATATAGCACTCTACAGAGGAAACAGATCAGACTGGTACTGTAGCAATTAAGTTGGCATGACAAAGATTCATCAGCAAAATCGAAACGTCCGCATCAAGTTGTTCTTCCTCGGCATTTCAGATACTAAACTGTGATAACAACAAGCTACCTAGCGCATGGTTTTTTTCCCCTCGTGTGCGGTTGCCTGCGACACAGAGAGCGACGGAGGTTCAATTCTAGATTGGTTTGATCACCGGTCAAATAAAAGATATTGAGAATTTCAAGAAGAAAAATATCGTGCACACTAGAATCCGGAGTGTCGATCCAATAAGACCCGATTTTGTTGAAGGCAAAATTGCGTCAGTACGTTTTGAGTGGAAGAGGCTTTTGATAGGGGGTGAACTTGTTTTTTAATCTAAAGTACTGATATTTGCGCGGGAAGAATTTCTAAAGAGAATCAGGCAAAAACAAAATAAATTTGCAATTGGAAGACATTGATCGAAATTAGTTTTGTGACGGTACATGGCGGCACTATAAATTAATTAATCTTTACATAAAAACCATGATTGCAAAAATTGCCATATGAGAACCAAAAACTTAAATCGAATACAATGATTTTTTGACTTTTTGACTGATCGAACTCAATTTCAGTGTCAACAACTGAGTACATTATGCTATTGGAATGATCATATCTAAACAGAGTACACAGTTTTGTCCATGAGAACTTAGTGCACTCTGCTATTTCATTGATTTGGGGGAACTACAATAAACAAAAAGAAAAATCAACACACACTTAGCTCATATTGAAAAAGACCTAAGCTGGAATGGAAAATAATCGCTCAGATTGCTAGCTATTTGAGTGCGTCAGATTGGCTCTGTTCTGGTTCCATCCTTCTTCAATCCTTAGATCCTCCACTTTAGTCTTGTATATAGATGAACCATTCAATTGATTAATGTCAGTTTCAACATTCTGACACTTCCTATTACTTCCCCAGGATCTTTGTAGAGCTTATTCTGCTGTGACAACATAGAAATATAAATAAGTGAATGAGTAAACAATTAAATGGTCGTCTAGACAAGAAATCAGGACTACAAAATTCAAGCAGAATTTTCAGGCATTCTCGGTTAACATTTTACGTACTAATGGCTCTATTTATATAGATTAAATTTAGAACCAGAGCACACCATCCAGATGAGAATGGTGCGCACGGAGGTACCTGCTAGGGCTAGTTCGTTGTCACTGGGCAAAGACATCCAGATCACTCGCCTGACGTCAAGTTTTGTCCTATGGTTCTGCTGATCTGCGTCGTTCTTGAAGTCAAATAAACAACCAAAATAGCAGTTTTAATCCTTTTTTTGCAGCTTATGAACTGAATAGCCTAGTTTAGAATCTGAAGACAACGTACAAAGATTCGTGAACTGAACAATAACGACCTCAGCAATGTAACTCTTAAATCTCTATATTAACTAAAAGCTGCAGCCTTTAGATCAATTGTGCATCGGGCTAATCCATCCAAACATATAGCTAATCATGCATATTAGCCTTTTCTATTAAATGTTCGTTGACTGCAACTTTTGCTAACATGAGATTCACTTTTAAAAAATCAATGAATAAGTGCAAGCTAGATATAGATGATATACAATGATGCATAGGAACTATGCTTTATCACGAATAGCATGGTGTCTTTTGTAAGTGGCAAAAACATAGAGCCAACCAAGCAAAATTTCTATTTGCTGAATATGAATTCGTTTCAGAAACATTTGTCATGGGTTATGGGCATTTTAGTTCAGAGCAGACAAAGATATTCAACCAGCCAGAAAACATTTATTTGCAAAATCTGGGAGTTCCTTTGGACGCACAGACTCCAATGGCAGAAAATCTCAAAATGCATATATTATTTTCTGAAAGCTGGTCATCTCAATTGTAATAATGAAAAGTGGTAAATTGCTATTCTACAATGATGGCCAAATCATCTCATGGTCATGAAAAATGGGTGCTCTGTAATTTCGATGCATCTATTTTTTTTCGAGAGCCAGCAAATAGTATTTGGACGCACAGACTCCAATGGCATAAAACATCAGAGATTACAATGAGGAACAATGGCTAGAATCATCTGAAAATAAAATGATATGGAAACTTACTGACAAACTATCAGAACTCAGAACACACATTATGAGAAATCAGAACGCATAGATACTGAATTTTTCTATAGCCATAGCATCTATACTCGAACTAGGGAGATCACAGGCTTTGTGGATTATCTTGTTGCAAACATTTCAAAGAGATGGAAGATAGTATTTACTGTTAGACAATTTATTGGAGTGGCTTTGTCATTGATTTCAGGGCTTGCAAAGCTGAGAGTGAATATTCTTGAACAATTTAACTCAACCTAACTATTATTATCACAAACCGTCGCCACCAACACAGGCAATCAAGCAACAGCAGGGGGAAACGTATGAAGGTGAGAAAAGAGCGGCACCTCACTAGCTCGCTGGATGACTCATCTGAAGAAACCTGCCACTCAAAGAAAGGAACGGCAAGTTGCCGCCAATCCAGAGATCTGTCGAGCTGATCGGAATGAGGGCACATGATAGACGACCAAATCAGGGAATGCTCAAACACCAATGAGGGCACATGATAGACGACCAAATCAGGGAATGCTCAAACACCACCCAGCTCGGGTTGATAATAGATAGGCACCCATTTGCGCTGACGGGTGGTTATGTCACCCGCCAACACAATTGTATTTGTGGTGACGGATTTTAACATGCTGGCTACTGTGTCTTTTGTGCTGGTGGGTGGCATTCATGCCCGCCAGCACTTAAAAATTAAGATGCCAGCACAAATCGTTTCTAACGTAATGCATCTTATAGTATCATTGATCCTCTCCTTCCATTATAAACCTCTAGACGATCCTTTGTAAAACATAGATGATGTTGTTGCTGTTGTATGTTTGCGTTCTGTAGATGGTTGTATAATGCATTGCAAAGAGTCCTGGCCCCGTGTCTCGCTACGACATGACGGGATTCCGCTGCAACACCACCGCGCTAAGCTGACACGTACTCGTGCGGAGCAGTTTAGCGCTATCTAGCAGGGTCTGAGATCGAAGATGAGGGTCGACCTGGCACGCTGATCACAGGACTTTGTGGATCCATCAGTACTTTGCGTGGCTCGTACTGTAGTACTGTACTAATCTGCTGCGACGCGAACTAGATCTGAGGGAAGAATCTCACATGTCTTAAGTCCTCGCATTAGCTTTTTCCTCGAGGAAATTCTTCATCCCAGCCTCCAAATGCTTACGGTCACCAAGCCCTACACGGCAGCCCCATGACGACATGGCAACCTTTTAAATTATTAGTTCGTGTGTTGATGAGCTGACGTTACAACTTTTACCATAGGCCAAACCCAGTAAAGCCTATCTTAGTGTATAATTTTATAGCACAGTTACCAAAATTGACAACTTTATACTATGCTTATTGAGTGTCGTGAGGATGAAACTCCTCTCTCATCTGATGAAACTTCCCCTTCTCTCTTCTCATAATACCATACCACGTCAGTGAAGTTGCTAATGTAACTCCTATGAAACTTTGTATTGAGATTGACTTAAGGTGCACGTAGACGTGCGATGAATAGGTTAATCCATAGAATTCCATTCACCTCTTCCTCGGCTCTCTGATTCGTCGAAGGAAGATTCACCTCGTTCGAACACGTGCCGTAACGGCGAGCGGCTCACAACTCCAAGTATTCCCTTCATTTTATTTTAATAAAATATTTCACCTTAACACAATAATCAAGAAAAATAATTCTAATTATATCATCTAATAAACGCAAACAACTTTTCTCTAACCCTTCAATGTTTGCCTCGATAATTTCTCGTTATCAATGAATTTATTTGCATTTTATTGCCGCTGCTCACATCTATAGCAATATAACATTTGAGTAATAAACATGGCCAACTGTCGTCTCAGCGCCGGTAACTGTTCCCCCACAAAGACTATTTAGTTAGAAAATTTTAAACAAAATAGTAGCAATTAATTGGATGGATTACAGTTAGACAAGATAGTAGCTATTAATCGAATGGATTACCGAGTAGAATTAATAATGCATGCACGTTTGCAGTAATTGTCGGAGCTATTAGCCTTGCTTATTTAGCAAGTCTGACTCGTCCATCGATGGTCGGAGTAAATGATTTAATTAGATCAGAAGGTATTATAAAGGTCTTTGTCGGAGTAAATGATCGATTGGTATTACTAGGATCTTTGTTGAACTATTTGAAAATTACATGAACACTTTTTATGGGACAAATTTTGTGGAACAAATTTTGAAAACTAAACAGAGTCTCCGTGGGACGGAAGGATTACACGTCAAAGGTTTGGAAACTAAACATGGAAGAAACAATACGATTGACATATCCCATTACACGCGAGCATATTTACAGATGCAGAGAAGCAACTACACACCAAGCACAAGGGTTCCCATCACAGGGCCCGCCGGTCGCTACCACTCAGCGGCCAAGCTGATCGAGTCAGAGGAACTGACAGTAGTAGTAAGCATTTTACTCCCTAGTCCATAACATAGGACAAAATTAAATAAAAGGCAAAGTCTTTAGCCTCGGACAGCAACGCAGCCGTGGTACATGCGTTTTAGATAACCACAAGGACCAGCAAACATGTGGCCTGACAGGGACCGGCCACCGCTCCTCCGTCGATCTCATCCAACCCGATCCGAGATCTAACGGTGGTTGCTCCTGGTCTCGTCGCTGTAGAGCCTGAAATAAAAAGAACAATCCCAGGTCATGACTCGTGATGATAACGCTGAAGCTCAAATGACATGACCGATCATTTTCGCAGGTTAGTTTTATATTGGAGAAACGGAGACCAGAGTGGCCTATCCGTTCCAGCAAACACCAAGCAGTAGCACTAGTCGATCGTGCTTCTGGATTAGCATGCCACGTGAGCAAATCATGGTGCGCTATAAGTGGCTCCTGAGTTGCCTTTGTTTAGTGCTAACTGAATACCTAGTTCATCTGCTTAGGGGGGGGGGGGGGGGTCGGTCTTGAAACAGAAACAGTAACCATTCAGTTTAGTGCTAACCTCATGGCTCACTAGCTAGTTGACCTGCTTATTCTGGTGTTTGAAACAGAAACAGTAATCATTCATTCAGCTAAGTCTCAGAGGGCACCTGCTTTGATGCTCTGCTCGATCTGAGCCTTGGCAGATCAGCATAGTACTACTATAGTAAGCAATCAAACCATATAGTACTACTAAGTAGAGATCATCCTACTGCTAAGTACTAATACGAAGTATAAACCAAAGGACGGCGAGGACGGCAGAGAGATGCCGGGGCATTGAGACCATGGACGGCGCTTACCAGTCGTAGACGGTGGGGGAGTTGGGCTGCGGGCGGTCGAAGAGGTTGGCGCCCATGCTCTTGGTGGCCAGGTTGCTCCCGGGGTGGAACACGCTGCGCCACACGTTGTTGCCGCCGCGCGGCGTCGTCGACGACGACGGCGTCCCCGGCGTCGTCGGGGTCGACGGCATCGACTGCGTCCGCTTGTAGCTCCCGGCAGCAGCAACGGCATCTTGAGAACAAAGTTTTTTTTAGGGGTTAGTTCTTAACGCAAGATCATCATCATACGTGTACAGCTTAACATGTCTAGGATGCTCCGTTAATTAGTTTTTCTTTTAAACCATTTTTGGTCCTCGAGAAAGTATTAACAAATTAAGCAGATCATGATTTCATGAGCCTTCTTTTAAGCAGATCTGTAGTAGTTGAGAGAGTCCGTCGTTAGACATCAGATCAGTTTGCATTGGTGCTTCATATATCTTGATTAAGTTTTGTTCCAAACTGCTACCATAACAACTAGTGGTAGAAAACCGCGCTACCTTTGTCGATGACGATCGGGCGGGGGGTGGCGGCCTTGCGGAGCTTCTCGAGCCCCGTCTCCGGGTGAGGCCCGGCCACCACGTCGTCCCACAGCTTCTCCAGCATCTTCGCCTTCCTCCAACAAAGGTTACTACTGGCCACTGGCTTACTGCACTGCTATGCTAACGAGAGGAAGAGCACCGCACCACCAGCGTCCGGGTACAAGAGAGATGAGCCGATGGGCCTCTCTTAAATCATGGAGGGAGCGAGCGTCCGGATACCGGCGGGTGAAGGTACCGCGAGGCGTCACTAGAAGCATGGAGAAGACGCCACGGGCAGTGTAGCGAAGGCCCTATTTCGAGAGGTTTCACTAAATTGGAAGCTCCAAAAGGCCACGGCTCCTCCAAACATGACCCCTTTTCCCATAATCGAAAAGTCTCAAAAACTCTATTTACACTACAAATAGAGAAGTTGATCGTGACTAGCTTCCCGAGCTTTGACCTCGTCTCGATGTCGCACCAAGCCATCTCTATCCTTGTACCACCCTCAGAGCATCGCCACCCTCATCCCTCGCACCTCAGTAGAAGACGGGCCGCCGCCCTCATCCCACGCCGTCTTTGGAGAAGATGGGACGCCGCCCTTATCCCGCGCCATCCTTGGAGCAGATGGGACGCCGCCCTCATCCTGCGCCTCCTCTCATCCCCCGCCACCCTCCATATCCAGCACAGCTCTAAGCTCCTTCCCTCGATGATCGTGTTGCCCGGAGCTACCTCCCCCGATGGCCGTGTCTACCGGAGCTCCCCCTCGATGGCCAGATGGCTGCACCGCTTGGAGCTCCCTCCCCCCTTCTCCCATGGCTGCGCCACTCGAGCTCCTCCCCGATGGCCGCACACCTGAAGCTCCCTCCCACGTGGGCAGATGCCACCTTGAGCTCCCTCAATGACGGTCGACACCCACAAGAGCATTTAGATAATCTAAACAGGCATGGTTAGCTTCTCTAAAAAGTATCAGCTTCTCTGAAAAGTATCTTCCTACAGAAGCAAGTGGATCTTTTCCAAGTAGAGTTATTGGAAAAGCTTAAGGATCTGTTTGGTTGGCTGCCAAAATTTCGGCACGTCAGAATTTTGCCAAAACAATCTTTGACTACTATTTGATTTGTTACCAAAATTTAATGACCTCCCACATTTTTACTACTAAAATGTTGGTAAGTTTTTACCAAAATTTTAGCATGCCAAAATTCTAGTAGAGAACCAATCAGACTCCGAATAGGGCGATGGAGCGGCTGCGGCACGATCTGGCGTGGTAATTTGATCCCTGTCACGGCCATCCCCCTTGACCGAGAGGTGAGCAGACCCAGCAGCGCTCGGGGGGTGACGCAGCAAAGTGGATACGGATGGAGCGGGCTGGCGCCGGGCCCCGCCGCGTCTCGTTTGGATCGCGCCCAAAATATCCCCAACCCGAGCTGATGGGCACGTCCGACGACGTGGCGGGTGGGCAAGGCAGGGCGGACGGATTGCCGGACTGGCTCGCCTCTTCTAGCTAGCTCGCTGCCCGCCCCGCCGCGGGTCCCTGCCACCTCACCTGCCTGCGACCGCGAGGTGCCGGACCACGAGCCGAAAGGCAGATTCCCCTCTTCTGAGCACGGAGATCGCGTGTATCCATCCACGATCCACCGCCGAATCGGCCAGCTTCCGGCTCTTGTTCCGCGGTGTTGGGCCTGCTGGTAGCCCGAAATGGGCGAAGACCAAACTGGCCGCAACGGACCGGATCCCACTTCTGCCTGCCCGCCCCTTTGTGTGTTCTACGGTTTTCGGCCCAGTGGCGCCTCTCACGCGTCAAGCCGGGGGAAAAAAAATCGATCCTCGCACCAGAGAGTACCATCGGACTATCTCCTCCTTCACTTGGGTTTATGTAATCACATCAATCCTCTCTTGAGGAAATCTTTGTGGGGCAAATGAGCCGGTCTCATAACATCATACGGCAACAAGATAGCAGTATGAACATTTGCACAAGCAGATCCCATCGCTGCTAACCTCATGTACTACCTTATAGGCTGCAGATAATTAAATAGCCGTGAAAGTGACCGGGAAAATTGGAAAAATCCGTATACCTGCCGCTCTTCTGTATCTTTTCAAAGAGCAGCGCTCTGACATTGAAGAAAGCTGAAACGCATTTATGCAGTTCGGATTTCTTCAAACTGTAGATGATGAGACATGCACCCTCACAGACACAGCTTTAAAACTCCGCTAGGTTAACGAACAGAACAGAAGTATGGTAGGCACAAGCTGTTCCAATTCATTCCGTACTTCGTCTCAGTAAACAGAAGAACAAAATTGCCATCGAGTGGTTTAACTAAAAATATGAGCTGCAGTCGGATGAGGTGGGTTAGGAAATGGTTTTGACATTTTTGAACCGATTCTGTTCATCACCACCTCTACTTTTTCAAGACCTGGGATCTTGGATGTAAAAGTTGTGCTATGGTCCTCAAAATGCATGCCTATACTATACACGATATGCCAATGCAGATAGCTATCCAGGTGCGAACAAATACAGATAGTTAAAAGCAAGCCGAGTTAACTTTACAACTCATTTCTATATAATAGTTATGCTACAGGACCATCATGGTCAGACAGCACTTCTTTGAAATTATACTTCAAGGTCCTCTTCGCAACTAGTTCCCTTCTCTAACTGAATAAGCAATAATCCAGTTCTTAACAAATGCTTTTCATAGATTTCTAGCAAGGGTATACTCAAGCATTTTTATGAAAGCATATGCAGGCTTCCAAATATGCATCACATAGACCATAGCTATGACAGGGAAATTGATGCCTTAGGCAAACTATGGCAATGCAGATAACAAATGACAAACAATATCATAAGTGAAAATGAATCAGACTTACTTATTAAGTAATCTCTCCACTGCCAAGTGAAAGGACCTTTAGGATTGATGGAATTTCCTCGAAAACAAACTTTAGGAATATATCAAACAATAAACAGTACAAACTATGACAAGAAAATGACGTAGATAAGCTGCCTCTCCATTATTTAATTTGGTAACAACTGAAGGCCCAGCACATGTGAAAGCATCCATATCATTTTAGGGTACCAATTCTTGACCTTCACCTTGGGCATGATGCTTCTAGTCTTGATCAGCCAGTCCATGAAAAAAAGGAACATATGGAAGATATGGAAGGAATGTACGTGTTATACATAGGCTCTGTGAGCAACATATAACACGAACTTTACCCTGATCCATGTCATATGACATTAAAATATCCTCAGAATTCGAAACAAAGAAAACTACATTGGCTTCTGGATGAATTGCGATCAAAGAATAATCCCGCTCCATCATGAGATCTACCTCTCCGAAAAGCTGGGAAGTGCTGATGTTGTACTTAAAAATCCATTGACCAGCACTGTAGTCTTCAAGAATCCAGACTGATATTCTTATTAGTGATAAGTTTCCTAGTATTCATATAGCACAAGCGCCCTTGTGGTTGACCAAGAAAAGCGACGGGACCATGGCAAACATTTTCAAAACCCATACTTTCCAGCAAAGGAATGGTACTCCATGTCTTCCCTTCCGTGTCCACTGTCAGTATTGTGGATTCGTGGGAGAGCAAATGCAGCATTCCATTCATAAAGACACCACTTGTTTCGACCGGCACAACCTCATCGCCCCAACCATTTCCCTTGTGACTCCATGCACCAGTTTCCGACGAGTAAATATCCAGGCCAGTGATTTATCCGTATTGATCTTCCTCTAGAAGCTGGAACACATAGAAGTGAGAGGAAATGTGGCTGGGTCAAAACACAAACGGATTGTGGACACCGAGCTACCATCGTCAGGGGCCTCAGGCAGGACTACCCATTTATCAGCGGCACGGTTGCACACCACGTAATCGAATTCATCTCTGGGGTTCACCTTCCAGCAGCCGCAGAGGAGAAGGCCACCACAGCCGTCCTTAATTGGGACGGATCCACCTGTAGCCGGGCAAGAAGGGCAACGACGGGTCAGGAAATGGCACTTCTTCGGCCCCCGAGATGCCAACGAAATCGGGAATTGCTGTTATCTCGTCCTCGTGGTCGAGCAGATAGCTAGGGTAGAAGAAGCCGGAGAGTGTCTGGGGGAGCTTCTTGCGGTGCTCGGGGTGGGAGATGAGGCCATGCCAGTGGCGGGAGACGCACTTGAACCGGCAGATCGAATTGACCGGCAGCCGCGACAGGATCTCGACGATGAGGTCGTCGGTGAGGTCAGCCGCAGCGGTGGTGGCGCTGGCCCTCTTCTTGGAGCCGGAGGGGTCCATCCGTGGGCGCAAGTTAATCTACTCTGTCCCAGATCGGTCACCACCAAACTGCAGATGTGCTCACTTGTTCAGTAACAAGAATCCAACAAATCGAACTGAATCGATTCACCGAAACACAATACCCTATTTCCTTACCTGAACGAGGACAGATGGCGATCTGACGGCGGCGCCGCCCACAGAATCAAACTTGGGCAGCCGCCTACCGCCGTTTTGCCGTTCACCGTTGCCCCTCCCCCGACCTCCCGCGACGAGGCACCGAGTGAGGAGCCGGGGAGGACGACGCTCTTTCGCCGAGGAGCAAAAGGCACTCGATTGGTAACTCGAGGACCTCTCCAATGGCGAGTCTGTGAGCAACGGATTGGTTCCTGTGCAGTCGCTACGAGCCTACGACTACGACATCACAGAATCGGAAACCAAGGGGCTGCTGCGAAGAGGAGGTGCTGCTGCGGCCTGCCGTGTTTCTTGCTGACGGAGCCGGAGCTGCTGCCGGAGTCGTTGTTGGCGCGTAGCTTCAGCCGCGCGAGCCACTCCTCCTCGCACGTCAGGAGACGACCCTGCTTGTCGCGGATCGGCTCCGAGGACGAAGCGGGCGCCATCTTCTTCTTGTACCGCTCCTCCACCTGACGCAGGCCACCCACCACCTCCTCCACAGCGATGGTCTCCATGTCGAGGAAGGTCTCGATGGCGATGGCGATCTGTGATATGTGGTCAGGAACCACCTGCAGCATCTTTTTCACGATCTCTATGTCTGTGACGTCGGTGCCGAGGATGCGGATGCTGTTGGCGAGGCCGACGATGCGAAGCGTGAAGTCGTCGATGGACTCTCCTTCCTTGAAGGCGATCTCGCCGAAGTCCTTCAGCTGGGCGGCGTTCGACTCCCTCACGCGCTGAACGCCGACCCGCACGGTCTTTACCACCTCCCAGGCGGAGCGTGCCGTGCGCTTACGCGCCAATGACCCGAGCATCTCGGGTGGAACGACGCGAAGGATGGCAGCGAGCGCGAGACGATCCTCGCGGTACTCGACGACTTCGCCCTCCTCCGGCTCGACGGCCTGCCAGAGGCCTTGCGCCTGCATGTTTACGCGCATCATCAACGACCATTCTTGGTGGTTGGTGCGTGTGAGTATGGGATACTGCACGGTACCGCTTGCTTCCCTTGACGATACGCTCGACGACGACTTCGCCACTGCGGCGCCCTCGGCGCGGCGCAGGCGAGTGCGAGACGCGACGTCGTCGCGACGGCGATGGCGAACGCTCGCCTTGCACCGGCGCAGACATGGCTCGGGATGCTAACCGCTCTGATGCCAAATGTTGGAGTTCGCCGGGAATCCGTTTGCCGGCGAGCTCAGAGACAAGCACTCAAGAACACGCTGGAACAAGTGTTTGGTGCTGCGAAAACAACTTAGCAGCTTTTCTGTTTACTTCATTGCAATATATATAAAACAACCAAGCTAAAAACCGGCAACTATCCTGCCTACATGCGCGGCACGCACGCCACTAACGATCATGCCATCCCACGATTTACGCACGGCCGCGCACAGCTTCTACGACGCGAGAAGAACGGTGAACGCACCCCGCATGAACACAGCATGCGTCAGGCACGCTAGCTAACTATGACACGCTAACAGAGCTATGTACAAGAACTTGACTCGATCAACGGATTATGATCAACAATGTCGGGGTCGGCGTGGGCAAGGCCAAGGAGGTCAGCGAGGCCATCACCAAGGCTGCCATGAACGGCCACCGCAATCTCGTCACAGTGCCGCTCACCAAGTACTCAACATTGCCTCACAGGTCAGTGGTATTGCTAGCCGTCCAGCATTATATTTAAGCAGTTAAGCTTCAGTGTGTCCTGAATTGCTCAAGGTGGTTCTCCAACTCCTAGTTCCGGACACTGATAGTTTCAACATAGTGCACTATATTGAACATCGTATACTCGATGATAATTGTGCCTACCAATTTATAGAATGAAGCTGGTTACACTCGCATTTAATTTATTATTCAACTGTCTTACCCTGATTAAGGCCTATAGAAACATGCTCTAAGCTGCACAAGAACAGGAGGCAATAGCTTGCTCCTAACTCAAGTAATGCTATTCGTGAACCAATGCGGTTATTTGGAGTCTGTAATAATTACGAAGATCGGCCTAGTTCATTTTTTTTTATTTAATAGATGCAACAAGTTGTCATTGTGATGTATCTGTTGTTTCATCGATTTGGATGGTAAATCCACCTGTAAATCCCTCCACGTATTTGTATTTAATTAGTTGCCAAAAACTCCGTGTTAACTCATACTGTAGTTGTGTCTCCATTTCTGTGGTCTGAATGTTCTTCTTCGTGGATAAGCCATATAGAAAGTCTCTTTAATCACTTACTTTGGATTATCATGCTCTGTCATATTTGAGGTGTCATGAAGGTTACTTGGTTAATTTTATATTGATAGCTTTTGTAGGTGGTCATGGAAAATATGGCTCGAAAAAAAAATTCAATCCAGCCTTTAAAAGGCAACCATTTTGATGTTGTTTATCTGTAGCTTAAACTTATGAAAAATTTAAGCTACAGATTGTTTGTAAAATATTGTTAACCTTTAACTTCCTTGCCAAGATAGGTGCCTATGTCTTTGTTTTTTCAGCAAATTAGTTAACTATTTTGATCTTCTGTGCTGGTAATATTAATTTGGGTGAGTTATTTTTTTTTCGATTCTACGAAGAAGTTTAATGAGATGTGAAATTTTTGTAAACAATGGCTGAAAACAGTAAAGCTACAACGGTGCCGGATATGTTTGAGGTGTCCCATTTTGGAAAGTGACGGAAGTTCCATTTCATTTTCTGTTGGAATTAAGGCATTTTGATGTTGATTTAGAATAAATCTGTTGCTGCTGCCTGGCCTTATTTCTCAAAGCGGTTGTGCAACAATATTTGCGAATAATCTAAACACTACCGGAAACAGTAGATATGTCGAGTGCTTTTTGTCGGGCACTCGGCACCGTTTGCCGAGTGTCTCCGCCTATACACTCGGCAAACATAATACACTCGGCAAACATCCTATTTGCCGAGTGTCACAGAAAAAACACTCGGCAAACATCCAGACGACACTCGGCAAAGATTTGACACTCGGTAACTCTCTAGTACGTGGCTGGCACGTGCGCCGTCCGTGGGTAGCGTGCCGGCCGTTAGAACTTTGCCAAGTGTCCATTATCGACACTCGGCAAACTAATAGGTTGCCGACTGTTTTGCCTCGACACTCCGCAAATTACTATTTTGCCAAGTGTTTTCCCATGACACTCGACAACTGTGAAATGGGTACGCGAATTCATTTCTTTATTCTAACGCTCAATTCTTCAATTCTGCGTAATTTCTAATCATTTTGCATTTTTGCTGCAGACGTCATCACATGATGGCCAGGATTGCTTCCGGTTCAAGGCATGGGTTAAGTCCTAAAAGGGCAAGGCGACGGCCGACATCGACTTCAACCCGGAGGACCCGCCCGAGGCGTACATCCATCCCAGCATCCATAGCTGCGTCACCGAGTACACAGCAATGGCAAGGGAGGTTCATGGGCCAGAGTTCGATCCGAGCTCCTAGGATATTGATGCAGAAATCGTGATGAGGGTGGGAGGAGGCAAGAAGCATGGTCGGTATTGGATTGGCAATAGTGTAATCGACACTGTCATTACTCCCACTCTCTCCCAGATCTGAGCAAGGAGCACGGACTCAAGCCTCGCGATACGGGCACGGCCGACCACTGCACAGTTACAGATGGAGGCTCTGCAGGTTATTTCTGTTTGTTTCATCGTTCGTTGATTTTTATGTACCTTTTGCTTTGCAATAAGACATTGGGATGAAATATTGTAGGCCCAGGTGAAAGTAGAACGGAAGTGACAGGAGGACCTAGAGGCAAGGATCGAGGCAGATCGGCAGATAGAAAGGCAGAGGATGGAGTCGATGTTCCAGTACATGCAGAGTGTTTTTCAGAGTTTAGGTCAAACTCCACCACCTATGCCACCGAACCTATTCCCTCCACCTCCACCTCCTGCAGCTACTCCTGTGAGTCACTTGTCAACCTTACAATCAATCTAGTATTAAACTAGAAACTACCGGCACTAGAAACTTACAATAGAAAAGTGACTTATGCAATCTCTTTAACTTCATGCAGAATCAATCGACGGGATCCAATACTTTCTCGGAACCATCATCTTGGTTGCAGTGGCCATCGTTTCCTCCTCAGTGACTTGTTTGAACGGCTAGTGTGTTAAGCATCTACTAGAACCTATACTTATGGATTACTTGTTTATACTTGTGGATTACTTGTTTAAACTAGAACCTATACTTGTGAATGTTATTTGTGTGCCTGTGATGCTTGTGATGCAATTTATATGCCTGTGATGCTTCTGTAATTGTTATTTGAGAGGGGTCCTTTATACGTAACAAATTTGTAAAACAGGGGCAAAGAAGCCAAATTCTGTTATCCTGGGACTACTTTGCCGAGTGTTTTAGTTATAACACTCGGCAAAGGTGCTATAAAATGCTGGTGGTTGGCGCTTCTTTTCCGAGTGTCCTCGGCAAAGAGGCCAAATTTTGCCGAGTGTCACGACCACGACACTCGGCGAAGTATGTAAACTTTACCGAGTGTCAAGGCGACAGCACTCGGCAAAATATTAAACTTTGCCGAGTGTCAAGCGGACAGCACTCGGCAAAATATAAAACTTTGCCGAGTGTTCTTCCGTCTGACACTCGGCAACAACGCCGTTATCGTGATTGTCCGTCAACATCTTTTTACCGAGTGTTTAACTTTGCCGAGTGTTTTTTAACACTTGACAAAAGCTTTGCTGAGTGCCCGATGTTTGACACTCGGCAAAGCTATTGTTTGCCGACGGAAAATTCGTCGAGTCCTAGTCGCCAAGTGTTACACTCGGTAAAGCCTTTGCCGAGTGTTTTTAGGGCTTCACCAAGTGCCTGGGGCACTCGGCAAACCTACTGTTTCCCGTAGTGAAACCTATTTGGCAAATCAAATAATGGCAAATGACTTCCTTTGTTCAATGTGTGTGACTTTTGTTTAGAAAGAAGCAGGACCCAAACACACATCTGGTCAACCAGAGTCTTGTGCATAAGCCAGTTGGTTTTTGCGATTCCATCTGGAAGAAAAGAGTTGGTATCTGCAACTCTGCAATTTATAGGCTCCCCTCTGACCCTCTCGAAGATAGTATTCTGGTTAGGGGTAGTGGCATGAACCATTTGTAAACAGTAGAACGTCAAGTCTGGAAGTACTGCTTTGCTGCTCATTTCTCTTGTGCATATTAATAGAGTAATAGGTTTCCCTTTTCTTCTGGTACATTAGTGCCTTAGTGGTACTGTTCTTGTGCCCCCCAGATTGTTTGCCATATTGCACACTGGTAATCATCAGCTCGGCTAATGCAATTATCTGCTATGTGGACATTTCATGCATATGTATGCGGAAACAATATAGCATCAACATCTCTCACATTCCTTTCTATGATAGCTGGGTTTATATAACTGCAATTCTGAACATTTGTCATCTCTTGCCTCTTCCTGTAACATGAACAGAGCTGATGCGGACTTTGGAGCAGCCAGAGTTATGCTGAGGCCTGCTTGCCCTGGATCTGGTGCCATTGCTGGTGGAGCTGTGAGGGTCGTGCTGGAGATGGCTGGGGTTGAAAATGCTCTTGGGAAGCAGCTGCGGAGCAAGAACCCCCTGAACAACGCAAGAGCTACCATCAAGGCGACGCAGATGATGAGGCAGTTCAAAGACGTCGCGACGAACGTGGGATCCCAATGAGGAGCTATGGAAATGATAGAAACACATTCACACTGAAAACCCTTTTGTAGCATTCTTTCTCCTTTTGCTGTATGTTTCTTGAGTTCATTCTCTCTGCTGTAATCTATCAATGGGATGGGGATAATCCCGGCTCACGATTTCGTTTCGCAAATCCCATCTGGAATCTGTGAGTAGTGCATGCCAACATTTACACCCAAGCTTCAGAGATGGAATTGAATCGATGAAATCTGACCTACATATAATGCAAATTCTTCCCATCTGTACACCGAGGACGGGAAGAAATTCAAACCAAAGAATGAACAAATTCAGCAGCACAAATGCGTGCAATTCATCTATGTAGCGGCGCACTCCGCCCCGACCATCTGCTGGAACCGGTCGGCGCCGCAGGGGATCCGGAGCACGCCTCGCTGGCCGTACCCGAACTGCTGCGCGGCCATCTCCAGAACGGCCGCCATGCATGGCTCCTTGAGCATCTCAACGCGCACCATGATCCGCCGCTCCTCGCTACCCCCCTCGTCGTCGCCGACGAGCACCATGGGGACGTAGCCTCTCGGGACCATCCCGTCGTTGCCACCGGCCAACAAGGCGAGGGCTTGCCGCGACGGCGCCGCGGCGGACTTGGGGATCGGAGCAAGTAGAAGGCCCCAATATGATCGATGATCACTTGGGCACTTGCCGTTGCCGATTCTTGGCTTTCTGATGAGTGAGGAGGAGAGGCACAAGTGCAGGTGCTTTGTGGAGTTGGGGGTTCGCTTTTTAACAAAGAGGGACCGGAGGACTATGGAAGCAGCTTGGAAGAACTCAGGGGACGGTCCAAGGGGACGTGGATTGTGCGGTGATGTCTGGTGCGATGCATGTGGATACATACACGCTTGAAAGGATCAGCGGAAATGGTCTACTTTGGTTGGACTTAATCGTGGGCCCCGTGTCAGTCGGCATGTCGCCCGGTCAAAGTATTGTCCATCAACTCGAAGCCAAAGATTATCAAGACTACAACAATCTTATGATAGGTTCGTTTTGAACCCAAGACGTGAATAATTTTCAAACTGGTATTTGAACCGTAGGAGTTTTTGAACGAAGCATTCATATATGCTTTGATGAGTTTGATCCTTTGCTACCACTTTGGGATGTAGGAACGGATTTACACCGCTTCGTGCGATAGCCGTTGTTTTCATTTGAATCTATCTATATAAATTTCAAGGGAAATGAAAAACCACTCGACGCCCTTTTGGTCATGAATGCAGGATCAAATCAGTTATTTCTTTTTTCTCCTTTATTACATCTCATTGCATTGGCTCATAAAGCCTATCACAATTCGCAATACCTCATCTGAATGTTTATTCATATGATTTTTATGTGATTTTAAAATGTACTCCCTTCGTTCACAAATATAAGTATTTCTAATTAAGTAACCTCCAAACCCAACATCCATGCGTTTGATACATCTTATCTTTTGGTGCACCGATCAAAACCCGATGACTTCAAATTGGCGCCCATCAAAAGCTAGCCCTAAGTCTTGCCTTATGGTCATGAAGTTCTTTTCTATTTTTCAACTTATCTATCCTTAAATTCTAAGATCCTTGTGTTTTGTACTTATTTCTTATGGAGTGGCATGATCAAGGGGCAAGAAGTTTTTTCTCCTTCCTTAATCTATTTTCTCATTTTTCCAACCATTCTAAAATTTCTCTTAAATATAAGTTCTAAAATTAAATTAATTAATGCAAGGCACATCGCGCTGATTATCCGTGTGGATAGATGCATGTACAATAAGACTAATCTCAGTGCACATTTTCATTGCACTGTTACCAAGTCTGGGAACTAGGTAACCGTGCATGTTGAGTGTTATGGAGATGAAATTCCTCTCACATACGATGAAACTCTCCCTTCTCTCTCCTCATAAAGATTTTGTCAAGTAAAAAAAATATGTAGCATGAAATTTTATACCCATAAAACTCTTCGTGAAATTCCTAGCCTAAGTCGAAGAACGAACTTTGAGTTAATTGAAGAGGTAAAGCCCACAGCCCATTGTAACGACCCCGGTTAAATCATTCAAGCTAACCTTAATCCGAGTCCTCAAATTCCTCTGTCTCAGCTCTTCTCGAGCAGGAGTGCTCCACTCCAGTTCCCGATCCCGACCCCTGAAGACTCCAACTCACCCCGCCAGTTCCTTCTAAGTCTCAACCACTGTGTTCCTTTCAATCTGGAGCAGAAGAGAGCCCGAGACTGACGGATGGACCCGCAATCTTTTCCCCGTATCTCCCGAGGCAGACGCACTCGAGCGGCCTGCACCGCTTCAGAGCCCTCCGCCGCGTGGCTTAACTTCTCCTACGCCCGCCGCCCCGCCCAATCAGCGGTCGCGACAGGATGGATTCTCGCGCCCTCCTCCCCAATCGCAGCGCAAGCCCCTCTGCACCCCTTTCTGCAGCGCCTCGTCTCGCTCGCGCCCTCGCCGGCCGCGCCTTGGTGCTCCGACGCTGCTGTGGCAGAGCTTTGCTGCCTGCTGCATCCAAACTGCCTCGCAACTCGCGCCATCATCATCTCACCGGATCCCCGGCTGCAAGGCCCGAGGCCTTCCGGCTTTTCCGCCGCCTCTACATAGTCGCGCTCGCCCGCGCAGCCGCAGCCGCCTGTCTTTTCACCGGTTGCAACCTCGCGTGTAGCGCCGTTCTCCCTGTCACACCCATCAGATCCGCCGCACGACGACGCCCGCCTCCGCTAAACCTCAACCACCGGCAAAACCGCGCCTACGCCGCCTTGTCTCCCGTGCCCAATAGCTGAGGATGCTATCTCCGAAGTCCTGTTCCGCCGCCCAGTCGCCGCCATGGCAGCGCACTCCATCCTTTTCTTCCGGTCTTCATGCTACTCCAACTCTCTCTCTCTCTCTCTCTTCCGCGCAGCTATAAAAAGGAATGCCAGAGCCCTACTGGAGTTCCCTTCGCCATCGTTGCCTCGCCGCCTTGTTCCTCTGTTTTGTGCTCGAGCGCCGCCACCTAAGTTCTTGAGGAACTCACCTCTCCGCTCAACACCCGCCCCTCCCAATCCACCCAGCCGCCTGCTCCTCCGCGCTGTGCTAGAGCTTCCTTGTTACTCACAAGAAGCTCCGCCGCCGCCGGAGCACTGCCGGACATCGCCGCCACCAAAGCCTTAGTGCTTAAGACCTTCCGCCCAAGTCTACTCCTTCCCGACCCCAAAAGGCTTCACCTATAAACCGAAGGTAAGCTGCCGACCCCTTACCTGTTCGCCCGACCCTACCTGTTCGCCCGACCCCTCTTTCCGTCTCGCCCGACTCTGTCTGTTAGCCGACCCCTATCTGCTTAGCCCGAGGACTCGGCCGTATCTTTTTCCTTGACCCGAGGGTATCTGTGTAAGATTTCGGGGACTTCTCTGTAGTAGATCTGAGGACCCCAAACACAGTTATTCCTTAAGGCTTAAGGGTCAGGTCTTAAGTTTCTTCCAATCTGACTCTTAGTCTTGTGCTCTATCCACTGAAGCTTGAACCCCCACACTCTTTTACGTAGCTTTGCTGCAAGTTTCTAGGCTAAGACTTGCGAGTGTTGCTGTTGAAATAACCGTCTAAACACTAACTCCTGCATTGCATTCGTGTAGAGTTTCGTCTTGCTGACGGCGTCTACGAACTACACCCGGTGCCAGAAGATGGAGCTGTAGCTGAGCTACCAGTTCCAGAAGCCGAAGTCACACCAGCTGAAGTCCAGCTTCCCTCCCCTCCGCTCGAAGGCAAGCCCCGGAGCATAAACCCCAAAGTTTCCCAAACTTGCGCATGCCTTCTTTCTCATATTTGTGCATTACGTATAGGAGTTGTTTGCAACCTTAGATGCATGACATAGTTCCTTTGTTTTGAACACTAGTTGTTGGGTCGAGTAGTCGCACTGCTTAAATAGGTATCGGTAAAAGCCGAGTGATTTCCTGTCACTCGCGAGTTATAGGAGTTGGTTGTTCTTCTTTCTGTTACTATTATAAGGACGATGGATGGGGCAGGGTTTTGGTTAACTCTTTGGTGGTCGGTTGATCGCCCCGTCTGTCTATGGAATCTGTTAAGGCCCGACAGTGGTGGTGTTCGTGATCAAGTGTTTGAAAGTACTAATCTCATACCTAGTATGGGATGGGGAAGCCTAGTACCTGACTGAACTAGGGCGTGGCTTATGCCCCTGCTGTCCCTGGAATGAGGTTCCCATGGTGCATCATGTGGGTGCAAGTGCGGTCACAGTACGGTAGAGGCCGGGACTGAGGAGCATTGCATGCCAAGGGAAGTTTGGACCTGACACGCGCCTAGGAATTGATGGGGACGGCCGACATAGGAAGCGACCCTTGTGGTGCGCGGATGTCGTGAGATTAGGTTCGCCATGCATGGTTAAGAAACTCGAATCGATTCGTCTGCCTCTCACAGTTTGAGACTGCTTGATCGCTATGCTACACTGAGTAATGAAGGAGTCTGATGATGACATGGTCTTGATGATGAGCTTATATACATAAAGTTGGATCTATGTTTGCTTAGAGTAAGATGCCAACGTAGACTGGTTAATGAACTTAGAAACTGAGCTAAAACTTGAAAGCAGGGATCTAACCCAGTCGCTTTTGGCAAATAAACCCCTCAGCCAAAGAGCCTTGCATGTCTAGACTGGTGGAGTAGTTTTACCACCGGTCGGTTAAGACTTGTTGAGCATAGCAGCTCAGCCTTGTTTGTGGCTTTCTTTTCAGGTGCAGTCGCAGCTCCTGAGTTCGCTCTCGTTGGCACTTGGTCGCCCCAGCTCCCTCTGGGTTGGACAGTTGAGTGGGATCCTTCCTCGGACGGCGAGGAGAGGGATCACTGATATCTTGATCGGCCTCATCAGGGACATCCGACCCCGGTGCTAGCTTCCGCTAATCTACCTTTCCGCTGCTTTTGAATCGTGTAAAACTCTGATTTTTGTTTTGATGTGAACTAAATGGTCAAACTTGTTTAACTCAGTGGATCTGTTGTATTCTCTGAAACCGCTCGCCTTCGTGTGAGTTTGCTAAACTCGATCCTGTTAAGTGGTTAAATCGGAGGAAATCCGACGGCACTTCGAGTTAACTTGACTAAGGCATGAGTGTCGAGTGTCAGGTGACTTAACCGTGCTTTAATCAAGGTAATCCGAGGTGTATCCGCCACACCACAAGAACCAGACGTGGTGCATTATACTCGAATATAAAAATGCAATAAAATCTTCGTATTTTTTATTTTGTTGAAGGTGTCGCACGACCACGGGATCTGCCAAACTCCATCCCCGAGCACAAGAACTTCGCCTAGGGAAAAAAGGCTTTGTGGTTCCGAGCGTCGGCTCTAATTGTTGATCATCCGGTTTGGTGGCGGCGCATTTCCCTGAGGAAATGAGAGAAGGGTTGGTGGAGGGTGGAGGATCGCGGCGACACCACCAATGCTAGGGAACTGGCAAGTAAATTCCCCGCATCCTTTGCTCGATCTCTTTTGTTCCACTGTTGATTCCTACGTGAGGAAGGCATACATCTATCCCAAATCGGGCTTCTCTATTGTGCTCTGATGCCATTTTGGTTAAGGATTCACACGGTTCCAATCCATTGGCCGGTGTGCTCAGACCATTCCGTATCTCGTACTCGCAAGCAAGCTGTAAATTTCATTAGCAGGGGCATGGCAAGACCATTCCGTATCTCGTACCCGCAAGCAAGCTGTAAATTTCATTAGCAGGGGCATGGCATATCCGCATATATATTTGAAGAAATAATCACTCTGCTTATGCATCTAGGATTTGGTTTTTCCTATTTTCATCCACGTACAGTACAATAGGTCATGTTTTTGCAGTACATAGTCAAGGGAATAGCAGTATCTATACAATGAATGCAGTGTTTTGCTTTTTGATTTAGAGGAATATAGCCATATAGTTGTGGAGGAAACTTGGAGCACGGTGGATACGACTGCTGCATTATCGCAGCCCAAGATGGCTGGTGAACTATTTTGACAATACTATTTTGTACTACTCAGAACAAGGAATATGGTGATTTTAGTTTACCATGTGATGCATGAATTCAGTTATCCTTGGAGCACGGGCCTACAAAATGATGCAGAATTTCCGGTTAGACTTTGTAGGAATATTTTCTAGTCTCTGTAATGTCCAAAGATCATTTATAGAGAAAAGGACATCTGGCTCCACCAACACCGTCCTAACATCGTGCATGATCTTGTCAGGAAGCTGCAAAAACTAATAGAGAGGGTTTGTTGTTCGCAAGTGGAAATGCTTTTTTTTCTTTCTTTTTACTATGAGTGCCAATTTGCCTTGTCATCATAGAAATGCATGATCTTGGATCTTCTTTGGCTCTAAAGTGATGATTATTCTAGGCAAGCATATATACTGCATTTACCCAATTAATATTGATCTGGCATTTCAAATTTACTTCAGCTTTTAATCATTTGCACCTGTAACAAGTTAAAAAAGATTTTGAACTGTGAATGCAACATTTTAATATAATAACATGGGCACATGGCCTAATACTTCAAATAATGCAGAAATATTTTTTCTTGTACACAGTCGATTGCATGGATTCTTTGCCTTTGACAACTAGCTCAGACCCAAATTGAAGCCACTAGTGGATAATCATGGACAAGCACCATGGGGAAACAACACTGTTCCACATAGGATCATCTTCTCATATGCCAATGTGGCATCATTATATGCAAAGATAGGCTTCTAAAATGTTTGGTTTAGTCATTTAGATACTCAACACTGCAAAGTTTAGATTTACTAATTTCCTCCCTCGTAAAGATCACACTTCCACTCATGTAGATTTGTTAGTGGTATACTAGCTTGGCTTTCATTCTTTTATGCTTGAACCTATCTAGCTCAGCCCAGTCAAAAAAATAATTGAAGTTTAATATATACTTTATATATATACCCTGTTACATGATTTATTTCTTTAAATAAGGCCAAATTGCTTCAATAGCACTATTTGGAGTTACTGAAACAAGCAACAATCCAACGTAAACATAACAAAGAACTGAGCAAAATGTGGTGTAGAAGAACTATAAGAGTTTGTATGTTGTCTAATAATAGCCAATTGTCGGGTAAACGATGAACGTATAGAGTAACACTTGGATAAATACATATGGGATCTCTGTTGCAGCCTATAGAAGGTGAAGAAATTTAATTAGTTATTCTATTATAGATTTTTTATATGCTTACAAACTTGTGGTCAGCATCTGACCTGTGCAAATGAATATGCCCATGAAGAGTACATTCCTGCAACTTTCTCACGATACATTACAATGCACTCTGTTGTACTGAATGATATAATTGACTGATCATTGTAAACACCGAGTTGTATAGCCCCCATATACATTGCACCAAGAACATTAAATAGATCCTAAATAGATCCTGCTCATTGTTTCTTTAAAGGAACAAGAAAACGTTAGCCTATTGAATATGTGACTTACCTTTGTAATAGTTTATGATCTAACTCATATTCAAACTGCTCAACAGCAAAGGACTGCAATGGTATCCCATGTCCTGAAAAAAAAGGAAAAAGAAGTGGGGTGTGGACTTACAATATCTTTGCATGCCTCCAGTACAATACTCCGAAGATCAAGGCTATCATTATTGTCATCACCATGCGATTCAGATTATATTGAGGGCTTCTCCAGTAAGTTATATTCTATTTCCATAAGCAAGCTTTAAACCCCCATCGACTCTGTGGGAAACAATAGGAGAAACATAGGTTTTCTGAATTTGGTAATGGATTACTTAGTTTCTCAACAAGCTCTTGCATGTCCCTGTAGGAAAAAAAATATTCTCTTTGTAAGTTCAATGAAGATATTTTGTTGACATATTTTTTTTGGTATCTAGCTTAGTTTAGGCATATATTTATTCCCAGTTGATCATCAAATGCGAAATAGGTGGCAATGTGATGTACCTATGCAATGGTGATTCTTGGTAGGCACTTGCAAAGTCTATATTGAGTTGAAACTCCATGGATGCCGATGTTATGTCCATCATCCAAGTAGTAGGGTTGCAATTTTTCTCTATGTTTGGGACACCAGAAATTTTCTATCAATACAAAGAAGCAGATAACTTTATTAATTCCTTCCGGTACCATTGACTGAACCTTGCTCGGTGGTATGTGTGGATGTACAATTTTCACATCCCCACCATCCAGTTTAAGACCTCTTCACTAATTTGGGTATTATTTTCATAATAGTATATTACCAAATTCCTCATAATAATATGATGTACACAAGGACACACTCGGATATGACATAATCATGTCTCATGACTTGTCTCAAAACACTAGCACAGAACCACAGTCCAAGGATGTACATTTGCCACAAAAACTATGATGCTGTTAATTTCTTGTCACTAAATCTAGCCATCAACCTTTACATGCAAAATGCAAGGCTGGAAGCACAAAACTTCTATACTTTTATTTTTCTTGTGAGCTGTGAGACAACTTAGATAATGAATACAAACGGCTTCAATCAAATACACCAAATTATATAAGTTTACCAACTGTGTGAAATGAAAAGCAACTGGAGACTGGTGTTGTTGTGTGGCTACTAGCTGCTCTGTCCCTCGATGGAACAAAGACATCTCTAAACCACTTAGAGAAGTCTTTTTCTATGCTATTGCATATAATCAAGAATTGAAGAATATTTAATGTTAGTTGAATTAAAAAGGGATAAAATAAAGAACAATAAAGAATAGATACACAATTAGGAATCATTTTAAGTAATACTACCTCCACCGCCACCACCTGACGGCATGGGACGAAAAAAGGGGGGCGTGGCCCACCTATCCTGTCGCCTCTGCCACATTGGCGAGCTGAGCTGGCGATAACGCGGCTGGTGCGAGATATCGTGATAAATTGCAAGATGACCCCTCGTATCCGGTTCCACGTGGCGGCCGTTTAGGGTTTCAACCGGGCAAAGAGATCTAGGCCTTATTGGGCCACCACGTTGCTGGGCCTAACTGGCCTGTATTCGGGGAGTATCCGCTTTAACGTAATAAGCCATGAGCTGTCATAATTAAAAAATAAAGTAGGTTCCTGAGAATACTCAGGAGCATAAACCACTCAGACTTGGCAGTCCAGAATAGAGAACTAGGTTATTAGATAACCCGTTTCCGACCCAATTTTGGTTTTGGTTCATGAAAGGGATCTCTTCTAGCTCATGAGGGTTCTTCCATGGAGTGTGCCGCGCAAGGCCTAGTCATCGTGGCTCACAAAGGCAAGCTGGTGAGCGTCCCGTGCAGGTTCCTTGGGAACACAGTGTGCCTTGAGGCTAAATCCGTGCCATCGCTAGAGCAAGGTGTGGGCATTGCACCGGATCAGTGATTCGAGGAATCCTCTCCCTAGATGGAATCTGTGAATATTTTCTTTCAGAAGATAGATGGGATTTCTCCCCGATATCACCTTCTATTCGCGCCAGTAATACAGGCTGCTAATGCCTAAATGGGCCGCGCATCGCTTCAGCCTAGGTTTGTGCGAGGCTACGACGTAGGGCAGCGTACAGGCCAAGCTAGGTTGGCGCAGGCCGGTCAGCCCAGATGTGTGCAAGGCCGAACTGGCTGATTTTTAAGAAAAGATTCCGTTCCCAGGCTAGCTGCTAGGCCTACTTCATGCATCGCAAAAGATGGTAGCGATAGATTAGGCCTGCTATGTGGATTCCGGTCCTAGTTTTTTCTCTAGGTTTTGTTGTTTGGGTTCGAATCAAACTACACAAAAAAAATCCATAAAATCAAATGAAAATCCAACTTAAAACTGCAAGCTCATGATTAAATATTTTAATGCACAATTTAATTTACTAAGAATTCTAGAGAGGGGAAATTTAACCTTTAAATTGCAAATAAATTTCATGGATCCACGCAATACAAATAAAAAATAATTTACTAAGAATTCGGCCATGTGTATTGTTATGATAGGTTGCGTAAACTTTAGCCTAGGAATAGGTAGCTAGTTATGGACAGTTTCTGCATGCACTCAGGAAAACAAAAAGGAGAACTGGTGCGTTAGAGCAAGAAAGATAAATTGATGACATCATCTGACATGCAAGAAGTTTGAAATAAAAAACTAATAAATCTTAAATTGAGCCTATAAATTAAATTTGGATTCCACCACTGGTTTTCTTTACAACAACAAACAAGACCATACTTGATATTGTTTTGATGAATTTTTCTAGTAGCATTTTTATCAAGTTGAAAGATTTTTAAAAATATGTACACCTAAAAACAAATTATATGACCTCAAGAATAAAGTAATTGTACATATCAAACAAATTATACGAATTGATAGAATAAAGATATATATATACCATAAGAACAAATTATATGAACTAACAAAATAAATATATGTACAAATAGAACAAATTATATAAACTCATAAAGCAAAAGAACTACATGCACCGAACAAATTACACAAACTAACAGAATAAAGATGGATATCCCAAAACAAATTATACGAACACAAAGTACAAATATATGTACACCAGAAAATAAATTATACTCATGAAATAAAATAATTATATGATCAAATCATATGACTCATAGAACAAAGATATGTATAACTGAAACATATTTTATACAAACTCACGCAACAATATATTTCTACACGTAGAACAAATTATATGAACTCACAAACAAATATTAGTATATCAGGAAAAAATTATATGGAGTTGCAAAACATCTAAATAAGTTATACGAACTCAAAGAGCAAAAATTTGTATAATCGCAACAAATTATATGAAGTCACGAAACAAAACAACCATACAAATTTAACAGATTATACAAACTCAGAACAAAGATGAATACACATATAACAAATTATACAAATTCGCGGAACAAAGATTTATTAAAAAATACAACATGTGATTAATTTTTTAAAATTAAATAGACATAGTAAATATTATAATTTATAAAAATAAGAAATTATGGAAGACGAATGAATAAATAAACTAAAAAATAAAAAAAATGAATCATAACATATCAATTGAAATAAAATATAAAAAGAATAGAAAAAAGAATAAAAAATAAATGAGGAAATTGCAAAGAAAAGACACCGTCGGAAAACAAAACAGAAGAAAAAATAGACGCGGAAGAAAATGAAGTGGAGGATGTCAAGAAGAAAGAAAAAAACGGAAGGAAAAACGAAAAGAAAAATAAGAAGAAAAACAATAAAAAAAGAAAAGAAATTCAAAAGAGAAGAAAAAAGAACCACCTCATAGCGTTGTATGTGATCCGTTCTGGGCGACCATCGAGCGAGGAGGAAGCTGGTTGGGCTGACTCGTGACCAACTCCAAGCCCTGGGCCTGTTTAATGCTGGTGGCCCATGCTTGTGCTCAGCTGACACCTACGTTGGGCTGCGAGAACGAAAGATTGAAAGATGAGCATGCAACATTGGGCCAAATTTATTCCATAGGCCCACGCGGGATGTATTAGGCGACAAAAGGTTTAGGCGCTCCTTTGTGGCACACGGAAGCTAGACAAGCTTCCTAGCTTTCGGCCCACAAGGAACCCACCATCTTCTTCTTCTTCCACCCAACCCCCCCTCCTTCGTTCCCCTGGCCGGCGGCATCCGCGCGCGCCCACCCATTGTCTACCCCGTCCCTTTCACCCCACCCTTTCGAATCCCGTGATGCTTGTCGCCCCTACCGCCAGCCGCCACCCACCAGAGATCCAGCCCCGCCCAGCTGGGGGCACTCCCGCGTCGCCTCACCTCCACCGCTGGTCGAACCGCCACTGCTGCCGGACCTTTCCGCCACCCCTAACCTTCTTCTCTAAGGTCGGTGGTCATGGAACCCTCGAAACCCAAAACCCTAACCCTGCTGACCTTGACCACCACCTCAGCCAGCCATCGGCGTCACCGCCAACCGCTCCCACCACCACCCGCCCGCTCCTCCGTAGAAACCCATACGGTGGCACAGGACACAACGGCAGCACGGGAGGTAGCAGCGGGACGAGCGCAGAGAAAAGGAGAAGGCAAAGGCGGTGGGATAACGGCCTCTAGTCCTCACACGCATCTTAAAACATCATGTGCAAATTATTTGGCTTCTGGAAGTTAGATAGGTTTTTCTAAAGGTTTTGATGCGACGTATAGCCTCTCGCGTCTTTCACTAGGGCTGCCATTTTCCATTTGTTGGCTTTGCTAAGAATTTTTTTATTTTTCTACTTTTTATTTTAATATTTTGCAAAATATATGGTCAAACAAAAAAATTGCAAATCTATACCTACACCACCGTAAAATGCAAATCTATACCTACACCGCCGTAGAAGATAGGATATGTGCAAAAATTCCAAAACAGACCTGTGTGCAGAAAGAAAACAGTAGCTAAAAAGGTTAGCAAAGCGATTTTTTTCTTTTTATTTTAAATTTTGCAAAAATATGTGGTCAAATAAAAAAATTGCAAATCTATACCTACAAGCTACCACCAACTCAACCGGCGGTAACTTTTCCCTCTAGGTAGTACACTTTCAAAAAAATATAACTAATTCATATGAACTCGGATGGAGATAAAATTTATATAAAAATTGTAGATCTCGACAAGATCTACAATTTTGTAGTTCAAACTTTTTACATTTAGTGTTATCTTAGTGCTCAAATAATCGACACAAGTTTCAGATCTAAAATTCAAATTTTAGATCTGAAACTGGGGAGCACACATTCAAAAAATCATAACTAATTCATATGAACTCGGATAGAGATAAATTTTATATAAAAATTGTAGTTCTTGATGAGATTTACAACTTTGTAGTTCAAACTGTTTTCATTTGGTGTCATCTTTGTACTCAAATAATCGAGACAAGTTTCGGATCTAAAATTAAATTTTAGATCTAAAACTTGTGTCGATTATTTGAGTACCAAGATGATACCAAATGAAACAAGTTTCAACTCGATCTCGTCGAGCTTTACAATTTTCATATAAAGTTTATCTCCATCCAAGTCCATATGAATTAGTTATGTTCTTTTGAAAGTGTACCTTTACCGGCGGTTCAACTAGCGCTAGCATACACCTTCCACCATTTGACTAGCGCTAGCATACACCTTCCACCATTTCAAATGGTGGTAGCTTGTAGGTATAGATTTGCAATTTTTTTTGCTTGGCCATATATTTTTGCAAAATACTAAAATAAAAAAATCGTTTGCTAACCTTTTAGCCTAATCTTATGGCCCAATTATCTTCTACTGTTTTCTTTTTGCACACAGGTCTGTTTTGGAGATCCGATTAAGAAGTGTGGTGTGAAACTCCGAATTGGATACCTTGTTTGGACGGGAATGCCTGAGATGCAACCGGCCATTTCAGCCGATGTCCACAAGTGCCTGCCGCCAGTTGATTCACCGGCCACAGTTTAGCCTTAACGTTATGCTAGTGTGTTACAGCCTTACTGGCTATTCCGTAGCACAGATAGTACTATTCACGTCCCATTTCTTCAACCAAACAACCACCACAAAAATGTTTGATCGTCCACTCGTCTCCTGCAAAATATCAGATATGGCGGACTATGCTGGTTTACTCCACCGTTGCAAGTGTCAGCCTCTCAGGATAGCTCAGATATGACCTTCTCGCACTTCCCTTCCAAAATCTTCACGGCTTCTGTGAATAGCACCTCCGGGGGCAGAGCTCCAGTGGACTCAATGGTAACTAGAAAGGAAAAAAGAACAGCCAACACAGTGAATTAGAACATTGCAGTGGAAGTACAGGGGCTATCTTACCGGAAAGAACTTCAGTGATACAATTATCCAACTATGAAGGTGCAATAATCAACACATTTATACTTGGCGTAAGATGATCAAGTTCTTGACTACTTACATATGAAATGGTCTCTAACACGCCTTAGTTGGATTTTATCTCCAGATGGTCCCATAACACATTGCCTACAGAGCGTGCAAGCCCTTGGCTTTGCAACAATTGCCCTCTTTCTACCTGTGTACACAAAATTTAAGGGGTTAATGTAAACAGCAGATCGATCACAAAACAGCTTGGATAAATGTAAGATGCAATGCTACCTCAAGTTCGGCATCTTATAAAACAGAAAGGGAAAGAGAAATTACCATCACCCAGGTCTTCAATGTCGAAAACATTAACTGGGCACTTCTTCACTAGCTCCTCAGCATCGACACCTTCAATTTGTTTAAGAATTTCAACCTATTTGATAATATAATATAGCATTAGGAGACAAGAACGATACATTCATTCACCGTCTTCTTGTTGGAAATGGCATAGTGAAACAATTTTACCTCAGGGAGCATTCTGTACCAAGCCGTAGCAACTGGAGACCACTTGGCATGAACTTTCCCAACTCCCTTAACAGCATGTGCCTCGAGCTCAATAGCCTATAAAAGAACAGATAAAATCATAAAGTACAATGACCGCAATGGAAATGAGCACAACACTTTAAGACAAAAGTTTAAAGCTTATATGCGCACACTCCATGAATTTCAAATCATCAACACAGTTTATCCTATGATATTAAGGAAAAGATACTGGCTACATACATTTTACTCTGTAATTTCCACTGGATTAAAGTTCTGTTTTACGATGTGGACTCAATCACTAAACAAAGTATATTAATCCAAACACTGAATCAAGAAGGGCAGAAGACGTAGCAGCTATTCATATCATAATGGTACCAGGGAAACAAATTACACAGACCTGTCCTGCCCCAAGCCTGGCAATAGTTATATCTTTAAACTTCACACCAAGAGGCTTTTGTAATATATCCTTTTGGCTTTGACTGAAGGAAGTGAAAGTCTTCTGTTTGTCCCCAGACTGCCCAGGAGAAGCCATGCTTAATTGGCTACCTTCCGGCAACCACTCTAGTTCACCAGATTTGACTGCACAAACAACCAAACATTTAACGCACAAAACCAGAAAATCTCAAACATCTTTCCACAGGAAATCTGGTTTATGCTGACAAGATTAGAGAAACACAAGAAAAGATCAAATGTTTCAATTACCACAGATATATTTTTTTTATACTTATCGCAATAATTTCTTTGATGACTAAGTGCATAAGAATGACAACTTGAGGTCAGGAAAACACATTAACAAGGTAACAAGCTTAACTTGTCATTACAGTACATTTACAAAAACATATCCGGTTAGATGTCACATAAATACACACAGGCTTAACTGCAAAAGCTTTGCAATTTTAACAATGAGGTATTCTTCCAATAAGGTACAGTGGGCATTTCATTTTGAAAGATAACATAAAACTGTAGGAAAATAAGGCATACCTGTAATTCGCTGAGAACCCTTTTTTGGACATGAAACATGCAGTTTATAAACAATAGTGTTCCTTTCATTTGGGACATCATTTTCTGTGAAAAGAGAAAGGAATGAGAAGATGGCTTTTACGGTAACTGTATGAAGGTGAAGCCCAAGCAATTGAAGATACCTACCTGAGATATAATCAAAAAGCCTTGGATCTGCATCAAGTGGAATAAGTCCTAATCTATGTGAAAGAACCTCATCTGCTATAACTGAGGTGTTGTCAGCCATGAAGATTTTCTCAATTGCCATAGTCGGAACCTATTAATCCAGATGAAGTTATAAGTATTTAATTGTTCCAAAACTGTGATATATGAAGTACTAAAACAGAGAAAACATTTTTTGGTTATCTCATGGTACACATGAAAACATGCAAATACCTCTGAGATGAGGATTCTCCGGAAAGCATTAGCAATTGATGCAT
Organism: Setaria viridis; assembly: GCF_005286985.2. Taxonomy (NCBI): domain Eukaryota; kingdom Viridiplantae; phylum Streptophyta; class Magnoliopsida; order Poales; family Poaceae; genus Setaria; species Setaria viridis. The sequence continues at coordinate 8,874,782 of NC_048267.2, read as the reverse complement.
CAACACCAATCATATCAAACTCCATATCATCTTCAGTTAGACGTTTTATATCAATTTTGAAGTTCTTGCAAAATTTCTCCACTGACACACTATTATCAACTCCCGTCGCAGCATAAGTACCCGAGTATTGGAAACCTTGAGTCTATTTAAGAGAAAACATAAGAATATAATGTATGAGGCAGATGATAGAATCGAATGCAATTGAATAAATAGACCTTTTTGGCATGAAATAAAATGAAAAAACAAAACAAAGATGAGTGAAAAAAAAATATAACATGTATCCAGAGCAGCAAATTGCAACAATTGGACAGTCTCGAATGTAATAATCACTACAAACTAAATGGATTATTTTCATTAATAACATGACAGGTTAACATTTCAGCCAATTAAATAGCATTTTTTAAACAAGTATAAATAGATAAGCAAAAAAGATTAGCTAATATATTCAATCCTCTATCGGAAGCAAGATAGCACACAAACTTGATGGTGAAAAAGAAAACCACGTCTTTTTTATATACTGTGAAGTAGCCAATTAGACGCTTAAAATTAAAACATCTGTGCATCTATCTGAAATTAGGTTCCTATGCAAGATAATCCTATCAGAACACTTGATTCATGCGGAAAAAAACAGTGAATCTATCAAGCAGACATACGGGTGATCATAATAAATAAATGCAAAGACATGAAAGGAGGGTAGTATATAAATGTATACATGGATAGGGGCATCTGCATTGCACACGACACGGGTGCGCTGGAGCTCAAGGTGATCTGGGAGCTTATTTTCTTGCTGATCCGGCACATCGCCCACCTGATTCTTGGATTTGGTCCCCTTCTTTGGCATATTGTCTTACTCTTGTTTTGCCTCTTTGTTCACTCTTATACCCCTGCTATGCCCTGTTACCAATGGAAGAAACAGCAATGGTCAGTTAACGCCTGTGCAAAGAAATTACAGGTTCAAGACTCTGGAGCAACTACTTCTACATGTGCTGTTCCGGTAAGAGCATAAGTTTGCTGCCTCCCTGCCGACTACACCTGACTACAAAACAACTTGGGAAACAAACTGTATTGGCTTCCAATATGCAACTACAGCAGGGAAATCTGTGTTTCCAATGATGATTTGGCTTCAAAATTTCATGGTTGCAACATCTACTGAGGTATGTAAACGGAAAAGGAACAGTTACTACGGGGTGAATCCCACTACTCATGTTACAACTAGCCAAAGTGTTCCAATTTGTAACAAGCAATAACCAAGTGAATCACCTGATGGCTGATGGCGAGGCGGAGGTGGCAGGGGAGTCCGCCGCCGTAGGAATCGAGCCGTTGCCGGAGTAAAACCCTAGCAAGAAAGTAAATGAACGTGAGAAGAGGAACGGGACGATTCGAAGATGGGGATTAGGGAGAAGGGATGGAGGAGGCACACCTGGACCTGGAATCTTGGAGAGAGCACGCGGGAGCCAGGAGCAACGGCGGCGGTCCGCAGTGGCGGCGGATTCCTGCGGGAGATTCCCCTTTGATTTCTTTTCTGAGCACGGAGAGATCGCGGATCCCACCGCCCGACCGAATCTGGCTTCCGGGCTCTTGGTCCTCGGTGTTGGGCCTGCGGGTGGCCCGAAATGAGCGAAGGCCTAACTGGCCGCAACGGGCCGGATCCCAGTTCTCCCCTATGTTTTGGGCGCAGTGGCGCCTCTCATGAATCAATCCGGAAAAAATCGATCCTCGCAGCAGAGTGAGTATCATCGGACTATCTCTTCCTTCACTTGGGTTTATGTAATCACATCAATTCTGTCTTGAGAAAATCTTGGTGGGGCAAATGAGCCGGTTTCATACCGTCATACGGCAACAAGCTAGTAGTATGAACATTTGCACAAACATTAAATCACATCGTTGCTAGTATGAACATTTGCACAAGCGTTAAGTCCCATCGTTGCTAACCTCGTATACTACCTTATTGCCTGCAGATAAATTAAGAGCCATGAAAGTCACAAGGGAAATAGGAAAAATCCGTAAAGCTACCGCTCTTCTGTATCTTTTCAGTCGGCAGGGAGGCAGCAAACCTATGCTCTTACCGGAACAGCACATGTAGAAGTTGTTGCTCCAGAGTCTTGAACCTGTAATTTCTTTGCACAGACGTTAACTGACCATCGCTGTTTCTTCCATTGGTAAGTGCAGGACATAGCAGGGGTATAAGAGTGAACAAAGAGGCAAAACAAGAGTAAGACAATATGCCAAAGAAGAGGACAATTAGCATACATCTACATGACCTTACATATCAGCAGGCCTAAGGTCCCTAGCCGAGTTGGTTAGTGGAACCGAGTGGCACTCCTCAGGTCCTAGGTTCGACTTCCCGTGGGAGCGAATTTCAAGTTGGGGTTAAAAAAACCTCCTCGTCTATCCCACACCAAAGCATGCTGCAAGGTCCGACCTAGGCTCACGCGGGCGCAGGTGCCGCCATGTAAGGGTGGGGTAGGGGTTCGGGGGTTTTCTAGGCATGTGTGAGAAGGTCATTCTTCTTAAGCCAAAGCCCGGGGGCCGTTATACCCCCCGCAGGTCTAGTTTTTTTTGACCTTACATATCAGCAGGCATAAGCATAGTGCAAGGGCTACGCGTAAAGACCTTACATATCAGTAGGCAGAAGCATAGTGCAAGCTACTAAAATCAGGCTATGCATAAATAAGAGCAACTTCAAAAAACTGCTAATCTTACTCCAATACCTTCTTTAGAGAAAAAAAGAAATAAAAACTCCAACCGTCTATCTAAAACTCCCCAAAAGAGATTAGCGACGCGAAAAAAACACTCCACGCCGCATAAATATGACGCCCATTCTTCGCCAATCCCCCTCCCGCATGCGTTTTTTTTTCCGCACACTCGGGTGACGATGCCCGCCTAGTCGCCGTGGGAGCACTCGACGCGGAGGAACCGGACGTGACCACCGTCCGTGAGTTCCCCGACCTCCTCGATGCCGCCCGCGCCGCTGAGTGCCACCCCGTCCAGAACCTCCTCTTCTCCGGCTGCCACCTCGCCATCAACGACCTCTCCAACCAGCTCTACGACGTCTCCTGGGACATCATCCTCATCGACGCCCCCGTGGGTAGAGTTACCCATCCAAGATCCAACTTCTTCTTCCATTATCCTCTTCTCTTGTGTTACGGGCGGGAGGTGGGCAAGCCAAGTAAATAGGTCTAATTATGATAATGTGATTTTTTTTTTATTATTAGGGTAGTTTTTAGCGTTCTGCTGTGGGCTGATATGTTTTTGGGGAAAAAAATTTTAGCATAACTTCTAATATCTCATTTTGGGGAAAATTTTTTTGAGAAACTTTTAAAGTTGCTCTAACACAAGGTAGCAGTCCACATTCAATAGAGGCAAGAGCAAATGGAAAACTAACAAAATAGTCAAGCATTATGTCAACCAGTATTTATCAATCAAATAAGCTACCAGCCAAGGATAGTCATATGCCACGTTCTGTCAACCGCGTCCCAGCGCCCGGGCAAGTAAGCGATCCCTCCCCTCCCCTCCGCGCCTCGATCTGGGCCCGACCCATGCTGGTTTCCCCCCGTTTCGGTGGGGTTTTAGGAGGGTTTTGTGGTCGGGGACGATGTGGGCACGGATCGGCGCTCGCTTGTGTGCGGGTGGCGCGGCGGGCGATCCGGCGCCGTTTGGAGTAGTTTGGGGGGCTAGGGTTTGTGGAGGTGGGGCGGAATGCGCAAACATGGGTTGCAACTGATTGATTGAGGTGGTGATTTTTGGGGGTGGAGTTTGCGAGCTTTATAGCTGCGGAACTGCGATTACAATCCCACGAGGTGCTAGTTGGTTTTGCGTGTATTTTCTTTTGTGTTTTGCGCATTTGGCGAGGGGGACGTTGCCGCTGATTCGAATTTGTGGATTTTTTTTGCGTTTTTTTTCAGACCTGAATTTACTGTGACAGTTAATCGCGTGTAAGTCGGATGATTTTCAAAGCTTGGCCACCCTGAAGTGCTGGGATTTTGGTATTTTCTGAGGTCGGGGTTTGTGGAGGCCATATTTTAACTGTTGAATTTGATTTAAATTTGCATATAGCCAAGCACGGGAGCGTGATTCACTGAATCTCGGAAATTACTCCAATTTTCTGTGCGGCATTCCTGTAGCAAATGATGTGGAGGACTTGAGTAGCCTTTGACCCTTTCTTTTACTGGAGATCTTGTTGCTATGATCCCTTTGTAATTGTTCTGCGTGGGCACTAAAGTAAACATGGTGGATTGCATACAGCTTACCTGATGTTGAGCGGCAGTGACTTATGAGATCAGCATGATATGAACGTTGGTGCTGATATTTGTGTTAGGATTGTTTCTTTTGGGGGGTTTTGTTATTCCAGGTGCTGATCCAATTGAACCTGCACATCACATATAAAATTTGAATTACTTTGGTTGTTTAAATTGGTCTATATGGGGTATTGAATTTTTTCCTTCTAGCTTACCCCTGCATGTATAATATTTGTGCCTTTTTGAACTTTCAATTATCAAAGAATGGGTGTTTGAAGCAAGATCGATACAAGAACTTGTAACTGAAGTTTCTAACTTGTAGATTTTTTTTCTCCTTTTCCTGTTAGTAGATGATGTTCTGTATATCACTTCCCTTTTTTATCTATATTTTGTATCTCCGTGGTGGCTCTAGTTGTGTTACTGATTCCAAATCTGTGTTTAGCTGTCTAATATTACTCTGTGTTGCTACCTGTGATAAGTTATCTCAGTACCAAGTTGTTGCTCCAGCGCACCAGCATGTATGCATATTATTAATGTTTGCATTTTGCATGCTTTTTATATTTTTTTAAAGAATGGGTGCTGGAAGGAAGACTGAGACTTTTTATGCTGGAACACCAAGTACACCGGCACGAACCAATGCATGGTATGGGACCTATTCTGTTGCTGCTCGTAATCTCCGAGAAGATGAGCTAGGAGGAGTGATCTTCGGTTGCAAACACAACACGATGAATGAATGCCTCACTAAACAGTTGTTTGGTTAGTAAATTCGTTTCCCCCTTATTTTTCTGAACTAACAATTCCTTTCCACCTTATAATGTAGTGTCATTACTGCAAATAAATCATCATCCCATAAAACTATGAACTGCCATCATCGCATCAGTCAGTTCTTGTTTTCTGGAACATCGACTTGTGCATCATCGGCATTTCATTCTACCTCTTGCCTGATTGGAATGGATTGGCTTGCTGTCTTTTGTGCAATAGGTTTGCCTTCAGGCCATATCTCATATGTGAAGAATGTTAAACCTGGCATGCCTCTATTTCTGTTCAATTATAGTGACCGAAAAATGCATGGAATTTTTGAGGCTGCATGTGCTGGCAAGCTTAACATTGATCAATTTGCTTGGAGTGATGGTGGTAGAATAAAGACACAATTTCCTGCACAGGTATCATCAAATAACAGCCCTCCATATATACGGCACCGCAAATTCACACATCTGTTTATGGTTAATCTGGTCATAAGTTAACTGACTTGTGAGTGACTTATGTATTCTTAAGGTCCTTGTCTCTATGAAGACTCAGTGCTATCCAGTTCCAGAGTCTCACTTCAAAAGTGTGATCAGTGACAATTACCATAGACCTCGGCACTTTTACTTTGAGCTAGACCATGCACAAACAAGTGCTTTGATATCTTTGTTTAAACCTGCCCCTGTTCATGATGTTGCAAACAAATGGGATCCTTCAAAATCTCTGCAATCTCCAACAACCAAAGCATATCTTAATCCTGGCCCAACAAAGTCTGAGTTCTATACAAAGGATCTTGATCCATTTGGTGTTTCATCTGAATCGCACTGTGTTGCCCCTTATAAGTTGGCTGATCCAGAAGGTGAATATGCTAGTGCTTGTAGAACATCAACAATCCACCTTGACAATGAGTCTTCTAAATGGGATGACTTGGATGATGCTGCGACCAAGGAAGGAACAGAATCTGTCAACGACGACCATCAACATACCAATCCACCACGTGAAGAACAGCATGACACAGTGGCTGTTAGGCAGAAGTTACAAGAACTGTTTGTTTTGCGACAGCAGGAGGCCCAATCCTCCAATGGCACTGTTGATTCTGCTTCAGATAAATCAATGCCTCAAGAAGCACAGTATGGTGCTGCTCTCCCAACAGACCCACCTGATTCCACCTCAAAGGCTGATGCATCTATTGAAGACCTGACATCATTGGGGAAATATCATGGAAATGCTGAGGTGCTTTAAGCTAATGCTATTCCTTACTCTTTGACTGCAACTATTTTCATATTTTGTCCTGTATGATTTGTAATGTTTGTTTGTCGATTATGTCCTGCTAGCTGACATGTCTCATTGTCTGTAGCTGCTCCACATCATCAATGAATTATCCAAGAGAACCCGAGCAATGGAGAAAAAGCTGGTACTGTTTATGTGTAAAATTCAATAGCATCATTATCTGATAGAGAAGAAAGTGTGTATATATGAAGTTACTTTCCTCATTCACTTCAGCTTTGCATTGGCATGTCCATTGTTATGGTTGCGGGTTTTGAATCTAGCTCAAATGTTCAACAGAATTATGGAACTATACATGATATGTGTACCTGTTGATGTGCTTGATGTTGAGTTAATTATGGTATTAATGCACGATTTATGCGCAATCTCCCTCCTAATTGCGGTTCTTCTATGTACCAGGTTGAGTCGGATAAAGAAAAACTGTTTCTGAGGGAATCAGTAAAGGACGCAGAAAGAAAAGTTCAGCAACTGGAATACAAGTTTGAAAAACTACAATTAAACTATAACTCTTTAGCGCCACTCGTTGGTGGACCATATGATAATGTGGAAGGACCATCAATATTTATACTGGGTGGCTACAGGGGGAGTACTTGCTTATCATCACTGGATGCCTTTTGCCCCAGAACAGACAGACTAGTGCCATTATGTCCAATGAGCTCAGCCCGTGCATATGCAGCTGCTGCTGCACTGAACAATAATATCTATATTTTTGGCGGTGGGGATGGCAGTACATGGTATCACTCAGGTAGCATTCTAATATGATCGAGTGTCTAAGTGTTTTATATAAGTTCCAAGCTGTTAACAATCTGCATTTCTGTTATTGAAGTGGAATACTACAGCAGGGGAGAGAACCAATGGATGACATGCCCACGCTTGAAACACAAGAAAGGAAGCCTTGCTGGAACTACGCTGAATGATAAAATATTTGCAATTGGTGGGGGAGATGGATCTGTGGTTTTTTCAGAAGTGGAGATGTTTGATCCAGCACTTGGGAGATGGATAGACAGTCTGTCTATGCGGCAAAATGTATGGTATCACAGTCACTCCCTATTGCATTTGTCGTATTATTACGGGGCTTTACTACCTGTCTACTCTGTCTTCTCGGTGTGATATTTAATAAGGTTCGGGATCCATAAGACAGCAGAAATGAAAATGAAATTTTGCATAATGTAGGTGTTTGAACTATCTTATGAATTCATCATCGTTTACCAGTAGAACAGTACGATGCTTTTGCGATTATCATATTGCCATATTATAGTTTACTCATCACAAATATGTAAGATTGTTACTTAGTACAGTAAGATTTATAACAATCTAACGCATTAGAATACAGATAGCTGCTTTAGCATTAGAACGGTGAGTGGTGTATTCTAGGGCGCCTGTATTATTTGGACACATCTAATTTCATGTATTTTTTTAGAACTAGCGTAGGTCCTAGATATTTTCAAATCTAGAATGTATCAAACTACGATGGTAAACTGCAATGCATGTCAGCATATTTTCTGGAGAGAATTGGATGCCAGATCATGTGATTTACTGATTTTCACGGGATTTTGCGCTCTGTAGGATAAGGATAACGTTCAGTGAACATCAACTGATTCCTTTTTCTAGTTTACCATCAATTGTTTGATTTTGGAATTAACATTCATGCTTTTGTATGCTATGTTGTTCCAGCGATTTGCTCCTGCTGCAGCTGTATTTAACGGCTCTCTCTATGTAACTGGTGGTTATGATGGCAATATGTACTTACAGTATGATCCCTCACCAATGTCTCCATGTTATAATTATGGTTTGGATATCATTTTTGTACTCTCCCATTGAACAAAATTGTAATACACAGATCAGCAGAAAGGTATGATCCAAGGGAAGGTTTCTGGGCTCTGCTTCCAAGTATGAGTGTAAGAAGAGGTTCCCACTCAGTAGCTGTCTTGGGGGAAGCACTGTAAGACTCTCTCTTCGCTGGATGCAATCCCTTTTATCATACGTGATGTGACCTCACTGCTGTAACATAAAACTTACATGCTCGACTCATTGCAGATACGCTGTGGGAGGGTATGATGGAAGCAATAGGATCTCTACCGTAGAGATTTTTGACTCACGTGCCAATTCATGGAGGATGGGCAGCCCATTCAGCATCGCGAGAGGATATGGGTGTGCGATTACAATGGATGATAATTTGTTCTACATTGGTGGCATCAACGATGCTGGAGAAACCATCGATACTGTAAGTCTGCCTGCCATTATTATTCCATTGTTCACCTTTCCCGAACTTGGTAAATAAATCGATCCAGCGATATTATTCCATTGTTCATCTTTCTCGGACTTGGTAAAGGACCCTTAACCCCTTCTATTGTTGTTTCGCAGGTGGAAGTTTACAATGAGAGGCAAGGCTGGTCAGTCTCGGGTTGCCAATCGGTAGGGGGGAGGGGCTTTGCCTGTGCTATTGCCGTTTGACAGGACTGCGGGTCTCATCGTGCCAGTCTTCTCCAGAGTTGTCGATCAGCCCTTTGCCTGTTCTGTACATTGCGATACCTAGGTCAGAGTATCTTCTCGGCTTCTCCCCAATAGTCACTGGGTTGAGAAATTTTGCCCCCTCCTTCCCCCCGTCAACTGATATACAGACAAAGCCATTCCCGTAGTATAGCACCACCAAATGGCTAAGGCCACCCGTAGCATGTTCTGCTACGTGTTCAGGCAGTTTGCTGATGTTGTGGCGATTTTGAGAATCTATACATGGTAGGCGATGAGACGTAGATGGTGCGGGAGCTATTTGAATTCTGATGTTAGGAGAAGTGAGTTTTGGAGCATCGTTTTGTTGCTATGCAATTGTGGATATGATTGTTGCAAGGGAATCGTTGGGATCGCTTTCCAGTTTGTGCCGGTAAACCGATAGCATTACTATTTTCTCCATCGTGACATTTTAGTCGGAGCGGTTGGTGGAATCTTGGACTCATGACTCCTGAGGGGCAGTACAGTTTTGTTTGTTGAAATGAAGTGCTACGCTGCTAAGCAAGGAATATGGTCCTAACGTTCGGTCATTTGGCTTGCCAAACTGCCTATCCTAGGAGCATATATGCGACGGGACTGCGAACATGTTGCTTGTGTGAGATTTCAGAAGGCAACTTAAACCGTGATCCGTTCAGGGATGCCATCAGTAGAGCTGTCGAACGCGAGCCCTGGTTGCGCATTTCTGGGCATATTTTTGCGTCTGATGATGCTTGTTTGACTGCCAAGATATCAGTATCCTTGGTTTCGTACTCATGGGTGTTGCACAAATAGGATTTCTTAGCGACAAGTGTTAGCTACGACAGAATGCGCGGGAGAGAATAAAAAACCTTTGGATTAATCCTCAAGTTAGAGGAGGGCAAATGATGCGCGACTGGAGCCGATAAATCCTAAAACCACACGAGAGCAGAAAATCGAGATTCTTCCGGCTCCGATTGCCAATCGACAGCACAAGTTTCCCGTACAAGACTAGCATCCTGCATCCATCCCTCGACCAGAAAGGCAGAATCTGTCATCACGGTTTCACCCATAATTTTGCAGTGCAACACTAACCCTGGACTCGATCAGGAGACACACCAAGTCACCAACCAGTCGCTGCACCCAATTATCCAGGATCTGCAATAACATATCTGCTTAGTATCGCCCTTTTCCCAGCTTTCTTCTTTCAAACAACACTATATTCTCTTCGTTACAGAAAGCATAAATCACCAACTTGAGTTTGAAGTTCGTTGCAGCAATTTACCTTGTGCTCTGCACGGAAGTATAAAGGGAGATTCCTCAAGGTCCAATTGACAACAGGAATTCTTAAAACCAGACACTAGTTATCAAACAGAGAATCTGCTTTGCCCCAAACTTTGCCGGGCCTTACTGGACTCAATCATTGGCGCCCAAAATTTCATCCATAAAACATTGCCTTCTTCCTCTATAAAACCAACCTATTCCCTCCATCGATCAAACCACCACCAGCTTAAGTTTCCAACACTAAAGCAATGGCCTCCAACTTTGCTCCTGATGCATGGGCTTGGATCACCAGCCTGCCCCAGTTCTCCCAGTGGCGCACCAACGCCATGTCCCTTTGTATTTGCACCACACCATCAGCATCATCACAGCCAACAATGAACCTCTCAGTTGTGAAAAACCTTCCCATCCCCCAGCCATCCTATGTTACCTTCTCCATCTTTGCAAACTACAGTGTCCCGATTTCACTGTGGACGTCAAAACCAGTCCACCTGAAAACAAAGACACAGCAAACTCTAGACGAACAAGATACGATACAGGTGTTCGTCGACGTTGTCAACTCAGTGCTGAGGTATGGTCCAGACAAGAAATCATCCTTTCGGTTCCCTGGGGCACAGCCTCATGGCAACTTCAAGGATGTGTTCAACATAGTTTTCTTGTCCCTGGCCTTCCTGGTTTGCATCTATGAGGCTCCTCGTGATCTCCGTCCTGGATGCTTGGATTCATTGAGAGCCCAGCTTACTGGTTCAAAGTGCAGAGATGCTGCAAAGAACCTTGTTAAAATGCTTGGGGCAAATCTTGAGGACCAGTGGATGCAGACAATGAATCTTGCAGTAACTAACTGGATCATTGAGCTGAGATCCTCAAACCACTCATTTGGGGTGCCATCACCACTGTTCTCACATGCGCTCTCAGCAAACGGGCTCTGGAAGGTCCAGCTCTACTGTCCAGTCATAGCCATGGGCATGGAAGAACCTGCAGAAGCAACACAGGATGAGCGCCTTCTCTTCTCACTAGTTTATCAGCAAGTCGAAAGTGTGATTCAGCTAGCTTACAGAACAGTCAGAAGGGACAACTGGATAGATGTTGAGGTGAAGGTGGATAACATAAGGTCAGTGATTTTAACATATAAGGATTTGACTATTTTTTCTCACATTAATCATTAAATCACTATTAATTAGGGTTCAATTTTCCATTCTTTTCCTGGAGTAGCAAGAACAACTTGATTTTTCAGTTCAAAGGTAAAAAAAATAATATTAACGGAGATAAGTCAAAATTTGGTTGATCCTAGAGTAAGGTAAAATTGACCTGGTGAAAGCAATCATGTATATATTTTGTAACATGTTCTCACCTATGAACAATGCAGATCTTAGTAAAAGTCCTGTTTGACTAGTCTAAATCAGAACTATCTAGAAATTGATTAGCATACTGTAATCTAAAAGCTGGATTGTTTCACTGATTATGATTAACCGTGGAAAGCATCCTTTTACAGAAAAATACAAATAAAAAAAGCACTATTTGTCCACATACATGAAGTCATGAACTATCTAAGAAAAGGGAAACAAAGTAAAGAACAACACTTACTTTTGGCTTTCATCACAGATGTGATGTGGATTCTTTAGTCTCTGAGACCCTCATGGCAGAACGCGGATATGGCTCTGAGGAGAAGCACTTCCCATCACGTGTCATGCTGCAAATCACACCTATGCAACAATCTGATGTACTGTCTGTTTCAGTCGGCAAGTCCAACGATAACCCCACACATGAGTTTGGTATTGAGAAGGGTTTTGAGGGTTCGTTTGATCCCCCAAATTCATTTGGTCTTAAGGCATCAGTCACTGAAAGCCTTACACTGGCCATAAGGCCCTGGAAATTTGAACAGTCTGTGCATGGCAACACTGCAACCTTGAACTGGTTTCTTCATGATGGTGTAAATGGAAGGGAGGTTTATTCTTCAAAGCCTTCAAAGCTTTCGCTCCTTCAGCCACGGGCCTGGTTCCGTGACAGGTACTCAAATGCATACCGCCCATTCACAAAGCAGGGTGGCGTCATTTTTGCACGTGATGAGTATGGAGACAGTGTCTGGTGGAAGATCTGTGGTGCAACATTAGGAAAGACGATGAATTGGGAGATCCGAGGCTGGATTTGGCTAACCTACTGGCCTAACAAACAAAGGACTTTTCACAGCGAGACAAGGTGGCTCGAATTTAGAGAATGCCTGCAACTTCCCCTTACAAATTTATCATAAATCACTTGTACTTTCAATAATCTGTATAGCTGTGTGGGATCTAAGTATTGAAAAATCCATGCGTGTATCAGGCGCAAAAAAGTAATCTTACTTGGAATAATTGTATAGCTGCATGGGATCTTAAGTACTGAAAAATCCATCCATGTATCAGGCACAAAAGGTAAGATTACTCTATTGTAACTGAATGTGCCGTTACAGAGAAATAACTTCCTCATATGACCGTTTGAGCAATTTAATGCAATCCTAAAGTCTTATACGGTCTCCTCACAACTCCTTTTCTCAAGCTAACTTGAGTCCTCCCGAGCAAATGTGCAATATTAACAACCAAGAGAGCTCATTAAACATGGACTCATTTCCTACTATGGTACAGGAACTCAACACACAGGACAACTTCTTGTACTGGTTGGCTCATAGTATAGCTATGTCTCAGTAAGATGAAAACCACAAATGACTACAAGGCTTCAGGCCGAAGCGTTTCCTAACAGCTAGAACAAAGTTATTCCTACTGCTCCGCATGACCACACTTCTAATATGCAAAAAGACTAAATCCATCATCTCCACCAAGACATTCTTCATGTACTTCAATTTTTTTATCTGCATTCAATTCTATAATTATCATCTCAACAACTTCTTCGACGTTGAAGTAGTCATAACTTACGTTCCCTTCTTTCTGTAAAACAATCTCCTCAGACTGAAGTACCTCCACGGACTTGCACTCCACGTGGATACTTCCCAAGTCATCGTTCGCTTCTGCCTTCACCTCATGCACCTCAGTCTCCACAGATTCCACCTCATCCTTCTCATTAAACCCGTGCAATGCAGCAGCTGGTACACTAGACGCCAGCAAAGAAAGTGCTGACGTGCAACCAGAGTTGGCATCAGCAGAGTTCTCGGGAAAGTTGACACGTGCCTTGGGACCATACATCGCCTTTGCCGCCTCGTCGTATGCATGAGCAGCCTCCACAGCAGTAGGGAATGAGCCTAGCCACAGCCGCTTGCCACGGTTGGGCTCGCGGATCTCGGCCACCCATTTGCCCCAAGTCCGTTGCCTCACGCCGCGGTACGGACAATTCCCATTCTCAGGACCTCCTTTACCCGCCATGCACCCTTTCTTGGAACCCTTGGCGGGCGCTTTCCTGGAGCCACTCTCATCCTGGAGCTTCTGGTTCTGCTCCTTCCACCACTTGATTGTCTCAGCAATGGAGTCAGGGCCAGTGCTTTTCCTCCTCATCCTCTTCTTCCTGACCCAACAAGGCAAACCATTTCATAAGCCCCAAAGCCAAAACATTCAAATAAAAATCATTGGATATACAAGTCATCTATGATCTATCTAATAAGCTTCAAGCGAAACTAAAGGAGTACTCCTCTTTCATTTCTCCAAAGGCCAGCAGTAATCAAAGCCAACCAAAGAAGACACATATGGAAACTGTATAAAAGAGGCAGCTTTTTCCCCTGTGTATGTGCACAAATCAGCCCTTCCACCATAGCAGCATTCCAGATAGCAGTCAGCGTGCACCACCAAGAACACGGAAGATTTTCACATCCACCACCAAAGGACAGTATCACCTCACTCAATTTCAGAGTCAGACACTGCCCCCGCAGATCTTTTTGAACTCTAATTCCCCACCAAGCAGTTTGACGAAGAAACATCACCTACTCTGTTTGGAAACAGATACTAGAAGAGAACATACTTTGCAAAAAATAGTTGCAGGAGCGCAGGGAAGACCAGACCGATTTGGCCCCACAAATCCACCGCCGCAAGAGACACAGCGAGATGGACAAGCTCCAGGTCAGCACGAGCACTCGGCAACACCAGCAGCTACCAAGCACGAGCGCCGCCGGAACAGCCGTCAAATTCAGTCAGCGCCCCGCTGCTCCGCGGCCAGCCGCGACAGCACCGCCCCCAGTGCCCCAGCAATGCTCGGCGACTAACTCAGCGCGCGAGAGGAAGAAGAACGCGGGGGTGGAGAGAGAGAAGGAGGCTGCGGTACTCACCTGAGTTGCCCCCCGGAGCCGGAGGAGTCCCCTTCCCCTCCCTGGGCGCCGTGTCCCAGGTCCATGGAAGAGAGAGAAGGGAGATCTCCCCCTCCCACCCTCCTCCTCCTCCTCCTCCCTAGATTTCCTCCGGCTGCTCGCTCCCTCCCACCCCTGCCTGCCTCCCTAGTCCCTCCCTCCCGCTGGCGGTGGTATCCTCGTTGTTTCTTCTATGGGCACCAGCCAGATCTTCTACGGCCGGAGCGTCCCCCTGGATCTCTCCCACCTCCCCTCCACCTCTCCACCTCACACGCCCCCCGCCTCGTAACGCGGCAGGTGTCGGTGTCCCGCACCCGCAAGCGCAGCGGCAGGCCTTCCTCTGACGCTGCCGCCGCTTCGGTTTTGACGTGGACGCCAGCTCGCGGTGCGGCTAACCTGGCGGCTGGCGGTGGGCGGGGGGGCGGGGGCGTGGTCAACACAAGCGTTTCCAATTCCACCCACCAGCGTCACGCATCCGCCCGCCCGCCGCCCTGCGAGCCTACGCATTCTCGTGTCAGTCTAGCGGTATCTCTGTTCGATTTTCGGATGTCGTGTCCGTGCAACGAACTTTGGACGGGGGATTCCATTCCTTGGAAGAAAGAAACTTTGGCTGGCCTTGGCTCTTGACGATGGATGCGGCGGCTGACGGTGTCATCGCCCATGGGTATGCTGATGGTTATTTCGTGGATGGTTTTGGTTTGGGTTGCTTGTTACCACAGTTAATGATCGTTCTAGCCGTGTGTAAATTTTGTGTTGAAGGGACGTGATTTGTAATTGCATCGTATAGCAGTGGCAAGATACTATTTTTTCAAAAACTGATTTCTAAAAATTTTTGGAAGTTGAAAGAATGTATATATTTTATATACACATCGACTTATAAAAAAAAATACCAACAAATTTTTGGAGACCAAATGAGATATACGCTCGTGAAGATTAGATTTGCCTGTTGTTGACATCAACGAGAAGTAGAAACTGACAAACATTAATAAGATCTTGGAGTACCGGATAAGACATACGACCCTCGTGAAGTCTAGATGTGGCGTCATAAGGTAGGAGCACCTGACTAAAACACGGGAACAACGTGCATGGACACATTTTGTTTTGTCATGACTTCAATGACCAATGGAAGATGGCTTCGATGATCAATGACCTTTTCATGTTGATTTAAAGTTGTATCTTTTAAAAGTTGTTATACAAGTCAACGAAGGTTTAAAGGAATGTATGTACCATATTTGCTCTATCAATAAGAAGTAGGGAACTGACATGATGGTAGCGAATATGAAAACACTAATAAGATTTTGAGTATCAGATATATCCTCATATACTCTAGATGTGCATGCTGCTGACATTAATAGATTGGAGCACCCGAGCAAAATATGGGCAGATGCATAAACGTATTTTTATTTTGTCGCAACTCAATAACAATGACAAATGACATACTCAGAGAGGATGACTGTATAATAAATAGAAGATGAGTTGAACTTTTCATACCTTTTTCCTCGTACCAGAGCCCCATCAGCTCAAGTTATTCGAGTAATGAATAACGTTTTCTTTCTCAAAAATGATGAAAAATACGTTATTAATATTTTCATTCCTCCTTTGCGCTTTGATTCTCCTAACTTCAAGCCTCGCGTTGTGTTGTTAAGTGATTGTTTCTTTCAGTTTCTATGTAGATATAGCTCTTGCACAACTTCCAATGTACAAGGGCAGGTCCCGAAGCGGTAGATTTACCAACTAAACTTATATTTCACGGTATATGTTGGGTGGTAGTTCTTAGAAGGCACAACAACTAGAAGAGAGATGGACGTGTTTGGATGAGAGTCATGTAGGCACAACAACTAGGCAATCAGTCCAGTAACGGTTGATAGTTATGTAGAAGCACTGCGTTTGGATTGCAATCGAGATTCAGGAGGTAGTGAATTATTACTGTCCCGCTCTTGCCAATCTTTGATTTGGGATGTAGTACGCTAAATTTTGATCGTGCGACGGTTTGACTAGAGGCAGCAACCAAACGTGCTGCCAGGAGCGAAAAGAAGGACTGGTTGATCAAAATCTGCGAGGGTACCTCTGTGATTTTTTGCTTCCACGGATTGAAAACCATCGGTTTTGTGCGCTTGCGTCGGGCCTTCACCCAGATCGTCACCGCCGTTTCGGCGCCGTGCCGGTAATCCCGGCCGGCTAGGCGGCCCTGTACAGACAGGTGGGGAGGAGGAGTCACGCCGTCACACGGGACAGGTGGGAGGACAACAGCAGGCGGCTGATCCCGGGTGGGGTAGCACGGCGCCGCTGAGAGAGAAGTTTGGTAGGGCGGCACAGGCACGTCCCGCGTCTGACTGACGTCGTCGTCATTCCTGCCGCGGCGGGCCGGCTGCTGCTGGGCCGTGAGGCCCGTACACGCATCGCACGCAACAACGTCGGCTCCACTTCATTGGGCCCAGTGGCCCACCGAAAACGGAGAAAAAGCGTCACGCCGCAGAAGGAATCCACAGCCGCTCCCGCGCCGCTCGGTCATTTCCCTCCCACTCCTCCGCGCGCCCCATTTCGATTTTCGAATTATTTCCCTTTCTCCGTCTCTCCCCCGTCTCCGTCGCCGCCGCTACGCCTCCTCGCCGCGGCTCAGGAACCATGCCGAGCAAGTGGCAGGTCTGGGGCCAGCCCGACGGCAGCCTCGTCTGGGTCCCCGCGCCCGACGCGCCTCCCACCCCGACCCCGCTACACCCGTCGGCGCCGGCGGTGGACGCGGCGGCGGGTCCGCCTGATCCTGCCCCTCCTCATCCGCTGCCGCCCGACGGCGCGCCAATCGAAGGTTCGATCCCCATCTCCCTATACGCCCCTGCATTCGCGTCGACCTTAATCATTGATGGAATGATGATGGCTTGCTAACAACTGATCCGATCCCCTCTCCTCCGCCGTCAGAAACCCTAGGCCCGGACGGCGCCGACGGACGCCGCCTCCCCTGCATGACCGACCTATTCTTCCAAGGTACCCGCCTCCTCTCCACACACGCGCGCACGCGCGTTATTCTGTGTCTTTGTGTGTGTCAGTGTCTGCCGCTTCCGGCATTTTCGTAAGTGGTGCGGTGTCTAACTGGGCGGCGGCCGCCTGCTTTCCTTGATGGGATCCGCAGCGCTGGACAAGCTGATTGAAGGCAATGGAATGGATGCACTGACTGAGGGTGTCAGTACGGGTGGACTGTTCTCCACTGGGTCGGGGAGGTCGGTGGCTATCAGCGGGAGGGCCGTAAGGAGGGCCAGGGTGTTGATCGGTGATGAGGTGGAGGAGGCTACTAACAATAACAGGAAGAGAAGTAAGAGCTTTTGCGCCTGACTGCGGTTTGATTTGGTTGAATTGTTGTGTATTGTTAGATATTTGGTCACTTGGAATTGGCACTGTTTATGTTCGTTTCTCTGTGCCTTCAACATTGGGTTGATGGATTTTCTATTGCAGAGCAACCATTTGGTGATGATGCTAGTCTAGAGGGTGAACAGACAAGCTTTGATGTTCTGTTGGCAGGTTAGACTTCTTTCACCTTGTCTGTTCTGGAGATTAGATTGGATCTTGCAACTAGAAACAAGGGGTGCAAGTTTTTATAATTTTTATGAAATTCTGTGAGTCCATATTGATATAGTATAATGTGAAATTCAGGTGGTGCACATAAAGATAACTTGTTGCCGATGTTCCAAACTGGATCAGGCAAAGTAGTCTCACTCAGCAAGGACTCGATTCAGAAGGCAAGAGCTGTTTTAGAAGGTAGGAAGTGCTTTCTTATTTCGCATGCGATGACATTTAGTTGTCTCTCTGGGGTTTATGTTTGTTTCATATTGTGTACTAGGAAAACATGTCATTAGTAATGAGATACCTTTCTCTTCTTTTTAGAAAATGTCGAGAGTGCTGCTGGTGCCAGACAACCAATGTTCCATACCGGTACCGGTAGATCGGTCCTAGTCAGCAAGAGCTCCATTGATAAGGCGAGAACTGTTTTAGAGGGTCAAGCGGTCGCAAATGAAGGTTAGTTTCATCCTAATAAGAATTCTATATTAAGAAGTGTTGAATATTTCGCTGAATGATTCAAGACATGCCTTATTTTGTGATTAACGAGCACTATTTCAGGAGATGTAGGAGGCCCGGATGGCATGGAACAGTTTCCAATGTTCCAAACTGGTTCAGGTAGAGCTGTATCAATCAGTATGGCATCTGTACAGAAAGCTAAGGCTGTGCTAGATGAAAATAATATAAATACAGGTAAAATTGATTATTGTACTATTTACATTTACTATAAACTTTTTGCCTAATTACTTCAGAATGGGTGCCTTCTTAGTGTCATGATGCAATTCCTCAATTGTTAGGAAATGTGGAGGGTCCTGGTAGGCCTGATCAATCTCTGATATTTCAAACTGGTTCCGGAAGACCAGTCTTGATCAGTGAAAGATCCATCGAGAGATCTAGGGCTGCGCTGATGGATGAAGGTGCTGAAAATATTGGTAAGATACTAAAATTGGACTATATGTCTTTGCACTTTTCTAAATTCAGTTGTGATAATAAGTGTTTACTTTGTGTGAAGGACGATGGGATACTGGCTGCCAGCTACCAATTTTCCAAACAGGACTAGGAAGGTCTGTTGCTGTTAAACAGAGCTCAATTAAAAAGGCAAGGGCAGTTTTGGAGGATGGAGATGTTAAAAGAAGTGGTAAAAACACTTATACAAGCTTAATTTCTTTCTTTACTATCAATGCACAGGATTCATTAGTTTTACCTCCCTTTGTGAGATTCAGGAAATGGAGATACCAATGTTTGCGCTACATCTTTCCAATTTGAAACCCCAACGTCTGTATTAGTGAGTAGCAGTTTGATTATGAACGACAGAACTGTTACACCAAAGGAAAATACTTCAGTGCAAGGTATATATACCTTTCCCGAGTTCATTGTGAAAACTTGTCTCTTTTGTGCCATTGTGTGTGCCATTTATTCAATATATTAACAGCACAAAAATAGCATTATTAATTACATCTTACATGTTTCTCACTTGATAATCTGTTTTCCTGCAGAAAAATGTTACAAGGATGATGGCCACTTGCCCTTGTTTCAGACTGGGTCAGGGAGGTCAGTTACAGTAAGTAAGAGCTCAATTAAAAGGGCAAGTGCAATTCTGGAGCCAAGGAACATTGCAAAGGAATTGGAAGGTACATCATGCTCAAAACATTACATAGCACCATTTTGTAATTGTCGTCCACATGTATGTTTTTTCCTGACTAACATGTTTTCTACTGCGATTACCTCAGATGAAGCTCAGCTAAATGATGTTTGTGCCACCTCAATAATTAAAACTGGACTTAGAAGGTCTATCTTAAGCGAGAACCCAAGAGAAAATGCACAAGTTGTCACGGGGACTAAAGAGGCTGTAAAAAGAGGTACATTTATGTTCTAAATTGAAAGTTCTTTCACTTGGATTCAAAGTTCCTACAGATGGCTTTTGTGTAGCCTTATAAATACTGACCTGTCTTGTGCAAACCAGTAAATAGTGACGTTGGAGATGGCTTTGCTGAAAACCCAATGTTCCAGGCTGGAATACAACAGTTTTCACCTGAGAATGTAAGTTCAAGACATAGGGCCATCCTCTTGGAGCAAGGAAAATTTGCAACAAAAGGTATCTCTTGAAATACTAGGTTACACTGTAGTGCTTTGTACACAGCTAATTTTTAGGTAGATTCACAAAACAAACCACACATGATACACATTCTATTCCTTTGTTGATCTGTAAAATATTATATGCAACATTATTTTTGAAAGGATATGAAGACAGTGGAAGTTCATTTCCAATGTTTCAAACTGGATCTGGAAAGTCTGTCTTGGTCAGTGAAAGCTCAGTGCAGAAGGCAAGGGCGGTTTTGGAGGAAGAAGGTGATGCAAACAAAGGTATTTACTATTTTGCATGCATATCAAACTTTACAGGTTATTTTTCTGTGCAGCAACTTTATAGACTGTTTCTTCTGTATAAATATTAGTACTCTCTGTATTAAAAAATACAAGGCATGCTTCTTATGGTCCAGTGTTCAAAATTAGATTTTGACCAAGGTTTTCTCACAAAATATATACTTATACGGTTATACCTATAAAACCCATATATTGTGAAAGCATTTTGAAATATGAATTTAGTTGTATAATTCTTTTACACTAAACATCCTTGTAGTTTTACTAATTATCGTTGAAAGCATCCAAAGTTTGACTTTTCCCAAACAAAATATGTTTTGTATTTTGAATGGAGGGATTACAATTTAGCAAAATTATAATATTATAATGGCAATTTTGATAAATTACTATGTAGTTACAGTTTAAATGCACACATTCTAAAATATCAATTAAAAAAAGAACAGACGGAGTATATCGACAAAAGGCACACCACCATTATGATAAGATATCGTCTTGGTTAATTAAATCTAAGGTCCTATTGTTCCTTTTTAGTTGTGAAAATTAAGCTACCAGATACAGTTTACAAAACTGCTAGTAACGAATCACCAGTTTTTCTAGTTGCTATAAACAGAAGAAAGAAAAAATGTTGCATCTTTGTCATAATCTATTTCTTCGGTATGTAAACCATTCATTCTGCCATGCTCATTTAGAGGGGTGCACTTCACTGTTCAGACAGTTGCATCAGCCTTATGGCACGGGTCCAAATTGAAATGTATGACAAATGATAAAATTTCAAGAGCATGACATATGATCAGCGGGCAGTTAAATCAAGTGCTGATATATGGCATGACGATGATGCATTAATTAATAGATAAACTTGTTTCGAAAGGACGTAAATGAGCATGCTTGCACTTTTAAACCTGTATGTATTTTCCCTTTATTTATTGCTGATCTGATTTGTTCTTCGCCAGAGAACTGCAAGTTTGATAAAATGGACAAAAAGTTTCCTGTCTTTGCTTCACCTCTCAAGACAATCTGTACAAGAACAGTAAATGTATCTTCAACTGGTGTTTCTCGAGCTGCTACCTTATTGGGCTTGGAGGAAAATACCCTTTCAACGCAGTTTTTTGGACATGTGGGTGATAAGTTAGGTACAAAGATAACTGTTAATCGGGAAAATCCAGAACAAAGGCTTGATGTTGTATCTGCACATGCAATTTCTGGTGGCCCTCATAAGGATTTTTGTCCAACAGAAAGCCCCATACTTGTAGATAGACATCAGCAGTTCGGATTTTCTAAAACTACCTCTAATGCTGGTGAGCGTTCTATCAGGTTCAGCACTGCTGGTGGCCGATCAATGGCTATTTCTACTGCTGCACTACAACGTGCAAAAAGCCTTTTGGGTGATTCAGATTTAGAGGTTTTACCAAATGAAGTATGTCGTTCTCTGGCATCAGCTAAAGAGAAGCTACCAGACTCAGTTATTTCTCCAAAAGGAGATGAATCTAACGTATTGCATAGAACTAAAGCAATTGGATATGCTGTACCTCATACCCCTGTAATTAAAGGAACTGCCAATAAGTTGGGGAGGGAATATCTTCCAATCAACGAAATTCCAAAGGTCCCGAAGGCTCCCTCCAGATGTTTATCTGAAGTTGACAATGCAATTGACACCAAGGACAAGACCCAGAGGCATCATATGCCAGCCGGACCATTGGTTGACATCACTAACTACATGGCTACATGTTCCGGAAATACGGACAACTTTGCTAATGGAAAGAGAATAATCGGAGGAAGAAACTCCATATCTCCATTCAAACGGCCCCGTTCTTCCAGGTCCGTCGATTTGCATCCTCTGTCTAGCAAGTTGTAAACTCCTCGATGTCATGCTTTTGATACATCCTTAATAAAACTGGCTAGGTTCGTCACGCCAATAAAAACCAACAAACTGTCCTCTGCTGGTAAGCTGATGGTGATGTGTAGTTATGCACATTCTCCAGATTCATTCCTACTTGATTGGCTGGACTATTGTTCACAGGAGAATCCAAAGCAGCGTCAGCTCAGATCAGTCCCTGTAGGACAAAGCTGTCTGCATGTTATCCTTTCCAACATCAAAGGAAAAGTTGCAAAGAATATTTTGGTGGTCCTCCTTGCTTCAAATATTTGGTACATACAGTTTTGCATCCTTACATTTCATTTTGAAGGTGTGTTGTTTCCTCAGTCTTTTAACTACAAACCTTTTTTGTGACCAGACTGAACATGTAACTGATGACGTGAAGCTCATGGATGCAAAAAGAGCTGAGAAGTTTAAGTTTACGCATATGGGTGCTGGGGCAGAAGACTTTCAGAAGATGCTGCTCAAATGTGGTGCTTCTTTATCATATGCAACTAAAGAGTAAAGATCGTTCTTGGATGTTATGTTCAAATATTTCATGCTGATGATACAAGATTGATCTTTACAGGGCATTTGAATTGTGGGATAGAGATGTGGTATTTGGATAGGGATATGGGGCGATATAAGGCTAACCCTTAATAGAAAAGAATGAAGGGTTCTACTCAACAATCCACTAGAAAAGAAAAAACTGTAAATTAAAACAAACGCTGTGTTAGGTTAACTAACTTGATAATGGTGCTGTTGCTCAGCCAGTGATAGAAAATGTCATTACCTTTCCAGCTTATGAACTTTTGTGGACCTGTTCATTTAAGTCTTTTTTTTTTGCTTCATTTCCATCATGCTAGGGTTAATGTATATTGACTTAGATGTTCTGCATGCTGGATGCCAATAAAATTATGAGAATGTTTAGACATCCTGGATATCAAGTCACTTTGGTTTTCTTGTTTTAGATGGGTCAGTAACCACTATAAATGGATTGTGTGGAAACTTGCTTCACTCGAGAGATGCTACCCAACTAGAGCTGCTGGTAAATTCTTGACGGTTGACAATGTTTTGGAGGAGCTTAAGTACCGGTGAGATGATATGCATGCCTTCTATTTTCCATTTCAGTTGTATGGATGCATTTCATTTTATTCATGAAATTTCATGGATTTTAGGTATGACAGAGAAGTGAGCCATGGTCATCGGTCAGCAGTAAAAAGAATTTTAGAAGGGAATGCTTCACCATCTTTGATGATGGTCCTGTGCATTTCAGCTATTTACTCTAGTCCTGACCAAAGTAACAATAAGTTGGAGGTTGACAAGGTAGATAACAATGAAGACAGCAATGAGAATAAAAGCTTGTCAGCAGCTAATAGAAACATGCCTGCAAAAATTGAGTTAACTGATGGATGGTATGTGGTTGCATTCACTTATTGCATTGAATTGAAACTGAAAGACACCAACAATTTCCAGTGTCTGCCTCTTCACAGGTATTCACTCGATGCATCGTTAGATATGGCACTTTCAGAACAACTAGCGAAAAGAAAGCTTTTCTTAGGACAGAAGCTTCGGGTACTATGCTATTTTCACTTCTCATGGGGACATGGCTATAGTTAATTTCCACCTTCAAATGTGTTTGACCTAATATGCGTTCCATCTTGGCAGATATGGGGAGCTTCTTTATGTGGTTGGTCTGGACCTGTGTCATTTCATGAGGTTTGCCTGATCCCCTGATCCATTAATTAGCCGCAAATAAGGACTAACATGTAATCAAATGTCTTTGTTGACAACATCATATTTTCAGGCATCTGATACTGTCAAATTAATGATCCACATAAATGGCACCTATCGTGCGAGATGGAATGAGATCTTGGGATTCTGTATGTGCTTGTTGTACTTAATTTCTTTTAAAGATATCATTTTGAGTACTTGTAACTGAATATTTGCACTCCGCCCGCATTATGCTTATGCCTTGTCAAACTGTTGTATTCTCTTTGATAACCATTCATACGTATCAGGCAATCATGTTGGGCTCCCACTGGCATTCAAGTGCATAAAAGCTTCTGGTGGTAGAGTTCCTAGGACACTGGTTGGAATCACAAGGATATATCCTGTTCTCTACCGGGAAAGGTATACGACTGGATGCAAACTAAACACATCACAATTGTCAGAAAAGGAACTAGGATCAGATACCCACATGCTAGGTGCTAGGTGAACTTTCTAACTCTCAATTGTGTACTTCAGGTTGCCTGATGGTCGTTCTATTGTGAGATCTGAAAGGATGGAAAGAAAGGCGCTGCAACTGTACCACCAGAGGTACTTAATTATGTGACTAGTAAGCAAATATAATTGAATGCACTGATCACCACAACTCCTCAAATTGAAGTAGATTAACTATTAAGCTATCGAAGTACCCTTACAATCACTGATATATGTGCAGCACGTGAAGGAATAAGTCTGGCATGACCCTTTTTGTTCTGTTTGGAACATTCTCAACTTGTTTTGGCATATGAGGACTACAAAGTTATATTATCGAAATGTATTTGTGCTTATCAATTACCTCTGCTCCTCATCCTGGTAGCTCGGGACATGATTCTCTCCCGCCATTGCTTTTTTGAGCAATTAAGATAGCAGTTGTCCTCTTAAATATATAATTAATTGTCTGTTAGATTCGTTTAAGTGTGCACTACTAATATTCATGAGCACTACTGGATTTGTATCTGCAGTTCTGCACAGAGGTTTTCCCTGATAACCAGTAGGCAGGTTGTTTGGAGAAACCATGTTGCAAAATACACTTGCAAACATATTTGCTTCCAACAAGTGGCACCATATAAATGTACACATGCACATGTGAATGGTGATAGGCTGCTGCAGGTTGCCTGTTGGCACCATTGAATTTTCAGGCAACATTCCCTGGTGTAATGAAATTCGCGTTATTGAATCTAGATTGTTGCATGGAATTAGTTAAAGTTCATTCAGAGCAGAGCCCTGAAGTTCTTGGATCACAGTTGGTTTTAATTTATGGTTCTCTCTTTTTTAATATCACCCCCTTTTAATGCCACTGCAGTAACATTTATCGTTTCTTGTAGAGTATCTAAGATCACGGAAGATATTCTGTTTGAACAGCAAGAAAACTGTGACAGTACAGACGATAATGACGAAGGGGCTAAAATTTGCAAAATGCTAGAGCGTGCAGCTGAACCTGAAGTTATAATGGCAGGCATGACCTCAGAGCAGTTGATGCATTTCTCATCTTATAAAGAAAAACAGAAGGTAAATAAATGCGGCTTCTGTTAGTTCATATTTATATGGAAAGTTGCACATGCTATACCAATATGCTGCAGGTGGTTATGCAAAACGAAGTAGCTAAGAAGGTTCAAAAGGCCCTTGAAGTTTCTGGCCTTAGTTCAAGAGATGTTACACCATTTTTGAAAGTGAGGGTGATGGGCCTTGTCAGTAAACTTTCTGCTTCAACATTCAGTAACAAGGAAGGGTTAATAACAATTTGGAATCCTACTGAGATGCAGGTAAGGCACAATCATCAGCAATGTTTAAGTGTGGCAAACATCTTATTCTCTGTTGAAAAGGGAAGCGATGATTTTTTGGTGTAAAGCACTGAAGCTTCATCGTTGCTATTGACAGAAAGCCGATCTTGTGGAGGGACAAATTTATTCTGTTACAGGATTGATGCCTTCAAACTTTTGTACTAATCTCCTCTACTTGCACGGTAGAGGATCTTCTACAACATGGAAGCCCTTAGCATCAGCTCAGACTACAGATTTTAGGTAAGAGGCATGGCTGCACTCTGATTACATTGCATCACTCAAAGTTAACCATGTTTCTTGTTCCAGACCATTCTTCACCCCTCGTAAAGCAATCGAACTGTCGAAGTTTGGTGAGGTGCCGCTTTCAAGGTCAGTCTAATTCCAAATTTAACCTTCTGAATCTGCTCCCTTGTATTGATGAACCTGTTGAATAATCCTTGTTTGTTTCAGTGAATTTGACGTTGCAGGTGTTATTTTATATGTTGGCAATATTTATTTATGTGACAACCAGAAAAGGCAGTGGCTATTTTTAACAGATGGATCTAAATTTATCTCTGAACAAATGTCTGAAGAGCAAGATTGTCTTCTAGCAGTTAGTTTTTCTTCCCCAACCACTGGCGAAGACTCTGCATTATTTAGTTACACCCTCTCTGGAAACACAGTATGTGATATTTTGATTGTGGTGTCTTATTTTGAAACCTCTAAACTAAACGCCACTTTGTGGAAATCGTCACTTAGACATTTGATGGTCCTTTGCCGCAGTTTATTACATTTGTTCAGATTTAATCCTTTCAAAACAAATGCAGTTTTAGCTTAGTTCTAAATTTGTTGCACAGGTTGGTTTTAGTAATCTGGTCAAGCGACAGAAAGACCAGATGAGGCAAATATGGGTAGCTGAGGCAACAGAGAGCTCTACCTACACTCTTTCCCATGAAATTCCTAGAAAATCTCACCTAAAAGAAGCTGCAGCTTCTGCTGAGAGATGGGCTTCAAGATCTTGTCGTGTGAGTTTCTACTTTATACAGAGACCACAATTAGGTGCTGCATTTTCTGATGTTCCCAATGTCACTCATTGTTTTCCCGCAATGTGACCCTTGCAGAAAATTGAAGAGCTAAAAGAAAGGGTTTTATGTATAGTTGGTGACAGTGGTGGCTGAGTTATAAAAAATGCTGCTCCCTGTGACCCTGTCGTTTTTAAATGATGCAAGTATTTGTTTGGGAGTTCTTATCGCCACATCAATATTTCTCACTGGCACTAGTCACTGCTGGTTGGAGGCAATGTGTTCTAATACCGAACCAAGACGTTTGCCAGTGGAATGTTCATGGCCAGTGTGAACAGGATAGGGACATGGAGCATTTTAATGGCCAAAGTCGGCCGTGGCTGCCTGCGGTTTGAAGTTATTTAGACCAGTCCTTAGCAAATGGCAAGATTTTAGCTTACTTGTCACTTGGCCTATCTACAGCCTTGCCCGGTTGAAAACTGAGCAGTCTGCTGTGATACGCGCGATCTCGGGGCTGCCAGGTTTTTACGCTGCTCAGGCTTCATGAGTAACATATTGTAAGCGAGTTGCCTAACTAGGCTCTCTTATTGTTGTACCGATAACTATTTATAATTTGATAAAAGTTGTAAAGCTGCATCACCTAACCGATGCTACTGGTACTGGACCGCTGGTCGCTTTTCCACTGCGTAACGTATGTATGCATCAGTTGTGATATGGTCGCCTGGTCTGGATTATTCCAAAATACATCCTCCCTTCTAAATTATAGTTCCTTTTAACTTTCTAAGGTTCCCTCCATTCTAAATTATAGTTTTTTTTTAGCTTTTTAAGGTTCATAACTTTTGCTATATATCGAGACATAGCGTATGCGATATATCTATATACATAGTTAAATTTATGATTCTTGTAATTTGGGACGGAGGAAGTACTACTATGTTGTTATAGCTTTTCAATTTTTTAAGATACATGCGATCCTATCTCGCCCTTTTTAAATAAATGCTGTCACTCACTAATAAATTACACCCCTTTGTATGTGCTACAGGTGTGCATAATTCGAATGATATGCGCTTTAAGTCGGAGCGAGTTAAAAAAAAATACTGCGTAGAACTTTCATGCACTCGTGCTCAGCTCGCAGTCCATCGTCTCTTTTTTTTTTTGTTAAAGTTCAAGATCACTTTATTTATTAAGAGATGCCTTCAGATTAAAGAATGAATTAATATCACTATTAATTTTGTTGGAGTAGTGCTAAATCGAAATATCTTTATTAAGACACTAGCTCCGCCGTGAGCCACCTGAACTGCTGGACAACAGCAAGGCAGGTATCCCTAATGATTAAGGATTCAAGGAAGCTTCTTAACAACACCATAAACTAAAATCAATGAACATAAATCAGCTATCATTTTGATCCAATGTGGGCTACACAAGATACATCTCCGAAAGTGAACAGGGCAAGGGCAACAAAAGGAAAATAAAAACAGAAAAACAAGTAATAGAAAACAAAATTCAGTTATACATAATTCAGGAACAATCGAGACTAATCGACGATTTTACAGGTGAGCAGAGGAATATATATCTTCTTGCAGTAAGATGCTAAATGCATGGCCTTGGATATTGATGATCGAGGAAGCGCCTTCGGTGAACCAGAGCTGCCACGGCAGCAATTGTATTATTTCGGCCAACAGTTTAGGTGAAGGTATCAACATAAAAGCCTTCGTCATGAATTATATCTGCAGAATAGAGACTTCAAATTAGGCAGGCCTTCCTCATGAATTTGAGGTTTTACAGAAACAAATTGCTAAAACCAACTGGTCCCTGACAGTATATTCACAAATTGATTCTATACAGCAAGCAGACATATTATGGTAAGACAATATATGGCTTACCTTGAACATTTCGCCGAAAAGTCCTTCTAGAGGGTTCTGGCGCTGTATATTGTAAAATTTTGCAGCTATTTCATCCAGTAACTGCAAGATGCAACCATGCCATCTCATGAGTTGCAAATGTTTGTAATTTTTTTTAAGTTTTGACATGATAGTATGATACTATGATAGCAAGTTAGTCCCAGCAATACAGGGGATATTAAGATTTGAAAAAGAAGCCAAGCTTCATAAACTTTGACTAGTAGTCAAATTATATATGCTCAGACTATGAATAGATTTATATTTCCAAAATATTTTAGTACGACGCTAATTTGTAACATTAGTGATATATTGTAAGTGAAATTTATGTCCAAAGCGCACTTCCAAAGACTTCTCTAAATCTTAATACGATATAAAAAGAAACGGAGGGAGTACTGAAACCCAATAGTAAGAAAGCATATTCCTAGAACTTCTAACCGATTCCTACAGGATTCAGAATAATCTTTTACGCAAGCACGTTATTACTAATATTTGTTTCCACTTTTTTTAAAAAAGCTGATATCCTGTTTCCTGTCAAATTAATGGTTACAGTCGTAAAAGAGGCCATGTGATGCTAATCAGCTGTTCTTAATGAGCTACAACATATTAGAAAAACAGCAATACCTCCTGAAACACAGGGTCACGATCTGTACTTGTCCTATACTTCTGTCGAAGAGTCCTAAAAAGCGGGTAAGCATCTCTTTCAAGCCTGTAAACAGTGACACATGTAACAAATGCCTGAGAGCGCTGGAAACAAGCAATATCTTCCATGACATATACATATATACATGTAACAGAATTTGAAACTACCCTGAAACCAGTTTGTTTATAAAGAAAATAAAGCTACCTAGCAAACCTCTTAATATGGGACAACTACCACAGAAGCGAGTAAAAAAAAAATGAAACCATGATATCAGCTATTTATGACCCTGGCATACAAACACAACTTCTATGGTCCTATTAGCTTCAGAAAGCATACCATGACAAATTCTGATAAGAAAACACTAACCAAACCTAACAGTTTGAACTAAAGCAATACAGACATTAAACAAAGCTCACCATGAAGTTGTCAAGGGTGAAGTGAAACTTCTAAGAGATAAAGAAGAGTGAAGCTACACATGTCGGATTTGTCATATTCACTTAATTTAAGGCCTTGCTTACATCAAAATAAAACAAAATTTCCTCGACCTTAACTACCAACAACAACTTATATGTATATCCATGGTCCTTGGTAAGTTTTTTCTTATAGGGACCAGGACATGAATGCATTAGTTAAGTAAGTTGTTACTAATTGTTTCAAATCAATTCAACAAGAGCAAGACATGAATCTTAGGTGGGAAGATCACATGAGATTAGGCAATCTACTCATTTTGCACTTGACATTTCAAAGCTATTAATGCAAAACTGCAACATTTGTCCTGCAATAACTTTTCCTGTCTGAAATAGAGGACATTGTATGCTGATAGAAGATGAATAAAGAAGAGTACAAACTTACGTTGGTAACAGATACTTGATGAACTGAATCAAATCTGTTTTTGGAAATTCTGAGTTAGCAGATTTTAGTTGTTCCTTCATCTCATCCATAAGTAAATTTGCATCTCTTAGGTTCCCTTGAGATAGGTACCTTAAGGAATGAATATTATGTCAGAAAACTGAATATCTCTACCCAACAATAATATATTGTTCCATCAATGAAAGTCTAGTCTACTTTAGAGTATTCTACTCTTGGCATTCGAATACAACCCCAAGGGAATTAGTCGATCACATGTCAGGAAATTTAAATGTCTATATTTAATCAAGATCGATCCTAGGCAGTGTTGTTAATCATGTACACAATTATTTAACTCGATCAATCTAGGAGGAACTAGACATTGTAATATAAGAAATAGGCACCCAAGTTCAAGTTGGTGAGCACTAAAACCCTGGGAGGAAGCTAACCCCTGCCTAACACTGTAAAGATAACAGAAACCGGACGTTTCCTGCATTGCAAATACACTGAAGGTCTCCACTCATACATGGAAAGGATATCGTCCCTTTCCCTATTAACATTTATGAAAGGATATCTTACATTAAGACCCCGCGTGCAATTGCAGTATCGTCTTCACCAGGGTAACACTGCACAGCAAAACAAAAAGATTAGAGTATCATACTACGTAAAAGTGTAAAACTTATTTGTTAAGAACAAAATCACTACCTTGCCCATAAAGTTCACCAGCATAGAAGCGAACTTTTTTGGATCATTTCCGCGCACAAAATGACTTGAGACTTTAGTCATGTCCTACCATCAAGGTACTAAACATTAAACCTTGGAGCACATAGAAGACATCCACATTCTTATGAGCCAATAAATTGTGGCAAGTTACCGTTTCTGGAGATTCAGAATATATGTATTCTGCTAACATAACGTGCAGCTCAGGAGAACCATTTCTTGATGTCCCAAACTCAGCAGACCACCTTATTAATAGATAAATGACACATTATTAGCGTCATAAGAAGACAGAGCATTGATAATGGGGAGAACCATCACAATGTCCACTAATAGATTAAGCATGAAAATAGCTATTGCATTGCAGTGTCAAAACCACAATATATTTTAGCATAAGCCAGATTTCTTGACATAACAGCATGACCAACTCTAGAAATGACAACATTATGATCAACTCCTGAAAGTACTCACTAAAATGCATAAATGAGATCACTAATACGGAAAAATATCTTTACCTTTTGATTTAACCAATTGTATAATCCTTAATTTTCATATGAGATGAGAGCAAATGAGTCAGAACAATGCATTACCCTATCACTATAATCTCAGTAACTCACTGATCTTATCTGCACATAGCACCAGTTTGGATCAAATAATTCGATGCTTTTATGGCAAACATTTGCTTGATTTCACTTGCAATTAACAAAAATTCGTGTAACCCTACCTGATAGCAGCTTTCAGGAATGATGAACAACTCTCAGCACGCACTTTTGCGGCAGATATAGCTTCAGATAATTGATGCCCCTCGTCATCATAGTCATCTCCAAGAAAATGTGGAACAGATATCCTGGGGAATGCATCATACATCTTTCTGATACGACCTAATGTTACACAATATAGTTACTATCACAAAATATGATATCCATTAGCCAAAATCATGCCTTCATTTGCTAAAAATGGTGAGCTTATCAGCAGAATCATAAGAGGACCAAAAAGATTTTCTGTATGTAAAGAAAAAAAGGTGTAGCTAAATCACATTTAGCACTAGAAGTCACTGCTTGCACCAACATTTTAGGTTCTTCAATCTTTTTGCACAACAGACTAGCTAGGAGCAGCTAAAAGTGACATATTGTACACATGGATTAGCTAGGTAATTAAAGGAAAGCCAATGTGATAGACTTTAGGAAATGTTTTGATGATCAATTAAAGTAACTTATGTCCTGTACTGCCTTAAAAGAAAAAAAACTGACCAAAAGTTTCTTCACTATATGGAAGCTCTCCTGCGACAAGGGTGTCAACAAAGAGGACAGCAAGTTCACCACCACAAGTAACCTGAAGTGGTTAATAATAATATAAACACATTGAGATCGTTTACCAATAAGTATAAAAATGGAAGGATTTCAAAGTTCTACATGCTACTGCAGCGCTGCTTCTACCAAGAATTGGGTCAAATGCCAATTCAGATTGCCGTGAGTACATCAACAGATAAGAGTGAAATTTGTGTACCATTTTTCTAGAAAATCTAAAGCACCTCAATCGACAATAGCATGGCTACCTGCTACTATAACATCTGTTTCCAGTTAAAGAGTGAGATGGATTGCAATTTTGTAAAGTTCGTTTTATAAATTATTCCCAAAGTGCAAAAAAGAAGGAAAAATAAACATGAGATATTAGCTTGCTGCAGAGGAAGAAACTGCATGCATAACCTAGCTTAAGCTGTTTTTTCACTATTTTGGTTGTGCAGCCCCTCAATGGAAAGAATGTTGAAGAAAAATGTGCTGTTGGGTAATTCCTAGATAAAAATTAGGAAAACTCACATGATTAATGAATTATCTTGGTATAAATTGATATATGCAATTAGCTGCGAGCAATATATATTAACTTGCACTTGTGCATTGCAAGGAGAAAGTAACCTGCCCGTGCTTCAATTGAACCAAAGCGCCTGACTGAAGGATGTCCAAGGCTTCTGAATACTTCTGAGCAGCAATATACCTACATAAGATGTGCCAAGACAAGCTATGATGGTTTTATGGTATATTTTGGTCCTTGATACAACATTCTCCCCTACCGGATTCTGGTAAAATTTAAGCATAATATTCAGTTATTTATTTTTCTAACTATCAGGTACTTTTTGATCCTTGAATCGACATTGTTTCCCACCCAGTTGAATATTGTTAGCAACTTACAAGCCTCAAATAATATTCTTTTGGCTTAAGAAATGCATGCAAAAACATTGTTCTTTATTTTACTCGAAATGTGCTATGTGTACATCCTGACATTAGCGCCTTATAAGAGCCAAGCTAATCACAAACCAACCAGCTCTTGCTTAGGGAGTCAAAATGAAGTAATGTAATCATGCGGAAGGTTGGCTTCAATCATGCAATAAGAAATTTTTAAATAAAGACTGAAGCATAAGTTTGTTGAAATGGTGCAAAAGAGGATCAAAGGGAGCCCATCACTCCTTAAAATAAGTTAAATTGTATGCGTAGTACCTTGCACTGGTTGATTTGTACATTTGTTGAGCTTCATAGAAATTTCCTCCATCCACCATAGCCTCAAGCTTTTCAATTGTCTGAGACACATGATTCACCATTATTAATTGAGTAAAAATTCTACAGGACCTGTGCACAAAATACAACTTAATGCTGCCAAAGAAGCACAAGCTGGCATAACAGCTAGCGCTAAAAAGGTGCGGGGGAAATACTTTATAGAGTAGATGGGACAAGGTTTTATTGTCAATCCAATCCCTTTCCAACCTTAGGCAGTAGACTCTAAAGTCGCAGCACACAAGCCACAAGCCAGGCAAGCACTAATGAATATTCACATCATTGAATTACTTTTCAAAAAATGCTGCTACTGTCTTAACGGATAACAATTGCTTTCTATAGCTACCAAAATGTCCAAGAAACTTTCAGAGTTTAGATAGGAAATTATATAAAAGAGTTTTGGTTCAAGGTAAAAATTGTGCTTGGTTTTGTTCCAACAAATCACGCCAAGCTCGGCAAAGGGAAAACACCAATGTTGGTTGCTAGTTCACTATGATACGGCAATCTGGTGGTAAAAGCATCATCGTTGGAGTCTTATGCAGGATTACTCCTTGCTTCCATTTTTAATTTGAAATGAGAAAAGTGTGCAGTATCCCTTGTGTAAACAACTAGGCTCAACCGAGCAAAACTCAACAATGTTATCGAATTTGCCCACGCCGCTCGTGCATTGGACGCCTTCAGCACGAACCAGCACTTGAACCCTAGTTCCAACAAATTGGCCATGATAGGCGACCCCCCTGAGGAGCCGGAGTTGGTACCCCGAGATCCAACGCGCCCATCGCGCACACACCCGAAAAACACGGGGGGGCTCGCACAAATGCGTACGCGCTCACCCACGCACGAGTTCACCAGGCGCGCGTGGTGAGGGAAGGAAGGGGATGAACGGGGAGAGGGATCCCTCACCTTCTCGGGAGGAGGCAGGTCGCGGCGCGACCTCATGCTCCCCCTCATGCTCAAGGACCGCGACATGGCTCCCCGGCGTGCTAGCCCCGGCGCCGGCGGCAGCGGAGGAGGACGGCGGGCAGCGGTGGTGATCGGAGTCGCCGCGTCGCTCGAGGAATTCGCCTCCGGGACAAGAGACGGCGTGGCCTGACTCTTTGGGTGGGCGGCCGCTGATCGTGCTAGCGCGAATCTTAAAGTTACTCTCTCTTCGTTGACCGCTCTGTTTTGGTCTCCGAAATTCACTTTTACGTGGCCTTTGGGAGGTGGGAAATAGGGGCTGGGACAGGGAAACGAGGGTGGGATAGATTGCATCCTATGTTTGGGTGGTAGGATAGGGAAATGAATATGGATTGGGATAGGGAAATAAGGATCCCTTTTCCTAGAGATCTTATCCCAATGAGAGGGGTGGGATATAGAAATAGCGGCAGCGGGTGGACGCCATACCTCTCGGAGGCGGGACGACGAAGACCGTACCGCAGCAGCAGCCGCTCGTCTCGCCATGCAGGCCGTTGGAGCTGCCGTCACTTTGCACACGCGAGCTGCTAGAGTCGTCGCTCGCCTCGTGCACAGACCGTCGGAGTCGCCGCGATGCGCGGGCTGTCAGATCTGTGCCGCTCGTGGTGCGAGCCCGCCGTCCGCCCGCAGGCCGCCGTGCCGCCGGAGTCGTTGCTTGCCTTGCATATTTGTGCCGCATGAGACGCCGTCCGACCGCTAGACCTGAAGGCCATCGCGGGGGCGCAGAATCGAAAGCCCGATTCGTGCTGATTGTGGATTTCAAAGGGGGAGATTGATTTGAGTAGAGAAAACGTGAATCTAGGTAGAACGGAATTTGATTTAGACACCATGGAAGCCGATGCAAACAAACTGGAGCCTACTCCATTGCTGCCTTGCTGCAGGGTGGAGGCCATCGGCTTGGTAGGGTCACGATCAGGCGAGCAGCGTAGCGGAGGGAGGAGACGGGATGGAGGATCAGAATGCGAAGAGTTGTCGCGCGGCTACCTGGAAACGCGAGCGGCGCCGCGCCGAAGCTGCCCTCGCCTCGCACGCATCGAGCTGTCGGCGTGCTCACCCTGCACGCATGGCCGCAGGAGCCGCGCTTGCTTCGCAAGCATCCCGCTGCCGCGTACGCACGTTTGTGTGGAGGAGCCGAACGCAAGTTAATGAGCCGTCCCGTGTGCTTTATTTTTTAACTCGTGGGATCCACCTAAATCCAAACCCAAACTCGCTTCAGCCAAACAATGGATTGGGTTTGGATTCTCATATCCCTAACCCTAATCCAACCCTTCATAACCCAGCACATTTGGCTCGTGGAAAATAGAGACTAATACATGAAATAAGGAGCTCATGTTTGGTGTTTGGAAGGTGGGATGGGAAATACACGAGAATTGGGAAAATTGGGATAGGAAAATAAGCTTATCTTTTCCCAGCGATCATATCCCAGGTGGAGGGGTGGGTTACCACGGGAAAACCACCGGAGCTGATGTCCGCCATCGAAGCCATTGTCCATCTCAAGCGCGCAGGATGCTAGTCGCACCTGCGGGCTCCTTGAGTCGCCGCACCGGATGCAGGAGCCTCGCACGCGCGGGCCACGAAGTCGTTGCTCGCGTCGCGCGCAGGCTGCGGCAGCCACTTCTCGCCTTGTCGTGCGGAACGCCGGTGGAGCTTCACGGCACGCAGGAAGCTGGAGCCGCTGCTCGCCTCGTCACACAAACCACAGGAGTCGGTGCTCGGCTTGGCAGCTTCGATCTCCGCCAAGCACGGGTTCCGAGTTGCACAGGTGGGAGTGGAGCCGCCAGAGACGCCGTTTGGTCTGGACATGAGCTCGATTCGCACGTAGCCATGTCACTTTTTTGACCCTGCTGCCTCACTGATGTTTCATTAAAAGGAAGAAGTATATAGCGTTCTTTGAAAAAGAAATATATAGTGTTAACTGGTTGAATTCTTACACTTTTATAATGTTGATAATTACCAATATATAAAAACAAAGACGGATTACTTCCATAATCCAAAATATGAGTCCTTTAGAATAGTCATGCTATTTTACAATATGACACTTTAATTCAGTATTACTTCCTCTGTTTCAAATTATAGGTTGTTTTGGTTTTTCTAGGTATACTTAGATATAGTGTATGTTAATATCTATGAACTTAGAAAATCAAAATAACCTACAATTTAGAACGGAGGAAGTAGTATCTAAGGACATATGCTACCTTAAATAAAATGATTACATGCTATACCATGGTGATTATACAGAACAACACTTACTTTTTTGAATCAACTTTTTTTTTACTTTTATAGAAAAAAGTTCAACTTCAATCCTTTTACCAGTCATGTTAAGTCTCTCGTGCCTAAAAAATATTTAACCTTAATTTCTACGCATATCCTATCGTGGTTTTTGACGAACATCCAATGATGATTTTGCATACGCGTTAGAGTTAAATCAGATATCACGTGATAGATTTGCATATGCACGTGACTCCCTCATGAAAAACTTTATGAAATCTTATGGCCTAATAGGCTAATACTTAGAACAAGTTAAATGTTAATTGCATCCCTTGGTTGCAGCAAACTAAGCAAAACAGGGTCCAAACTGAAGAAAGATATCTAAAATGTTTATACCGAAATCCGAAACCAAACACCACTAGCTTGTCCGCCTAGCAAGAGGCCTCAGCCAGCCAGGCAGCCAGCCCGCTGATGTGGCCTGTCCGCCTCCACCCCTCTCCACCATCGCCACCGCGTCGCATTTGCCGCGAGCAACCATAGCGAGGAGATTGCAATGGCGGCCTCCACAGCTTCCCGCCTCTCGACCCCTCGCTTCCTCGCCCCTCCTGCGTCTCCTCATCCTCCAATCCGCCGCTCGCGCTTCTCCCCTGTTCGCGCAGCCAAGTACGCCCTTTCTTTGCCTCTTTGTTGCACGAGACCATGATAATTCAAAGATGTTTGAATTCGCCCGGTTCTTGGAAACTTGGGTAAAATTTCGATCTTAGCTAATGTGTCTGCTAGTGAGTATGGTTGTATCAGGAATCGAGGTAATGACACTATGAGATTGCAATTCAGTTTTTTATTCCCGTCTAGTTTAGGCACCTTTCCTGCAGGCCCTACCGCTATGTTCGTGTTTAGCAGAACTTTTCTTCATATGTATTGTATGCCGGTGATGGTTTATCTTTGTGCATTTGCTCTGATGACCTCTAGTTCTAGTCACTCAAATCTTGCCGCCATCAAGGTGCAAAATTAAGTTGCTAGCTCCAGTTAACTAACGGGGCGATTGTTGCTGCAGCTAATTATGAGACTCAAGTTATTCGTAGTGTATTTTATCTACCAGCAACTATCCAGGCATATGAACCTGTGATTGTAGGTTGGAAGCTGTGCTGTCTATTGGTACTCATCTAATCCCACACCCAAGAAAGGTTAGTTGTTTATTTTAAGAACATAACTCAAGTTGCTCGCTGATCATAGAATTGTCTGCTTTTTCTTGATCCTTTTTTTTTAAAAAAAACAATTGAGCTTGCCAATCTTTCATTTTGTTTTCCATATTTCCAAGGCTGCAAGTGGTGGAGAAGATGCTTTCTTTGCCAATAGCGATGCTGGCGGAGTATTTGCCATTGCAGATGGTGTTTCAGGGTACGCCATCTTTGCTGCAATTAACTGTTCCTTCCCCAAAAGAAGTGCTGCAGTGAACTGAAGCAATGCTTTTCCCCCATCTACATCTGAGTGTCTGTAGCACCTACAATAAAGTTATGTTGCTTTCATTAATATGCATTAACACATGGTTTTTATCCTGCTAGTCATTCTCTTATCTACTGACAGATGGGCAGAAAAGGATGTCAATCCAGCTCTGTTTTCACGAGAGCTCATGAGAAACAGCTCTAATTTTCTCAACGACGAGGAGGTATCCCTTGCTAAACATCAGTTCTACTAATCTACACCATTTCGTTTACTCTACGTGCCCGTAACAAATTTACATCACATGGAAGTTGCAGGTCAATCGTGATCCTCAGACTCTTCTCATGAAAGCTCATGCTGCAACTTCTTCTATTGGATCTGCAACAGTGTAAGCATTGTTTCTACAGTTGTTATGTACTTATATGTTACTGTCTTACAGGAACTCTTTGTTCTGGATGACACTTAAAAATCTGCAATTCATTTCAATGGTAATAGAATCATCGCCATGCTAGAGAAGACTGGGACTCTGAAAATTGCAAGTGTGGGAGATTGTGGTTTGAAAGTTATTCGTAAAGGTGACCTTGAGTAATATAATGTATAATTAACCTATTCTGTACCGATTCTAACTTGTTTCTTGTCTTCTTCAATGACATACTAGGCCAAGTAATGTTTTCTATATCCCCTCAAGAACATTACTTTGACTGTCCATACCAGATAAGCTCCGAGTCAGCTGGTCAAACATATCAGGATGCACTGGTATGCACCGTCTTTTTAAATTACAATTATTTTTTCTTTATTATGTTTAAGCACTAGCAATATAATACGTGACTGTAAAAGTTTAAGCTTAAAGCTGGCAAGTTGGTATATGAAACCTATTAGGAAGGCCCAATATATTAGGAAACTCACGTAATGTTAGGAAGGCCCAATATTGGATCGTATATGCACGTAGTGACTGTAGTTCAAGATGTGTATGATAAAAATTGTTAAATGTGTGTAAAGATTGTTTTATTGGTATGTGTGAACACCTCTTAGTTACTGTCAGATTTATTGACAACAGTCACTTCGTGCATACATGATCCAGGTGTTTTTTAGCGAAAACAGTAAGGGAAGCCCCTACTGTAGTAGATATATTAAATATAAATAAACGATCCAAGTGTATAGATTTCTTCTTTCTGATTTGTAAAGTTTGTTGGTCTGTCAGGTTTGCAGTGTAAATCTCATGGATGGTGATATGATTGTGAGTGGTTCAGATGGACTTTTTGACAATATCTTTGATCAAGAGATTATTTCCATAATTTCTGAGTCGCCAGGAGTAGATGAAGCTGGTAAATTTCTTGCTTCTACAACAGGGGTCATCAGACCACATGTTCCAGCTGGTCTCAAAAAAGAAAAAAGACCATATGTTCCAGCCCTTCTAAAACCATGTTGAACTTTTGCCTAAACTTTTACAGCAAAAGCATTGGCGGAGCTTGCAAGAAAGCATTCAGTTGATGTCACATTTGATTCGCCCTACTCAATGGAGGCCCGGAGTAGGGTGAGATACAAACACTTTTCCACATGCCATTCTTTACATCATCAATGATGGAACATGTTTCACTCCAGATGCTTACATGCAGGGTTTCGATGTTCCCTGGTGGAAGAAGCTACTTGGAGCCAAACTAATAGGCATGCATAAGCTCTTCGCAAGATGCCATGCTCTATATTCTACATAGCACGATCAGTAAGCTCATTGGTGCCCAAATTTTGTTACTGTAGGTGGTAAGATGGATGACATTACAGTTGTTGTCGCAAAAGTGAAGAAAGTATTGGTCCCAGAAGACGAGGTAGACCTACAAAAGCACTCAATTTTTGGTACAATAGCAACGCCGTTTCATCTTTTATATAATGTGAATATGTGCTATTTCAGGGTGGTGTCATAGAAGAACGGAAAGTGAATGAGCAAGGCATTGCTGTTGCAGAAGAACAGAAAGGGAATGAGCCGGGCATTGCTGTTGCTGTTGCATCCGCTGAACAAAGTGAAGAATGATCAATAGCTATCTTGAGTTCTTGATCCGCCGACATTTTCACTCATTTATTTTTTCTGCAATGGTGTGTTATGCTGCAAGTAAAGAAGTTGAAGAGAAACACAGTTTGTGTGATTGTGTGTAGCTGTGCATATATGTACTTCCTCCCAGATTGGGTTTAATATGAATGAAAATATGCAGTCAAGTCAGCTGCAACTTGCATATCAGGCTATCAGCCTAGGGCCTCGGATTTACGCCTTTACGTTTGACAGGAATACGCCTTCGGAGGAGGGATACGTATTAATGTCCGAGCCGCTTATGACCCTTCGTTTTGCGCGAGCAGGAAACGCCTAAACCCCACCGGCCCGAACCCTAAAAGCACAGCGCTCCCCATGGCGACATCCACGCCGGCGGCGGCGGCCGCCGCGCGGGGCGCGCTGACGGACCAGAAGTTCTCGGAGATGTCACCCGCGCTATCCGCGGAGGTGGTGGAGGCACTACACCGCGGCGGCTTCCGGCGTTGCACGCCCGTGCAGGCGGCGACCATCCCCCACCTGCTGTCGCACAAGGACGTCGCAGTCGACGCCGCCACCGGCTCCGGGAAGACCCTTGCCTTCATCGTCCCCGTCGTCGAGATCCTCCGCCGCCGCTCCTCCCCGCCCAAGTCCCACGAGGTCGCCTCACAGCTCCTGAACTCCCTGCTTCCTTCCTTCATTGCTCTGTTCTTGTGCTATTTAATCACAAACGGCCAAATTGCATCATTCACTCACTTCTAAAGTTCTAATGAATAAACCAATTGATTTTTTTATTGCAGGTTCTTGCTGTCATCGTCTCTCCCACAAGAGAATTATCATCGCAGATATGCAATGTGGCACAGCCCTTCTTCGCGACACTGAAGGGCGTGTCGTCCATGCTCCTGGTTGGTGGGCTGAACATCAATGCAGAGCTCAAGAGATTGGAGGAAGAGGGCGCGAACATATTGGTGGGCACTCCTGGGAAGCTGTTCGATATTATGCAACGCGAAGGCACTCTAGATTATAAGAATGTTGAGGTGGTTTCAGAGACGATGGAAGCTTTTGCTTGATTCTTTTTAAGATGATTTGTTAAACATTTTGTGGGATGCTGATGCCGTTTCCATTCGTTTTTGTGGCTTGGGAAGCAGATTTTGATCCTGGATGAGGCTGATAGGCTCTTGGATATGGGATTCCAGAAACATATTAATTTCATACTTTCAAAGTTGCCGAAGCTTAGGAGGACTGGGCTGTTCTCAGCTACCCAGACAAAAGCTGTTGCGGATCTTTCCAAAGCAGGGTTGAGGAATCCTATGAGGGTTGAGGTTAAGACAGAGACGAAGCTGACAAGCGAAGATGCCGGTCAGCAAGAGCTTGGTCCATCCAAAACACCATTGGGGCTTCGATTGGAGGTATTGCAAGATACTTTTGTTAAAAAAAGCTGGATGGTTTTCATCAACACTGTATATATGGCTATTCATAATACACTTTGTTTTTTATTATGATCATGCCTTGTCTTTCTTGATTCATAACTGTTGCCTACAAAATCATAAGCTTGTTTTTTCAGTATATGATGTGTGAAGCATCAAAGAAGTCATCTCAGCTTGTGGATTTCCTTGTTCAGAATAGTGGAAAGAAAATAATGGTGTAAGTACATGTTGAACCTGAATGTATGCTCACTTGTCTTCGTTGTAGTGTGTGTAGCAGTGTGCTAACTTTTGAACTCTTCTATCCCACTTGAATACAGATATTTTGCAACATGTGCTTGTGTAGATTACTGGGCTGTGGTTCTTCCACTGCTTAACTCACTAAAAGGTTCTCCAATAATTCCTTACCATGGGAAGATGAAACAGGTTATGGAAAGCATTTTAGTTTCGTTATTGTACTATTTAATATTGGTATGGATGCTGTCAAATGACTTACTTCCCAATGTTGTTTTTTCATACTGATTGCCTCCATCATTTATTTTCTAATCTGTAGGGACCTCGAGAGAAAGCTTTGGCGTCATTTTCTGCTCTTTCAAGTGGTATTCTAGTCTGCACTGATGTTGCAGCAAGGGGCCTTGACATACCAAGTGTTGATCTGATTGTGCAGGTTATTTCTACTCTTTCTTCTCGATTCTGAATCTTCATGTTTGGGCATCATCTGATAGTAAACGTGCATATTTGTTCATCCAGTATGATCCACCTCAAGATCCCAACGTTTTCATACATAGAGCTGGCCGAACTGCACGGTATGATCAAGAAGGAGATGCTATTGTATTTCTCTTACCAAAGGTATTTTGTTGTGCGTTGAGCTTTTTCTTTATTGTTCACTCTGTAAGTGGAAGTCAGTAGGTGCATTTATTTTTCTATGCACTTGTCTGTAGAATTCTTAATTTAGAGTAAAAAGAACTTAAGGCTACTTCGCACTGCAGGAGGATACTTATGTTGAGTTCTTGAAGCTTCGAGGTGTTCCTCTTACAGAAAGGGAGTGTCCCTCAAACACTGAAGATGTTGTGCCACAGGTGGGTTTTTTCTTGTACAAATTAGGCATCTTAGGTTTGTGAGTCTAGATACCACTTGAAATGTCAGTCATACCATGCTGGGATCATATAGAAAGGTTACCCTGCTTAGGAGGGCAATTACTGATTAATAACCAATATACCACTTTGGGTTGTAGATTAGAAGTGCTGCACTCGAAGATCGCAATGTCATGGAGAAAGGACTTAGAGCGTTCGTTTCATTCATTCGAGCATACAAGGAGCACCACTGCTCTTACATTTTCAGATGGAAAGATCTTGAGATTGGAAAGCTAGCTATGGAGTATGGTTTACTCCAGATCCCATTTATGCCAGAAGTGAAGCACCATTCTCTTTCACTGGAAGGATTTATTCCTGTTGATGATGTTGATGTTACACAAATCAAGTACAAGTAAGAACTCTATCCAAGAACATAACATGATCTGCATTCTTCTCAGCTACCCTGTTTTTTAAGTAACAGCTAATTTGCCAAAGGTGTGGTCAATGGTTGTGCTAATTTTGGATCTGTGGAATGTCTATACTTTGAGTGATAATCTGCGGAATGTTCACGTCTGAATGATAATCTGTGAAATAAGACTCGTACCTGACAAAATGAAAATCTCAAAATATCCAGCACCAGTGTTTTGTGATTTCAAGTGTAAATATTGAGGCTGTTTTATTTCCATTGATACACTGAGCCTAAGAGAATCAGCATTTTGTTTCCTATAGTTGAAAGATGGTACCATTTGGTTCTACTTCACATTGGGGTTGCCCTGATTATCGTGCTTCACTTGCAGGGATAAAGTTCGAGAAAAGCAACGCAAGAAGGCATTGAAAAGGAAAGCAGAAGAGGAAGCTCAGAACCCAAAGCCAGAGAAGAGAAGAGCTCGGGAGAAGCCTGAGAAACCAAAGCGAAAGAAGACAGGCAAGCAGCGGCAGTCAGTCCAAACAAAGGAGGACCTGGATGAGCTGGCGCACGAGTACCGGCTCTTGAAGAAGCTGAAGCGCGGAGACATTGATGAAGACGAGTATGAGAAGCTCACTGGTTTTGGAGACTCTGATGGCGAAGCCTCTGACGGGAAAGCAAGTGACTTGGACAAGGGGAAGGAGAGGGGTAGCAAAGTGAAACTCAAGCAGAAAGGGAAGGCTAGAGGAGGGTCTAGGAAGTTTGAAGGGAAGAGTAAAATGAGGAGCAAAAGGAGATAGGAATACATAGAATGATGTTGGGAAGACTAATTTTTGGCAATCTTGATTCAGTTTTTCAATTTTCTGAGGATTTGTTTGCACAGAGGGTATGCGTGTTCCAGGACGAACAGATCGTGCAAACTGACACTGATGGGTAGGAATGGTTGATGGGTTTGGAGGGGCCCTCTGCTGGGAAAATGTTGCCTGGCTTCTCTGCATCTTTCAGTTCAGCTAAAGGCCGAGCGAAAATACTGAAATATAAGCTGCTTAAATGTAAAGTGAATGCTACTAGTGAAAGTACATCATTCTGGGGCGCGTTTTGCCGATTGAAACAGAACACGGTTACGAGAACAAAGACTATTTTATCTTCCTTTCGCATCTAGCGAATCGTGATTGATTAGATTAAGGGGGTGTTTGATACAAGGTGTTAAATGTCATATCGGATGTTCGGATACTAATTAGAATCGGATGTTCGGATACTAATTAGAAGAACTAAACATGAGCTAATTATAAAACTAATTGCAGAACCCTGTGCTAATTCGCGAGACGAATCTATAAGCCTAATTAATCCATCATTAACA
Organism: Setaria viridis; assembly: GCF_005286985.2. Classification (NCBI taxonomy): domain Eukaryota; kingdom Viridiplantae; phylum Streptophyta; class Magnoliopsida; order Poales; family Poaceae; genus Setaria; species Setaria viridis. The sequence continues at coordinate 8,830,647 of NC_048267.2, read as the reverse complement.
AATGGTTACTGTAGCACCACATTGTCAAATCATGGACTAATTAGGCTTAATAGATTCGTCTTGCGAATTAGACTCTATTTGTGCAATTAGTTTTATAATTAGCTTATGTTTAATACTCATAATTAGCATCCAAACATCCGATGTGACGGGTGTTAAACTTTAACATCTTGTTACCCTAAGTGTTCGTCTACTCCCTCCGTTTTAGATTGTAGGTTGTTTTGATTTTTTATATTCATATATGTTTGTCGTAATGTTGAGTTGACTCGTGAGCCAGCGGCCGAGGGTCCACCGAGCTGCTGCCGCCGCCCCGTGTGTATCCAGTGTCCGGTTTTTTTTCTCTTTTCCGTTTTTTCCCTTTCAATTATTTTTCAATGCAATTTGTACTGAGTAAATATTGTTATGCGTATAAATTATATGCATAAGTTGTTTAATAACATTTTCATAAAAGTTACGATTAACGTTATGCGTATAAGTTGTGTATATCATGAAACTGCATGTGTTACAAATTTTATCACATAAGTTGTTAGAAAAAAGTTATACGTATAAATTGTGTGTATACGTTACAACTTTACATATAAATCATGTGTATACGTTATAACTTTCTAAAAATAAAAATTTAAAGTTGAAAATTGTACGTATAAATTCTTCATGTATTAAAGTTGTGCTAAAATGTTATCTTACAAAAAGATATTAATATAAAATTATGCGTAGAAGTTATATGTATAAGTTATGCTATTCCAAAAATGAAATTTTGCGGGATCAGAATTTTCTGGAAATGGAAAGTTTGGGGTAAGGAGAGGGTTGGTCAAAAATCGATGGCTGGAAGAGTTGCTGGCCCGCGCTGATTAGTCAAATATCTATGCACTTAGAAAAGTTAAAATGATATACAATTTGGGAGGGAGGGAGTAGTTAGTGATTAAGGGTGCGTTTAGTGTCACTGTAACTTCTCAATCGTAATACTCAAATCCTCACCAGCCCATATGTCGCAGCGCCAGTTGATTATAGTAAAATGCTATAGGTACGACCCTTGTCCAGTTACATATATGAGTTGAATTTTCCGGTAACGACCATTCCCATGCAGTCCTAGTACGAACCCTTATACAGCTAGATAACTAATAAGACGCCTTATATAGCTAGATAACTATATCTCATTGAAGAATGAAGACGTTTAATATATTTGTAAGTCTATAGCTTCAAGCCTGCACTATCGATTTGTAGACTCAATGATAAAACCAATTTAGGCAGCATACTGTGGTTAATCATCAAGCAAATGATAATCATGGAACTTAAAATTTGTTGGGCCATCAACTAGGCAAGCACAAAAGGAACTCAAACTTTCTTAACAGCTTAAATTTAGAAAGCCGATCAAAAGATTTTGTAACTAATCTTGTTGGCAACATCATTTATAAATGACTAACTTTTATGGCAAGCGTCAATAATTGTCATATTATTGTGCATTTTGTGACAAAAAAGCTAAAAATCATCCCCAAAGCAACTGCCAACAATTTTTAGCCTAGTCTGTTGTGACGTACCCGTAAAATTGTCACTTATGTTTCATTATCTACGACATTTTATCTTCTCGTCATGGAGGTTTTCATCATAGAAGGCCAGATTTGCCAGCACCAGAAAAGATTGTGCTCATCATCGGAAGTTCTTCAGGACATCACACATTTCCAATATAAACTCGTGATCTATCCTAGATATTATTATTGCAAAGAAGCAACACCACACAAAAGAGCTGGCCAGCAATAATATTGATCTAATTAACCAAAAGGGAGAAGCAACACCACACAAACGAGCTGGCCAGCAATAATATTGATCTAATTAACCAAAAGGGATATAAGGATGCATGCTAAGACATCCACATTGTTGAACACAAAATTGCTAAGCATGCAACACACTATGAAGTACAACTTAAACCACTATGCTCTAACGGAGCACTAGACCAAGAGCAATTCTAAGACATGACACGACAACGATACATGACCCTTACTAGCCACAGCCCGGACAAAACAAAAACCATAACATGACCTAGACATATATAGAACTGGCCATATGCTTGAACAGTTGGGGTCCAAGCCTGAAGCATCCTTCTCACTCCATGGGAGAAAAAATATCCTGTCCCCATGGGAAACCTGAGCAACAACCCGGATTGTAAGGCTGGGTCATGTCACCTCCGTTGCCACTGGGCCCAGCCCAATCTTTGCTGGTACTAGCGAAGGCATTGCAAACCACGTCACCAAGCTCCTCCCCTTGGGCTGGGGCCAGGTTGATGGGCCAGCCCTGGTGCATCATCTCGGTGTAGGAAGCTTGTAGCTGGTGGGATGAGGACGATGAGCCTGGATGCTTTGGGAAATCTCCATGCCTAACCACCTGTTCTTGGAGTAGTTCTTTGACTCTGGCCATCTTCGTCTCCACCATCTGCCTGAGGTTGGTAAGCTCCTCGATGTCGGTGCCGGCGAGGCCAGGACGGCGCCCATCCATGCTCTCATGGAGGAGCCGTGAGGTCTCGTGCTCCTGGTTCTCGAGATCCAGCTTGCATACCTGGTCACGGAGCTTGGAGATGCGGCCCTGGAGGAAATCCTCCTGGCTCTGCATCTTTTTGAACCTGCCGATCTCCGGCATGGCCTTGAACTTCTTCAGGACACGCCTGGCCTCCGATGGAGAGGGCCACACCTCCGGCTGGGCCTGGCCCTCCCCGTACGCCACCACGCACGCCTTGACACCGCAGAGCGTGGTGAGCTCGCTCGTCTTCTTCATCAAGCTCTGGCAGCGTTTCTTGTGCGTCACACGCCGGGTGGAGTTGTTGGAGATCCACTGGAGGTTCACCTTCTTGCGTGCCATTGGCTTAGCGTGCTAGCTTAAGAAGCAAGAGCCTGCTAGCGAGCAAACTTAGCTTCAAGTCTATGGAATTCTACGAATGGAAGTGAAATGATTGCTTTGGTGATGAGGAGAATGGAGGGGGAGGATCTTGCTTATATAGAAGCGAGTGGTAGGAGCCTAAACGAATATATCGTGACGGGTAAATCAGCAATAAAAGTGATATTTTGGCAAGCATTTAATGCCATACAAATATAACGAGGGTTGACAAGCAGATAGTTAAGCATATTTTTTCTTCTTTATTATTGTATACTAGGAATATAGTACATTCCTTAGATACATCATGAGCATTGTGTGACAGGCTAGAGCGCGGGTCTCATGTTGTATAGGAGGGCTCCCAACAAATCACGTGAACCAGCAAAGTGCCGAGGTGGCCCTTAAAACACATAATTCGAATTTGGGCCGCGTACCGTACGTTATAATGGTTCTATATAATAACCCCTGTTTTGACATTTCTAGATATATTAATTTTACTATGTATATAGATATAATATATGTCTTGGTGCATAGCAAAAATTATATACCTAAAAAGAAAATACCTTACAATTTGGAATAGAGGGAGCAGTTCACACCCCCACCATCTACAATATGTGCACCACCCACTCTTAGCTTTCGCAACTACAAATAGCTGTTTGCAGGAGTGGGTAAAAGACCCACCCCCTATAGATCCGTTTCCAGGGGCGGCTGACGCCATCACCCGCCCCTGGTAATGGTGTCTTCAGGGGCGGATGACGCCATCACCCGCCTCTGGAAATGTCGTTCCCACCAAAATTCAGCGATTGAAATTTGAATTTGCTGAAACTGTTTCCCACCAGTTTTTAAAACTTTTAGTTCCTGCTAATTTCACTTTAACAGTCTAGTGTGCGGCCGAATTGAAGAAGCTATAGTTATCGACGTAGAATATATGTTACATAAATTCAATTTAAGCATACAAAATTAAGGAATTAGAAGCATATATATATATATATATATATATATATATATCCATCATTAGAGTGCACAATTATATGTTTTTCTGCCACTCACGAAGGCAAGAAATTAGAAGCATATATATCCATCATTAGAGTGCATAATTACATATTTTTTTGCCACTCACGAAGGCTAGCTTTGGCGGTACTCTTGATTCTCCCACTCATGGAGGCTAATGTATTTATCTTTTTGTGCTAATTCGTGTTCTGGGTGATAATAGGTACTCATCGGGTTTACCGCTTCACGCAAAATGAAACGACATAAATCAACGCCTATATTTAGAAGTTGTTGCTCATACGCGAACCATGTAGTTGAGGCCTAATCTGCAATTAAAATCCATGGAAAAATTAAGCAAGTGTTAGATAGGTAAAGAATGCAATGTACATACTCCCTCCGTATAGGAAAAGGAAGTCGTTTTGGACAAGGTTTGGATCAAACATTGGGAATATAAATCATGAATAACTTTTAAGTTGTTGAGTTTGGAAATGTGAAAACCATATAAATAGATTTGTCTTGAAAAATACTTTCATAAAAATATACATATATCACTTTTGGATAAATATTTTTATAAAAATAAGGAGTCAAAGTAATGCTTTGGAGACCGTGTCGCTGTCCAAAACGACTTCCTTTTTTTATACGGAGGGAATATATACACATCCCTATATATGAAAGGTAGCCCCTTACACGTTCGGGATCAGCCTGATGGGTTCGCACACATAATACCTGCAATGTATAGAACTAGATGGTTGCTTGTGGCATGGAAAGTTTTTGCGTACAACCGTTTCTTTTGGTGTCTCAGGGTTATGAATCCCTCCATTGGTAATGTAGTGCTGGTAAGTCCTGTTTTGAAAAAAATGAGAAGTTAGTTTATATGTAATCTTTGGGGGGGGGGCAATTTGCACAATGTAAGTGTACACAACAAGAAATTCACTAACTTTTGTAGGATGAATATTCTTTGTAAGTACTCTGGTCATAATCCAATGAGTCAAATATGATCACAACTCCATTCTTTAGTTGTATCATAAAAGCAATCCAGTGACCCCTGCAAAAATATTATATAAGGTTTTTTCAGGTATGAAGGAGCAAGTGTATATATTATAACAAATGGTAGAAATTTAGATTCACTGGAAGTTGTAGGGCGCCCATATGTAAGGCCTATCTTGCCACTTAAGCATCATATATGCTATGTAGGTTGAAACCCTCCTCATAGCTTTTTTATGTTGTCGTACTCGTTTCACCCTTTTGTCCTTCTTTGTCCTGTACTTAGCTAGCTTGTCATGGTTGTCTCTCTCCACACTGGCTCGGGAAGTTGTGCCTAACTTCGCAAATAGCATAAGGATCAAGATATCTAGCCTTCTCCTTTACAACATGCACGTCATTTTTTGCATCAATTAATTAGTTATGCATAGTACATGTGTAGGCCTTAGCATATATACAAGATATTAGCATCAATGAAGCACTTACATGCACCACAATCTGACGAGCTGTAACTCTAGCTCTGAGAGGTGGAACATATCATGGATGTCTCAAAAATCGAAGAAGATTTTGCTGAAATCTTCATTAAATGGAGGTCCGAACACATCCAGTGAGTACCGCACCCATATGGTTCTGAGCCCAAGTCTACATGCCCTCGTGTACCAATTGTGCATCCTTTGCATTTCACCTGGAATCCCGGCGATTGGTAACGGTTTTCCATACTGAAATTTTTGAGGACAATCCGATAAATCTGGTATGTCATCGACTCCAACAACCAAATTGTATGTTGTGTCAGTGCGGGGCTTGGAATATCTCGGTTGTTGGATGTCTTGCGTCTTGTCTGCCATCTTGGCTGCCGTCTTATTTGTCATCTTGGCTGCTTTGTTGCTCGCGTGCTATCTTGCTGCAATGTCTGATCCTTCCTTCTCGTAAGGCCGTACGACTCAAGGCACTAATTGCGGGTCCACCTATTGTTGTTGTGGCTCCTCTGGCGGGTCCACCTGTTGTTGTTGTGGCTCCTCTGGTAGGTCCACCTGTTTTTGTTGTGGTGATGCTTGAGCAGGTGGTGGATGGTCTTCCGGCCAATCCACCGGCTCTGATGCTGCAGCCGGGGATGCCGGTGGTGTGGCCACCTGTTGTTCTTCTGATGCTGCATCCGGTGGTGTGGCCACCCGTTGTTCTTCTGATGCTGCAGCCGGTGGTGCTGGACTCGGCAGTGTCGAGTCCACAAGTGCATGCTCAGAAGGAACTGAAGATAGTATGATATCTCGTTTATGCCACAGTATGGTATTGCCGATACTTTGTCCAAGGCAATGGATACCTTCCACAGTGGGAATGTCTATCTTGTGATCATCATAGTTTGAATTAATTTCAAGCATTGTTACGTATGCATAATGGTGTAGGATAGGTTTTCCCTCAAACAAACCGCCAATTGGAATCGCAAGGCCTTTGGCAACCTCCTTTGTCTTGCCAGCTCTACCAATCGGGACGTGCAACGAGCAAGGAGTACTGATGCATATAGAATCTATCAGATATGGTTGTGCTATCGTAGAGCCAATGCTACTCGGAGCATAAATTGGTGTATTCGCTTGGCCCAATAGCGGATGTGACATCATGACCATGGGCATCTGTATATTGGCCTCACCACTTCATTACTACTCTGCAAGTGTTGCCAGCAAAAAGTCCTTAAAACTAGATTCTAGTGCTTTCTCTGCCGTCTCTCTTAGATCATCCTTGTAATGGGAGTGGCTCTTGTAGCTAGCCCTATCCCTCTCGAACCCATCCTTAATGGTCAACTTTGAGGAAACCCCTCTGACGCATCCATGCTCTTTCATCCCAAGGGTCAAATTGAGCACATCTTTATCCCTATTTGGTACGAGCTCTCCTTTCCTCTGACGCTCAGAAAGATCGAATATCTTTTCTGCCACCTGATTGGTTTTGGATGTTGAAAATATAGGTTTACCATCTACTATTGTAGGCTTCCTTGCTGCAAGCCACTGCCAGCCATGCTCATCCAAGCTTTCAAAAGGGTTGGGTTACCCTGCGCCTATTGTTGCCTCCCTATCCTACCGCCACTTGTCGATCTTCCCTCGGTACCCACCCGGCCCAAGGTGAACTTATGTATGTTGCTCAGCGCAAGTTCTCTATTCCTCTAGCTTAGGGCTAAACCTTCCGGAGAGGTCTTTTGCCTTACAAACTCATCCCATTGGGCTGGTGTGATGCTCCCATATTCATTAAAGGGGGTTAGACCCTTTTTGACATATTTATCATTCAGCTCACCCCTCCACCGGCGGAAACTTTCACCGAGCTGCTTCCTGGCATAATGTTTTATGCGTTTCCTGAGTTCTTTTGATCTAGGAAAACTAAATGTTTGTTTCAAAAACTTCCACATCGCTTCTTTCCTCCCCTTAGGAACCAATAGCCAATCAGAGATCGAGGGATCCAAAATCTCCTTTGTTCTAATTATTGCTCCTATTGCGTTCTGAAACTTTGAACGCACCATCGGAGGCTCTATGGGCTCTCCTGCTGGGCTGACAACATTGACTCTTCATTTGCCTTCAGAGTATTGGTTTCTTCCTCGCTCACCCCGTCTTTTTTAACTTCGACTCCTAGATGTTGTAGTTTTAGCTTCGGGAGCCGAGCTGCCACTGTCTTCAAGTTCTTCTGGGGGGTAGGGGGTCGACGGTGGCGTTTACTCCTTCCGGTGGGAGCCATCTACACGAATCATAAGGTTAAGCAAATGAAAGTCATTGCACTTAGTACATGAAAATGTGCACTAAATATTTGGTGGCAATTATATTCGGTATTACCTCACTTGGATTCGGATTGTAATCCGGATCAAAATCCACCATTGAATAGCTTTCTCTCGGAGGCAAAGGGTGTGGATCTAGATGATCTTGCCACACGCCCTCTACCCACGCCCATGCTCCTATCTCCGGTCCGTCATTATCTTCATCCCTAGATCCTACACCAATGTTTGTTTCGTCCTCCCATGACGGTATCTGGGATGCAATTTGATCCATTTCATTTTGGGACACATCACCTTCATTCAATGCATCCCTTTGGTGTATAAATGGTGAGGAATCCATTTACGAGTTCTACATATAAATTAAAAGGTGATAAATATATAAAGAATTCCTTATGGAGTTTGTATTTACTATTTCTCATGCAATATACAATTTATCATTTCACAATTTTCCACACAATTCACATGCATGCATCCCTATTGACAATTCACATTTCAAAATTTAAAATTGAATTGACATTCACAATTTCACAATTCACAATGAAAAAAATTAAAGAAAAGGAAAACTTCACTATTTAACAATTTATCAATTTTGCTAAGTACAATTTCACAATGCACCAAGTACAATTTCACATTTTCACAATTCACTAAGTGCAATTTCAAAATTTACCAATTTCATAATTTCACAATTCGCATGTCCACTAAGTATAAAATAAAAACATGAAAAGAAAAGAAAATTAAAGAAAAGTGACGGTGTACTTGATGGAGGCGGCGCGCGCGAAGAGGAGGGCCCGGCTAGTGGTGGAGCAGCGCGGGGAGGGGAGGCGTCGCGGGAGACAGAGCGCCACGATGGTGGCGCGAGGAGGACCCGGCCACAGCGGTGGAGGCGCCGCAGGGAGGACGTCGCGGTGGCAGCCCGCGGAAGGGGATGGGAGGCGCCGTGATGGCGGCCCGCGGAAGGGGATGGGAGGCGCTACGACGGGAGGCGGCCGACGTGGGGAGGGGAGGCCGCGGGGAGGGCACCGCGGGAGGAGGGGAGGAGGCGCGGCGCTGCGGCCCGATGGTGGAGGCACTGTGGTAGCGGAGTGGGCGGGGGAGGGGAGCGGCGCTGGAGCGAAGGAGGGAGGCTGAGGAAATTTTGGCAGCCTAACGGCATCCCACGGGCTTCTCCAAAAATTAGCCAAATTTTTGGAGAAGCCCACGAGACGCCGTTAGGCTACCAAAATTTCCCCGACCCCTCCCTCCGCCCCCGCTCTAGTGTGATGTGTGAATTGAAGATCCAGTGTGGAGAAATGAAAGGGCATGTTTGAAGTTGGAAGTGGGAGAGTTGAAGCATCTTTCGGGGAAGAAAAACAAGGCTGCTGTGACCCAGAAAAACAAGGTTGCTGGGGGTGGATGCAACATGGCTGCCATTACTGCTGTTGTGACCTTGATTGTAGGTGTTATGCTTGGGATCTCTGCCTCAGGAGTAGCTAATGCTAAGTGAAGAAATGGATAGTGAAGAAATATGATCTATGAACTTCATATGTAATGTGACATGTCTTATCTATTGTGTGGGATCTGTCATTTGGTTGGTTATGTTGAGTCGTGACATGTCTTATCTGTTGATTTATATATGATACTTATTTTTGTGAGCTATAGTTTATATTTTTGTGACCTTGTTTCCTGGCATAGTCACATTCAGGAAGGCCGTGAGGCACTATGCTTTGAGTTTGTGAAAGGTATAAAGACAGATAAAATAAGATTCGTTGCAAAGTGTTCAGCTGAAGGATGTTTATGGCGCATTCATGCATCAAGGATTTATGATGTACCCATTTCTAGGGGTGGGTATGGACACGTCATCACCCATCTCTGGAAATAATTTTCGAGACCGGGTGATGCTGTTACCTGCCCCTGATTCCAAGGACTATTTCCAAGGGCGGGTGATGGGGTGACCCGCCCCTGAAAATGGTGATTTCCTGGGTGGGTCACCCCATCGCCCGCCCGTGGAAATCACCCCATTTCCAGGAGCGGGCCGTACGCTACATTAACCGACCCGTTTTGTAGATGCGGGTGGTAAGGTGTTTCTACGAATTGTTTTTTATAGTCCCTAACGTCGCGACCTTGGCTTACAGGTTTCAACCCAAACACAACAGCTTTTCGTGTTCAGTTCCACTGCCACATGCTCCTTTGTATATCAATAACTTCATCAATTTTACTCAAGGGCGGATCCAGAACGGGGCTACGCCCCAGGCTGAGCTGTTGAATCACGTCTAAAATAGTCTAATCTTGTCTCCTAAATCTTATTTTGTTAGGCTAAACACCACATATGTTAAAGAGACTCCATGGTCTCGCCCCGAGCTGCAGCCGGTCCTAGATCCGCCCCTGATTTTACTTGTCATTGCTGCAAGCTACATATTGCTCTGTCGTCTAGCGAAAGCCATGCATGGACACTTGCTAGGGGTCTACGCTGTCTGATCTTATACAGTTTGTCATCCTATTGTACATTGGCAGATTGGCTGATCTCCTTTTTCTTTTACACCTAACGTTGCACTTTTCTCACCTTTTATTTTATTCCTATAGCTATATATATTTTTCTATTTTTATTTTTTTTATTTTATTAAAAGATTTTTTGAATACAAACTTTGTAACAACCCAAACTTAATTTAGTACAAAACCATGTTATTATGAGCATCATTAAGCATCTAGGCATGTTTAATCATGTTAAGCGATCAAAATATAAGGCTATGCTCTATTTTTAGAGAAGGGCGGCAGACCACACCTCATGGTAATACCGGACCACATCTATTTACTCAACGTGGATCAACTTGATATTATGATTATTGTAGGCGAGGGTGATGACTGGTGATGCTTTCGAGTATTGCAGATGCGTATGATGATGAGATTTTTTTTCGCTGTGTGAGCACATAATTTGTAAACCATGTACCTTTACCTTAAGGTCCTTAACTTAACTGTATACTCCCTCCATATCGAAATATTTGTCGTTATTGACTTTTTCTCGTAACGTTTGACCATTCGTCTTATTCAAAAATTTCTTCCAAACATATGAAAAAATAAGTCATTATTAAAATACCTTTGATGATAAAGTAAGCCACAAACAAAATAAATGACATCTGTATAAATTTTTTAAGACGAATGGTCAAACATTGTGACTGAAAATCAACGACGACAAATATTTCGGGAGGTAGTATATCAATATATGTGATGATGTTTTGTGAATAATCGTGTATGACAACTCATTTGGTCAAGTGGTTGGTAATTCGGTTTAGCTTGTTTGCTTTAGATGGTTCCTCACAAACTTTATTTTTTAAATAGATATAGTGAGCAATAATGGTAGAGGTGAGTAATGCAGAAGCACACGTAGATGTTTTAATTTAATCTTTTTTTCACAACAGCAGTGCTAGGTGATTTAGAAAATAGGCATATATAGAAACATAAGCACGATCAGTGGAGAAAAATTTAGAAACATAAGCACGATCTAATGGCAGTCTTTGTTTGGGTTTTCATGTGTAATAACATCCGGATCTTTTTTTGAAACAATTAACATCTTGACTTGTTTTGGTGTAATGACTGTGCTAAGATTTTGCAGAGATACTTTGCTTTCTTTTCTTTGATTAGTTTGGCCAACCTGTTGTTTGTTGCATGCCATTCCGGAGGTTGGTGACGAGAGTTTTTCAGCATCGACCCTAACTCCCCTTGACATTTCCCATTGCTTGCGGAGCGGGCCATAGGCCTAACAAAAAACATATGGAATGAAACATGGGATAGCGAGGGGTATTATGCGCAGGCGGCAGGCCAAAGACGTCAAAAGGGCTGCTTCCGTACGGCATTCACAAACTTTGTGGAGAGGCAATCAAGAAACGTCATACAAATAAGAGGCCAAATACATTGTTCATGGATAATCAAAATATGATGCGCGACCTTCAGAACTTCAGGTTAGCGACTTCACGTGAATGGGCAACCGAAAAATGGTCAACTCACAATGCGCCCCTTTGATTCAGAATCGCCACTTTAATGTTAAGAGCAGACAACGCTGCAGAATGCCAGATTGTGTTGCTGAGATAACCACACAACGAAGCTGCAGCCTCACACGGTCACACCAGATCCAGCAGTTTCGTGTACACGGAGCTTTTCTTCACTAGGGCAGAACCATGTAAATATGTAATCAACACCCAAAAGAAAAGGTTCTGTGCGATCAAAATTTTACCGAGGCATACAAGTCACACTACCTATACGAAATCAGAAGTTAGCAGGAACCTAAACTTAGTACATGCTACATTCTACTTCAATCCCACGTCCGTGTGAATTGCAACGGATTTGGTGCATTCTGTGCATGCTAGTTGATACGTTTAATATACACCTGATAAACCTATCACATGACAAAACCGGCCTGCCTGTTCTTCGCAGCAAAATCCAAAGCTTACAGGAGTGATCCACCGGCTGAGGTACCATGTGGAGTGTAAGCATTAGATAAACAAGGAGAAAACAGAAATATATAGGTAAGCAATCATAACAGTTCGGCACTCACCTGAAATAACATCTCAAACCTACCAGCATTTGGAGCTTATATCCATCTGCCTCTATGCAAAAATTCATATAACATAGATCAATCACTTTTGGACAAACAAACATCCGACCAAGACTGGTGTATGACAATTTAACATAAGTCTAATAATGAAAGCTGACAACCTACCTTATGCGCCTGTATGAGAGTACAAGTCCATAGGACAGGAATAGAAATGGTTTCTCACAGAAGACAATCATAATAATAACATTTGCTGTTTTCAGTATGGTCGTGAACGCGAACCACCACCCTGGTTTCTATTGGGTCCATGTCCACCCCCATCTCTGTAACTGTCCCTGCGACCGCCACCATAGCCACCACCACGGCCACCACTGCACCCCACATGACACAGTATGAAAATCAAATATAAGCACCATACATGTGAATCATGATGTAGAACACAAATACAAACACATTAATCATGCAAACCGGTTTCTTTTACCCTTGCACATTGCCATACAATTATGAAATAGCAATCATGGTTAACGGATCACAAAAACAGCTCCAAATGAGGAAACATTAGCAAAAGAAATAACTATTTCCCTTGTCAATCCCCTGTTCCCAGATATTCAAACCTATCTTTCCTACCATTAGTGAACAAATTATATGATACTCCAATCAATCAAAAGATCGCTCTGTTCAACTGCTTTTCTTCAATTAGGACACAGCTCAGGCAACAAGAGCTACTTCAGCATTCACCAGCATATAACTGATAGTTATACATCATAAAAGGGCCTGAAGTGCGAGCACAAGTTGAGATCTTTAGTCTTTATTATGTTTCTGATCAACTGTTAGTCTTATTTACGACATCACAATTTAAAGTTGATTTGATTTGAAATATCCAGTACTCCACAACTAAAGTTGATTCGAAAGCCAGATCAAATGGAAGTTAACAGCATGCAGCATATAATGTTGATCACATGAATTGTTTCTGGACACAATTACCCTTAGTTGCTGAAAAAGTGTGTTGCAAATGATAATCCCTAGACCATGTAATTCCAATATAACATACTACTTGATTCAGAAAAATGTCCACAATTCACATCTAGCAGATAAAAATGAAAAATACTTACCCATGACCATAAGAGGGTGCTCTGGGTGCTGATTTCTCAGCCATCACAACACTGATTTTATAGCCTCTCATGTCATAATCTGCAACATGAACAGAATAGCTGCATTAAAAACTGAACTGGACTAATGCATTGGACAAATTGATATCATTAAACAGCACAAACTCGACAGTAATCTCATGTCATAACTCATAATCTTGAACATGAACAGAATAGCTGCATTAAAAACTGAACTGGACTAATGCATTGGACAAATTGATATCATTAAACAGCACAAACTCGACAGTAATCTTACTGTTGTAGAATCCACCAGCTGAATGAGCAGCAGAAGGATCTTCATAAGCAAGGCAAGCATCTCCTTTCGCTTTTCCAGAGTCATCAGTATAGATTTTTATGTTCCAGGGCCACTGATCTTTATAGCCACGTTTTTGCTTGATCCTTCCAACCTTTTAAAAGTAGTTGCAAGCATTCAACAAGCAGAACCACAAATGCAAATGATAAAACGAAAAAAAGTTGCAAAGGAAACGAAACGCACTGGTTTCACAACACGATAACTCATGTAAAAAACAAGATGCAACCCTAAAAACATATGAATATTTACAAAGACACTGCATAATGTAAAATCAACTGTATTCTATTCAATATTTGAGGAGAAAAAACAGTTTCATAGCATATAAGTCATATAGCAACAAGATGAAATTCTGAAAATATAATAGTCAAGAACACAGTGAAACATTAAAACCACTATCTACTCGATAAGATATTTCTATCATCAAGATAAACAGAAAAAGAATTATAGAACTAATCAATTCAGTTGGAGAACTATTAAGACACATATACAATTCCAGAGAGCAATAATCTCGTAAAATATATAAAAGGACGTCAAGTAGAATTAAATTATACCTGGCCGATTCCTCCAAATAGCTCCTGTAATTCTTCAACAGTGACATCTGGAGGCAAGTTTGAGATGTAAATCCTTGCGTTGTCACACGTCTCATCACAGTTTGCATCGCACTGCTTAACCTTTGCAGCTGGCTCAGAAGCAGCACTACCAGTATAACCACCGCCTCCGCCGCCGCCACCACCATGATAAGGTGGCGGTGCACCCCCAGAACCTCCACCCCCAGGCATGGGCCGACCACCATAGCCACCATCATATGTAGGAGGTAGACCACCTTGCCCTCCTGGGGCGCCACCGCCATATTGGTTTGGAGGAGGGGCACCATAGCTTGGTGGGTATGAGCCTGGGGCACCACTATAGCTATTAGGAGGTGGCACTGCAGAATCTGAACCATAGGCATTGTTGCCTCCATAGGAGCTCGGAGGCGCCACGTAGTCACCAACAGGCCCACCATAGGAAGGAGGCCCTTGTGGAGGAGCTTGTCCATAGCCACCTTCACTGCCCCTTTGGTTTTCCTGATCTCGTCCCCCATAACTGCCACCTCTGCCACCACGGTGGTCATCAAAACCACGGTCACTACCACCACTTCGGTTGTATCCTCCTCTCCCACCACCACCACCATCTCTGTCAAAACCACCTCCTCCAGAACCGTAATCACCACCACCACGGTTGTAGCTCCCACCACCTCCACCAGATTTATTGTAACCACCACTGCCGCCGCCGCCTCCACCTCCACTTGGGCAAGGTGCTCCACACTTATTGCACTCAGTCCTCCTCGCAAAGTTCACATTGCCACAACTGCATCAAGAATTCATAGGTCTCTTAGGAAACAGAGACATACAGGAACTGGTTATACTAAAACATTTAAGCTTTATGCATCATGGAACAAGTAAAGCTGCATAAAGCTTATGTTCAAAAAAGAAAAAAACTAGAGGTACATACAAAAATGGAACACCTATAAAAAACAATAGCCATAAAAGAAATCTAGACCCTTCTTGTAACCATAAACGAGCTTATACATTTGTGCATTACTCCAGAATGGCATCCGATTCAAATAAACTTAGAAAGACATTAAAATCTAATATTGAAATAGTCATCAACAGCTCGTTAGTCCCAACTAGCCTTTTGAAATTATAATCACATCTAGAACCCTAGGCTCCAAATCATAAACCTTATATACATGGCTGCAAACCAACGTAAAGGAACATGGAGCTAGTTACTATACACCATCTCGCATACAAATCATTATCTAACAGCCTAATAATTTGATCATCAAAACACCACACAAAAAACAACATGAAACAGTTTAACTTCTCAAGCCTACACACCAGAATTCGCAGGACAGTCCATAACAGCATCATTAAATCAGCCTAGTCTAACAGAGATCAAAGAACAGTCAATCCTAAACGCACCTCGCATCAGGGCAAACCCAATCGCCCTCGCGTCCTCCCCCGCGGCCACCACCGCCTCGGCCACCTCCACCTCCACCTCGGCCTCCGCCACCAAAGCCGCCGCCTCCGCCTCCACCTCTACCTCCCCCACCGCCGTAGCCTCCACCGCCACCTCCATATCCTCCTCCTCCTCCTCCAGCACGCCCTCCGCCACCGAAGCCGCCGCCGCCGCCGCCTCCACCTCTACCGCCCCCACCGCCGTAGCCTCCACCGCCACCTGCACAAGCACAAACACTCAGACGCAGATCCAGAGAGACAGAGACACGCACGCAGGCCGCAGGATCCAGACGCGACCTCGGCCGCCGTATCCGCCGCCGCCGCCGCGGTAGTCGTCGGATCCGTAAGACCCCGACATGGGCTCACGACGCGCCTAGGGTTTGGGACCGTTCGAGAAGACGGGGGAACAGAGTGTTCGTGATGCGGACGGGTGGTCTGTGGATTAGGGCAAAAGGAAGCCGCAATTGCAGCAGGGATAAATCTGCATACAGTAGTGGGCTGCTTTGGAGGCGGTTGCAGTTGGATTCGGTTTGGGGAACTGGAAGTGGGCCGACTCCTTGGTGAGGCCCAGGATAGGAAAGACCCAACATGTTTTGGGCTTTAGATGTTTGGCCCAGCAAATATGGTTATCGTTATCGTTAGATTATTTAAAAAAACATTCTCGTAGATGATGGTCGTTAGACATGCGTGACCTTAAGCACACGGGTAGCACAATATTCGGAAGCTACAAATCTCGTTATTGGATGCCGTCAAGCATGTTTCCATTTTGTTGATCGACCGACGATGTGACTTAACAATATATACAGTATAGTCAGCAGCAATGGATCAAGTTCATTATGATCACACAAATCTTTTTGTTAGATCAATCATTATCTAATCTGCAGCGCAACGTGACGCAGTCTCCTGAGCTCCAGTCGAAACAAACTGGGCATCACGTAGCGTGCTGCCCGATCGACAAGGCGGCCACGACTGATGATCACCCACCACGCCAACATGGCCGCACGTCTGCACCAATTTGTTTTTAACATTCTGACCCTCACCCTGTCTTGTATATAAACCGTTTGGCTCCCGCCATTCCCAAACAACCCTAAGCTCAGGCCATCTCCTATCTCGACCTCCTCCTCCGATCCGATCCTAGTGATCGATCGAGCGCCGGCCACTAAGCAACAATGGCGGCCTTCCTCCCCATCGCCGTCCTCATCTCCCTCCTCGCCGCCGGCGCCACCGCTGACGGCTACGGCAGCAGCCCCAGCCCCTCGACACCGCCACCCCACACCCCGCCGCCCGCGCCGTACACCCCACCGCCCGCCCACGGCGACGGCGACAAGAAGAAGCTGGTGGTGGTGCACGTGGAGGGCCTCGTGCTCTGCCAGAGCTGCGCGAAGCGGGGCTCGCCGAGCCTCGACGGCGCGGCGGCGCTGCCGGGCGCTAGGGTGACGGTCACCTGCCGCGACAGGAAGAACCGCGTCATGACGTGGCGGTGCCCCGTCGCCGACTACAACGGCTACTTCCACGCGGAGTTCAGCGTCGAGCCGACCAGCGACTTCTTCGGCAATGACCCCCGCGAGGCCTGCTTCGTGCGCCTGCTCTCGTCGAAGGACGCCAAGTGCAACGTCGTCACCAACATCAACGGCGGCATGGGCGGCGCGCTCCTCCGCGACGAGGGCAAGCGCTGGACCAACCGCTACGGCATCGAGAACGTCATGTACGCCGCCGGCCCGCTCGCGTTCAGGCCGAAGATGTGCGCGCCCACGCGCCACTACTGACGCGTGAGAACAGTGTTCGTGGCACGCCATTGATGAGCACGCATGGGAGTTACTGATCCGAGAAATGCGATTGATACGTCGTCCGGGGTGGGATTTCCATTCTTTTCTGCTGTTTTTCACTGGTGCTGTTTGTGTGCAGCGTGACATTCTGTGTAAACTAATTTTGATTTGGTATGTGAGAAATCTTAATTTGTAAGCTTTGATTTGAACTGCACTTTGCACGCAGCTAGATTTATTAAGTCTGTCGATTGCTGTCCAGCCCTTGGTTCAAAACAATCATGCTTCCCACATCTGAACTGTCTCATAGTTCTGTTAGTAGCATGGCATGAGATTTAGAGCAATTTCGCAAATTGAGAATATGTATGAAACAAGGCGCGCCCACAGATCGATCGTTTTGCTTTTGAACAGTCACCGGGATGTCATCATGCAGTTTGATGTGCAAGTTTAAATGCCCTCTGGCCTCTGCATGAAGTGTAGATGGGGTTACTTCACGGCTTCACCTTGTACTACTTTGTATCCTGATCCTGAAATCTGTCTCATTGTCAACCAACTAATAGTTCGCTTCACGTGAATACGAAAACAAATACAAAGTCGTAACATGAATACGAGAAGGCAAACTCGCAGAGATCTCGGTGGCTTCATGTATGCAAATGATTTTGTTGGCCATTGACCTTGGCTCCTTAATTATCAGTATGTGTACTCATCTTCTTAGTAAAGAAAATGTGGGTGAAAATCTGTAACCCCCTGTGTATATTCTCAAGCACAACACACAGGCCATCACTACCATCCTTCCAGTTCACAGACTGACACATACGGTGCATGCAATGCTCATCTAGCTAGGCAGCTACTCCTAGTCAACATCCAACCAGAAGACTCCATGTTATACTCCACGTTACTACTCCGCGCATGACAGCTTCTGGTCTTCTGCCTCGGCATGCAGAATGCAGCGAGCAGCCTAGTACCGAGCAGCATGCCATGCAGTCAATAGTCATGCACTTGAGCACTTCAACCCTCGGCAAGCAGGCAATGCACATGCATATGATGCATATACGCTTCACGCATATATAGGCCATTAGGCATTCTCAAATGTCTATATCTATTTTCCTTTGTCTTAATAAATGCACATAGTGTAATCGGAAAAGTGAAATTTACGTTATAATATTTTAAGAAAAACATGCCTAACCTAAAAAGAACATATTTGATATTATTTTGCAAATGTGCCGTGTACGGAGCAATTCCCCTATCTTGAAAAAAATTGACCACGCACATATACTAGATCTTGATATGTACGTTTTTTTGCATGTAGTATGAGTTGTCGATTGTTTTTGGCCGGCCCCCCTTACTCAAAATTCCTGGTTCCGCCATTGTTACGTGAGGCGAGTAAGAACTTGTCAAATGACTAGTTACCAAGCTGAAGCCACAGCAGTCATTTGGGCAGCACGTAACAGTTTCTATCGACGTTTAGTAGTTTGCTATAAGTTTTGTTCTGAAAAGCAAAAATTTGCTCTAGAAGTTTTCCACCAGCTTATCAGCCACCAAACAGTATTTTTCTCTCACAACAAATCAGCCGTTTCAGCTTTTCAGCCGGGTTATAAGCTGAAGCGAACAGACTCTCGGTGTTCGTTGCTCATTGTCTGAGATGCTCCAGAACTCTGATGGCAAATCGGCAATCACCGGCTACAGCCCTGCACCTGACGCGTCCCGGCTGTGTCCTCCCCGGCTACCTCTCGTGTAGATTCCGTGCCGAGACCCCGAGTCCCGAGATCTCTTTCAAAAAGCGGCCCGTTCTCGTCAGTCGTCTCGAGACCATGGTCGCTGGTCGGCACCAGTCTTCCGTTGCTCATGGCGCTGGCCTTCTCGTTCCTCCGCAACGCCGGCACTGCAAGTCACAATAGCCCCATACCAAAGGGGCTCGCCGGAGAGTTGACTCCGGCGACACGCCTCCATGGCGCGCCTCGTTGAGCCGTTGGTCGCAAGTGGGTGCCATGGCCACGGCCACGGCCACGGCCATGGCCTTCATGGCGTCGAGCATGTGGAAGGAGGACTCGAGGTGCGAGCGGAGGGCGAATACCGAGGAGCAAGCAGATGAAATGGCTCGAGGCGC
The DNA here is from genome assembly GCF_005286985.2 of Setaria viridis. NCBI lineage: Eukaryota > Viridiplantae > Streptophyta > Magnoliopsida > Poales > Poaceae > Setaria > Setaria viridis. The sequence continues at coordinate 8,811,224 of NC_048267.2, read as the reverse complement.
TGGAGACTGGGATATTGTCCCAGTAATCGATCATCGGTTCATCGTGGTCGCCAAGGGGATCTTGTGGCATCTCGTCACCGTTCTCGCCGCCCACCAGGTGTTCGAGGAAACGTGCCTCCGCGGTTGCATACTACATTGAGGTGAGGAAAAAATGCCTGACATACCTACATTGAGGTGAGGAAAAAATGTCGCATGTGTCAGATCTCAATTCGCTTTGCTCTTGACTTTTTAAAAGGTTGCCTTGCTAAGAGGTATGACTTTTAAATTGTAGCGCTTGGAATTTTTTTGTCAACTCTCAGAAATACAAGGTCATTGCTCAAGTTCAGGCTATCATTTTTAGGTAAGGATAGTGAGGCAGTAAAGGTAAACTGCGTTATTTTTAAAGTCAAACAAAATAAAATCAGTGATGAGGGCACCATATAGCTTAGAAGAAGACAATAAATTGTGGTGGTTGAGGTCATGGATTCAAGCCCCCCTCTTCTTGAAATAACAAACAATAGGACAACTTGAAATGCACAGGAGATCGTGTATCCTAAAGAAATTAGATGCAGTGGCACCGCCTACCAAGTAAAATTGATACTCCTTTTACCTGACAAACTGTTCGGAATATGATTGCCAATGTAAAGCCCACTCCAAACCCCAAGCCAGAAAAAACAAACAATAGGACTACTTTCTGCATGGAAGATGACCTCTTTTCTAACTTTCTGTACAGTTTTTCTTTTAGTCTTTGTCATTGTCAGTGAATGGCTCTTTACGTGTGGAATTGAGAGGCTGGTCTTTGAAAAATAAAACGGGGCTATCTGTTGTTGACATCTCTGAATTTGGAGTAAGATTCGATTTCAACTAGCAACCCTTCTTCACTCAGGACGTGATGGTAAAACTTGGACATGGCCACACGGTTAAGGATCAACTAAATCTTGAGAGTGAAAGCATTGTGAAACAAGGTCAAGTTTCTGTAAAATGAACGTATACTGTTTATAACTATGCTGTCATTAATGACGCATAGAGTCATAACAAAATTCATATTTTAAGAACGAAAGGAATTTTCATCATCTATGTATGCATCTTAAGCCTTTTTTTTTTTAAAAAAAAATTGAACTGGGTATCTGAAGGGCTTTCCCTTCACTTGGAAGGTTAAAGCCCCAGAAAGGACTTGGGTTCTATTAGTAGCACCAAAAATTTGGGAAGCTGGTACTTGATCGTTTTCCCTTGTCTGGTCACCGAGCGGCTCCACTACTCAGTTCAGTATTGTGCTTCTAGAACGGTCGGCGGTGGATGGCATGGTAACGAGCCCGCTCTCCACACTTCCACGGTAACTTTCGACTTCAAGAAGAGTAGCGACAAGTACCACCGGGTGGTATAAATCCCAAGCTGTCACAGGAAGCTAACGCTACTGGTTCAGGATACATAAATAAATCAGAGGGAACTGTGTGGTCTGAACTCTGAAGGCTCACTGATAAGGCCTTGATGTTCGGTGAGCTCGCAGTTGTAATTTCTCATCGCTGAAACTGAAGCAGGAGAAGCAATCGCCTGATCACCTGCTTCTGCTCCGATCGGCTATGGATTTCAGGCGAGTTCATCTTGATTCCAAGTTTCCCCAAATTGTCTTGGCTGCAAATGATACCGCATAGTGAGTTCAGGTGCCGACAAACACCACCCCAAGAGCCAACTGCTGTTTTTCTGTAAGGTTCAGTTCTGTTTTTGTCACAATTGGATTCAGATTGTTGCGTGCAAGTTTAGCCTAAGGTTTACTCAATGCACTGAAATAATGTCTGTTTAAGCTGGAGCTGGTACTTGAGAAAATTTAAGATGGTAAAATAGTCCTTTTCACCTTGAGATAACACTGCTATCTTTGGGATGACATACAGAGCAGAATGAACGGGAAAAGTGCAACCTTATCACAAACAGAGTGGACTTAAGCTGTCTCATCTAAAACAGAGTGTGACACAAGTATTTTATTATGGGAAATAACACCAAACTTATACGTTACATAATGGACTACATATGGATACAGAAACACTTGCGACTCCATCCATCTATGCGGCAGAAATGCAGGAACATGATTGCCAAAGCAAAGCCTACTCCAAATCCCAAGCCAACGAAGGTGAACAAGAGGATGGCTTCAGTTCTATCCTGCCACAAACTGTTGGATTCTGGATGATCTGATGCTCTTGGGGTAGTAGTTGAACCCGGATTGTCACATTGTTTGGGGACTTGACTTCCACAGAGGTCGGGATTGCCTTCAAAAGAATTGTTGGGAAATGACAAGAACTGGTTTCCCTTGGGTATTCTTCCAGTCAAGTTGTTGTATGAAAGATTCAACCAAGTGAGAGAAGAGAGGTTAATTCCTGTGGGATTTCACCTGAGAGATGGTTCCAAGAAAGATCCAATGATTCCAGCTGAGTCAAGTTACCTAGCTGTGATGGAATTTGCTCCGTGAAATTATTATGTGACATATTAAGTCCATGCAATGAAGAAAGCCTCCCAACTGACTCTGGAATGAGGCCATCAAATGAGTTATTTGAGAGATCAATTACTTTGAAAGTGGTTAGGATTTTTGTGAAAATAATATCAAACCCCTTGAATGTGATAGTGACAGTGTCTCGATAGAATCCTTGTGACATGTTTGTTTGATGCCCCACTATTTGTCCATCATCATTGTTATTTGCCATCATTGATTTCAGTTCAATTAACCATCCTTGTGGCAGGTGTCCAATGATGCTGTTGGAGGCCAAATCAAGTATATGCAAACTTGAGAAGTTGTTTATGATTTGACCATTCTCCTGAAGATCTGTAATCATGCCAAAGAATTGGTTGGATCTTAAAACAAGAACTTTAAGTTTTGGAAGAACCCCCAACCAGGATGGAAACGAACCAGTAATCTGATTGTTGCTGATGTCAAGTAACTCTAAGTCTCGGCAGTTGGATAGTGATCTAGGCAGTTTCCCTGCTATATAGTTTGTGCTCAAATCTAGTGTCTGAAGCACACATGCTTCTCCAATACTGTCAGACAGTATCCCATGGATTCGGTTCCCTCTTAACTTGAGTATTCTCAAGTTATCTTGTATTAAGCATGATGGGATCATTCCACCAAAGTTGTTGTATGATAAATCGAGGATTTCAAGCCTTCTCGCACTACAACTTGAAGGTGGTATATCACCATTTAGTTTGTTCTTGGACAAATCAAGAAATATTGTTTCTCTGAGATACTTGCCAAAGTTAGGTGAAACGGAAGTGAAGGAATTATTTGAGTAATCCAAGGTAGTACTCCCTTCAGGGCCCATGAGTTCATTTCTTTCTTTTACAGTTGGTACAATTGGTATGTTTCCTTCAAGTATATTGGAACTGAGATCAAGGGTATACGAATGATCCACTGGCATAATTGAGGGAAACTTCTCCAGGCTAGTAAACATGTTGTAAGAGAGATTCAAATAGGTCATACCACTGTTCCATTTCTCCCATAGCCAGCTCGGTATTACACCGTGAATATGATTGCTCGAGAGGTCTAGTCCCTCAATCCCATGTAAAAAATTTCAGCTTACCTGGAACCTATGTAAGGTTGCAGGATGCTAGCCCCAAAGAACGGATGTTAGGAAGTGAAGAAAACAGAGAATCATCTTCTTGATGATCTATCACTGTCAGCATGTTGTTAGAGAGATCCAGTCCTGTAAGCTTCTTTAGCCTCCAAAAGGAGCTAAGCTCCACTGTGCCTGACTACTTATTTGATCCGAGGTAAAGAATTTCAATGTTAGGAAGCTGAATGTACGATTCAGGAATTGATCCATCCAAATTATTATTCTCCAAATCAAATAAGGATGAAGACAACGGGTCAACAATGTCATCTAGATGACCAGAAAGTTGATTTGATTCGAGCAATAGATACCCAAGTTCTGGAAGAGTGAACGAGCTTCTTGGAATTTTGCCTGCTTGTAAAGATAAAATGTTAGTCAAGAAAATACTATGATTCATAGAAATGATTAGTGAACTAAACTAAATAATGTGTACTAAATAACCATAATTTAACTAAATATTTGGTTACATTACACCAGCTTTTGCTCTCAGATGTTCATATGCCTCTCGCCATTCAGATTCAGGACAAATGCCCTTTTTGCAAAAGTAGGACTGCTCAATCGGGCAGATGAGGCAGGCTAACCCTTGATTACACGGTCTAAATAGCCAAACAGGTACAGGCAACTATTCCTTTGAGTAAACAAGTACACGGCCGGTCTACTCAAAACACACTGCATATAATGCCTTGTGAGCTCTTTCCGTTTGAAGGTATTATCACCTTCATACCTTTTTTTTTATTAGGACAGCAATGGCAAATTTGCAATGACAATGAATGAAAAACAATAGGGACACAAGTCACAATTGCAAGATTCTTTTTGTTGTTGTGGAGGTAAGTTATGCTAAAGGAACAAACAGGGAACAGCTATAAATGGTACGACATGGCTATACTACCTTTCAGTATTTGTAATCTTACTATTACTAATTGAAGCCTTATTAATCCTCATGATGCTCATTAAGAAAAAAAAGATAAATCCTAGAAATCATCATATAAGTTAACGATGTTTCTCATATTTGTTTGTGGGAGCTCACCAGTGAGGTAATTTCTTGAGAAAACTATGACTGAAAGTTGTGTCAAATTACTGATCCAGGGGGGTATTGGTCCATAGAAGTTATCATCATAGAGACTTAAGAACTTCAAATTCGTAAGATTGCTGATCCAGGTGGGTATTGGTTCAGGAAAATTGTAGTTGTCCATGCACAAATCTTTCAAATGTTTGAGATCCCCAATCCAAGAAAATTTTGGATCCTTGGAGCACTAATGCATCCAAAGATGGAAGCTTACCTGGTAAGAAAAGGTGCTTGGAAGTTCCTTCTGTCGTAAGACTAAAAGATTGAAGAGACTTGAGATTGACAATGGTCACAAGTATAGCATCAGAAAAATTTGTGCGTAGCAGTTGAAGAAATTCCAATTAACTTTCAACTGGAAAGCTTGGTACATGCCCAAAAAACTTACTATTCCAAGCCACGGAAATAAACCTCAAACTTTTTAGCAGGAACATCTTTGTTGGGAACTTCCCTTCAAAATCATTACCTGTCCGGTCAAGACTACTTAAGAGAGGGAAATCAGCAAAGAACTCAGGAATCTTCCCAGCAATCGCGTTGAGTCTGAGCTTGATCTCGACCCACGAATGGAGTCATGAAAAGGACTGTTGAATGGATCCGGACAGACCACAGACCATGTTTCTCTGCTGCTGGAGACATCCACCCCATCAAGACTGAGCTCTCTTAAACTGCTGAGGTTTGCTATGAATATCTAGAAGCTCGGTTCCTTAAGAAACAATTTAAGAGTATCATAACCTTTTATATAATCAAACAACAAAAATTTGAGCGTGAGCATGACTAGCTCCCTTAGCCGCGCTATCCCAATAGGGATCTGACCCATGAAACTGTTAGATATATATCTTAGCTGTGCCTACATATTTGTATTTTCCCTCTTGTTGGAGGGGTTTTCTGCACTTCTACACATGTACATCTTGCCCTTTGAGCCATGGAATAGAACTGAGTTGGTCATTTGTAACATGGTATCGGAGCCTAGGTTTAGGGTTGCTCACCATCCCACTGTCGCCGCCATGCCACTGGGGAGTCGCTGGTGAGCCGCCACCACCGGTCGGCGAAGCCATCTCCAACCTCCCCTCCCTCCCTCCCCCTCCCTCCCGATCAAAAAGGTTTTTAACTTTGACCCTTTAATACCATTTAATTTTTTCTTCTCTTAGCAGCTTTACTAATCTCTCATTCAGAACATGCTTTAAATTTATTTCATTTGAATCAAGTGGCTGATTCTCAGCCTTTTTATCTAGTGTATCCACTTATCCAATAACTTCTTTTTTTTCCTTTTTATACGCACTATTAATATTTTTGGCCTACCCCTTTAGATATTGTTGCAAACACCGAATTTTCGCTTGCCATCTATCCAAGGGTGCATGACCTTCCTGCACACTTTGCCAAATCTCACTTACTATCTCAAAGAACTCATCACGAAGTAACCATCCCAATTCAAACTTGAACATAGATGGATTACTAAAGATAGATTTGTAAAGCTTAAGTTGAGGTGGACCATCTCAGTGAGCAGCTCAAACCCAACAGACGGCAAGCTTGCCCCATAAAGTCATTGCTCGCAAGGGAGAGGTTTCTCAGGGAGGTGAGGTTAAAGAGCGCAGGGTCAAGACCCCGGCTCTGGATGTTATGCCCACTGAGATCCAATGGGATCACCCTCCTGGTGGGGTGGTCGGCGTTGCAGCCGACGCCCTCCCAGCGGCCATGTTGTAAGGTTGATGTTGAGGAAGGAGCGCTTTAGCTTGAGCATAACGGCAACGTCGGTAGGGAGGCACGGCATAGTGGTGTTGGTGTTGGCTATAGTGTGGACGAAGGAGAGCTCCAACACGAGGAGCAGGAGTACTAGTGGTTTTTGAGTTTCCGGTGCTCATCTCTCGTCTAGTAGCTAGTCTACGATGTACTTTCTATGATTCTGCAGTATGTAACTGATCATTGTGACTTTTGTTCTACATACGCTAAACCGTGCGTATCATTCTCACACCTTTACAAACCGTGCCAAGTCAATGACAATTATGCATGTGACCATCTTGTGGCCAATGTTGTTTTACACATACACAGCAAGGTAGCTGATTATGCATGACGGGATTGGATATCTCGATTCGACCTGCGCCGTGCCACTGTGATGTTTCATTTTGCCAACTTATGAAGTGGCATTAGTTGAGCAATTGAGCTAAAAAGTTTGCTACTGATGCAGAGACATGGAAATGATGTAACAACTCAATGCGAACTAGTCAAGATGGAATACATTTACGCAATCTTTTCTCAATAACCTTTAAGCTGGGAAAGGTTTTTTTGTGGCATGCTGGTAGTATAGGGGTAAACTTATTGACTTTTGATATTGGCGAGATTGAGGAGGGGGAGTATTTTGTTAGATTTAAATTAAGAATAAGGAAGCTGGTTTTAAATGGAACTTAGTTTCTGTGTATGGGGCTGCACAACCTGAGTTCAAAGATGTCTTCTTAATAGAGTTGGTTCAGCTATGTTCAAAAGAAACCTTACCTATTATGATAGGTGGTGACTTTAACATCATTAGAGGACCACAAGAAAAGAATAACGATAACTATAATGAAAGATGGCCGTTCTTGTTTAATGCTATCATTGATGCATTTAATTACAGAGAACCGGCAATGTCAGGTAGACAAACTTGGAAAAACAACCTACAAACCCCAACCTACGAAAAACTCAGATAGGATCTTGGTGTGGACAGATTGGAAGTCCAAGTTTCCGCACACCACTGTACAACCTTTAACACGTGAAATTTCTGATCATACTCCGCTATTCTTACACTCGGGGGATAAATCTATGTTTAGTAATCCATCTATGTTCAAGTTTGAATTGGGATGGTTACTTCGTGATGGGTTCTTTGAGATGGTAAGCGAGATTTGGCAAAGTGTGCAGGAAGGTCATGCACCCTTGGATAGATGGCAAGCGAAAATTCGACGTTTGCAACAATATCTAAGGGGGTGGGCCAAAAATATTAGTGGTGCATATAAAAAGGAAAAAAAGAAGTTATTGGATAAGTTGGATACACTAGATAAAAAGGCAAATAATCAGCCACTTGATTCAAATAAAATAAATTCAAAGTATGTTCTGAATGAGAGATTAGCAGAGCTGCTAAGAGAAGAAGAGATTAAATGGTACCAAAGGGCCAAAGTTAAAAACCTTTTGGAAGGCGATGTGAACACAAAATACTTTCAGTTAGTGGCTAATGGAAAACATAGAAAAATGCATATTTTCCAACTGGAACAAGATGAGGGTATTATACTTGGGGATGCTAAACTCAAAAAATACATCACCAAGTATTACAATAATCTTTTTGGACCACCAGATAATAACAACATATCTATGGATGAGTCACAATGTGATGACATTCCTCAGGTTTCAGATATGGAAAATGCAATATTAGTTGACAAATTTATAGAATGTGAGGTAAGGGAGGCAATCTTCCAAATGGAGCATAATAAGGCTCCTGGCCCGGATGGGTTCACTCTAGAGTTTTATGAAGTTTTTTGGACTTTGATCAAAGATGACTTGATGGCTTTATTTGAGGAATTCCATAAGGGCATGTTACCCCTCCATAGCCTAAATTTTGGAACAATTATACTACTACCAAAGAGTAGCGAGGCAAAGCAAATTCAACAATATAGACCAATTTACCTTTTGAATGTGAGTTTCAAGATATTCACGAAAGTAGCCACTAACAGAGTTACAAAAATAGCATAGAAAATAATTAAGCCCTCACAAACAACATTCCTTCCTGGTAGGAACATAATGGAGGGGGCAGTTGTTTTACATGAAACACTACATGAACCGCATACCAAAAAATAGAATGGCATTGTCTTTAAGATTGACTTTGAAAAGACATACAATAAGGTCAAGTGGAGTTTCCTACAAACAAACTCTAAGAATGAAAGGCTTTTCACCCACTTGGTGTAAATGGATAGAAGCTTTCACCAAAGGGGGGAATGTAGGCATCAAGGTGAATGATCAAACGGGTTCTTATTTTCAGACTAGGAAAGGCCTTAGGCAGGGTGATCCATTGTCCCTGATTCTTTTTAACATCATTGTGGATATGCTGGCTATCATAATTGCTAAGGCAAAGGAGGATGGACAGGTGAAAGGGGTTGTACCTCACTTAATAGAAGATGAATTGTCTATCCTGCAATACGTGGATGACACTGTGATTTTTTTAGACCATGATATTGAGCAAGCTAAAAACATGAAGTTACTATATCGAAGCATCCGCAGAGTTAAGCTAATCACAATGATTACCAGAAACTCTACTAAGAACATATGTTGTACAGAACAAGAGCTCACATATGTAAATGAATCATTGCAACGACATAAACCATGATGCATTAATAGGCATAAAGAACATGTAGCAGTTACATATAAACTACCATAACAATCCTAGGGATAAACAGAGGCTCTACTCCATGATCTTACACATGTTGACGAATAAAGGGGGTATGGAGCACCTGGAGAACACCCTGACCAAAGATGAAGATGAGGGGAGCCACGAGGGACTCATGCCGATCGGCCTAGGGGTTTCCTCCCTCCTTTGGAGGTTCCCTTCAACGATGAAGCTCCTGATCAGATCTAATCTCTATTTCTTCTCTTGTGGCGGCGTCGACTAGGTCTAAACTTGTTGGGATCCCCCTCCTTGTTGAAAATCCTTGGTATTTATAGTTGGCGGCGTCGATTGGGGTGCCTTCAAAGTCGAGTTTCTGGAAAATAACCCAAGGAACGTTGTGGGCTTCCTCCTGGTGAAAGGGCGCGATGATCGGGGCCAGAAATGGGCCAGGCCGATCGGCCTGGATCCCTTTGGGCCGATCGGCACACCCTCTATTGGCCTTCAATGCTCCAGCACTTCATACAAAGTTGTATATCTCATCGAGCCATGCAATTTTCCCTATAAATTCGCCCCAATCGGAGTTCGGATGAGGAAGATATGGCCCGTGCAAGTTTCAGCTCTTCCTGTGGACCTGCAGTTCAATGTTCATGTTTGGGCCTTCAAATATCCAAGGTCCGGGCCCAATTCCAACTTGTAGAAAAACCCTTCAATTATGTTGTATTTCCTGTGATTTTGCAATATCCTCCAAAATACAACACGTATGCAATAATGGGGTTATTTCAAGTGCCAAGTGGCGGGTTAGTATAAGAATATGCATGAAAATACTAGTTAAATGGCACTAAAAGTGTGTCAATAACGATCATCAACAACAATGAAGATGGGATGTGGCAAGAGTTAATTAGGAACAAATATTTAAAGAATAAGTTAGGTCAGGTTTATAAAAAAGCAGGCGATTCACAATTTTGGATGGGTTTGATGGGAGTGAAGGATCAATTTCTTAGTTTGGGGCAATTCAAGTTGAAACAGGTACACAGATAAGATTCTAGGAAGACATGTGGTTAGGTTATCAGCTATTGAAATCCTAATACCCAAATTTATACAACATTGTTAGAAAAAACATGCTACAGTGTTGAAGTTCTCATATCAACACTACTTAATGTCTCGGAGATCATTAGTGGGAAATAAGTTGAATGAATGGTACAATCTAGTGGCAAGAATTACAAACATTAGTATAGAGGAGGGGAGAGATATCTTTATCTAGTCCCTACAGAGGAATGGGGTCTTCACTATCAATGTATAAGCATCTTGTCAATAGCGGGCGTAAGGGTCACTCAAGAAATTTGGAAAACTAAATTACCACTTAAAATTAAAATTCTAATGTGGTATTTGAAAAAAGGATCATCCTCACAAAGGACAATCTAGCTAAGAGGAATTGGAATGTAAATAAATATTGCAACTTTTGTAGCAATGAGGAAACCATTGACTATCTCTTCTTTGAATGTCATTATGCTAAATTTCTATAGCGTGCTTTTTATATAGTGTTTGGTATTGCTCCACCAACATCGGTGACTAACATGTTTGGTTTATGGATAAAGCAAGGGGACAGAAACCGAACACTAACTTGTTGACAGGAGTTGGGCCATATGGCTAACGAGAAATGATGTTGTTTTTGATAAAAACCAACTAAAAAAGTTTATATTTAGGAAATATATTGGCTTCGGTTCTGGGCTCAATTGCAGGGACACGAAGCCAAAGAATACTTGACTGAAGTGTGCCATACATTGGAGATGACGGCTCTACACTTCTTTAGTTCCCACGGATGGCCTTTTAATTTGAGAATTTGTATTTGAGTTCAAATTTTTGTTAAATTCAACTATTTGGTGTTGGTGAAATTTAGCCATCATTTGTAATATCTGTGGACTGATTCCTTCTCTTTGAGGAGGTTGAAGCCAGAATTTTCTTCCATCATCTAAAAAGTCAAGATGGACAACAGAGGTGATGTGAATAATTTCTCCGACGTGCTACTAGGGATGCGAAATCGGTGATCCTGCTTTGTCCGGGACTTCCAAGTTCCAGAAGAGATGAGAGGACGATGGTAGCTTTTGTGACAAAACTGACTAGAACTTCAGAAGGAAGGTTCTAAAGCTTGTCTTTAGGTTTATTTTGTTCTGAACAACTGATTCGTCCAAGGAGCATTGTTTGTTGCTTGCCGATGGGTGCACGAGAAGCACAATCATGAAAGCTCATGATGTATGCCACGAAATATGTGAGTAAAGTGGTTTAAGTTTTCACTCTAAAATTTATAGATGGTTTAAACAGAAACTTCATATTAAACCGCTAGACCACGTGAAGAACTGTTCGCCGCCTCCTACTGTGAGCACAAGGGACAAGCCATGAGCGTGCCTTGCTGTTTGTTGAGGTGAGCGGAGCACAGGAGGTTTCTGAATTTGTCATGAGGTGTCATCCTTAAAAGGTAATTTCATATCCTGAAACTTGTGCTGTGACCCCTAACCATGCATCGAGTACCACATCGCCTAGTGATAATAATTACAAATGCAGGTGATTAGTCCATGCGAATCGAAGCAAATGTCACGGGGTAGAAAAATCAGAAGGAATGCTTGCAGCACAAGAACAGCAGAGGAACTCCTCCCAGCTTGCAGCAACTAAATAAGAATCGATTTTTCGAGATGTACCCCTACTAGCTAGCTCAATGCTCAACCCACAGCAGCTAAAATTCAAAACTTGGCGGAGTGTCGTGACCCGTCGTGCCACGACCCACGACGGAGAAGCGGAAGCGAGAAGCACCTTTTTTTTTTCCACAAGCGAGAAGAACTGAAAGCCCTGTATAAAGAAACCGAAAGAAGTTTGAATTCTCTTAAGCCCCGTTTGGATCATTGGAATTGAATTCCATTCTAATAATCATAATTTAGGCACAAATTAATTAAGCCAATATAATTGTATGTGGAATATATTTGTATATTATTGTTGGTGACATGAGAGAGATACTTATGTGCTACACTTCTACTATAGAGAAGCGAGTTCAAGAGCGTGCTATAAGAATTGAATTCCATTCTAATAATCATAACCTATAGAATCAATTTTCATCTCCCACACCATGAATTTAAGATAGACTTATATCTAAACTTTGGAAAGTTATGGATGCCACGTTCCAAGATAAATTAGCCTACTCCATTAAGTAGATTCCAATTCTTTTAAAATGAAGGCATCCAAACGGGGCCTTAGCAGAATTGATGAGAATCCGGTTGGGCCGTAATAGGCTGATGTCGGTTGGGTGGTTATGTTAACCCAAATTCTTGCTGTTCTACCCTATAGGGTAATAAAGCACGTGTTACCATGCTGCCTACTTGGAGCAGCAACGATCTTACGCAGCTTCTAAGAATCTAAGCTATATCTTCGCCCCAGCCCCCAAGTAGCCCGTCCCTCTCCTAGCCCGCGTGCTGTGACACTGACGCCTATGAGCGGCACGGCGCGGCACACCAACAGCCCAAGAGACGACACGACGGATTATGCTTTCCTAGCAGGCTAGGAATTACCATTAGGAAAGCTCCTTTGCAGGACAGGATGACAGTATGACGTATTCAATGTGGAAAGCGAAGTCCCCAGTCCCAAACTATTTACCTGATTGCCCGTTTGATGACAGGTCCAAAGACCTGCACCCATCCAAAGGCCGTTGGCACACAAACGCAACCGCACTGCCCCAGCGAAAACATTTTGACAACTTGACGACAAAAATGACAAAGAGTTTACCATGGCACTGGGTTCTGAAATGGTGTCCGAAGCAGAATACCAAGCGGGTATCTTTTGCTGCGTTGGGGGCTCCCAAGGATGATGGATCCAACGACACAATTCGATACAGCTAGGGGGACGGACAGCTGTGTTTGCCTAAACAACAGTAAATATGAACTACATACATATCCGTCCTGCACCCGCGGCGCACACTGGACCAGAGCATCTCCGAGTAGCATCAACCTTGGGCCATCTGCAAAATGAACACCAAGGAGTCAGGGTTTTTGCTTCATTGGCTAACATCTGCTACGTTTGCAAATCATAATCTTCACTGGATAACCCAATTAATTTATGAAAACTTGCTCATTATGGGGTTTTTTAGTAAGCAAAAGTTACCAATAAGTTCCAGAAGGGACTAGAAACCTGGTGCTACATGTGTGAGGACAACATGACATATAACTAAAGGATCCACGAACTAGAGTTATACCAATTTCGTAGCATTTCTGTTCTTCAATGTCAAGAGCGCTGCTTCAGCAAAGGCCTGTGCAGCTTGGGCCTCTGCTTCAGCAACCTCTGCCTCTCTTGCAGCTGCTTCAGCTTCTGCCATGATAGCCTCTGCCTCTGCAACTGCACGAGCAGCAGCAGCAGCAGCAGCCTCCGGGGTCATAGTTGCGATGCGAGCCAATTCTGCATCAACTTGTGATCTTGTAAGGCTTTTACTAGCATCAATCCCTAATTTCAAGGGCTCTTTTTGCACCTCTTCCAGCAGCAGCATCTTGGGGCTTCGGCCCTCTAAGCGTGGTGAACTAGGTGCTATCCTGTACTTCCGATTCACCTGCAAGCTTCCATTGGGTCACATGCTGAAATACTTAAGGTTCTTCAATTTGAGCACATGCAACTTCTGATTGGATTAAAATAAGAATTCAGCATTAGAAAGTAGGTCATGGACACCATAGTGTCCACAAACCAAATAGTGTAGAAAATAGCATATTTCGTGGTAAAACCCAAAAAAAAGATGCAGTTCAACAAGGATTCAACATGAAATTGAACAAGAAATCAGTATGTCCTAGACTATAGTATAGTATGGTGTATAATCGAACAAGAATTAGTGATTGCTATCACTAACAAACATGTATGGTGCCATTAGTTGAATTTACCCACGTGATACAGCCTAGTCTTTTCACCTTTAAATTGCTTATATTTCTCACATAGCATAAGAATGATGTAGGAAGCTAAAATGATAATTACCTTTATCAATTTCCCACTGGCGGCCAAGTCCTTCAGCTTTGCAGATAACAAGTGATCAAAATCACTAGGTGGCCAATATTGCTCCTACATAAAACCAGGGTAAGAAACTGACTGACAAGGCAAGCATGGCTCATTTCACGAAAATTTATTAACAAAGCAAGTGAAAACATGACGATAATTTAAAAATGATATCACAATTCTGAAAGAAGACAATGCAATAAGTTGCTTTTGAGGAAGCTGGAAGAGAGGATGAAATGAGGTCGATTGCAGTTCTTGCACACAATGAGGAGATTTGTGTAATCAGGCATGCTTTAATTATTGGATTCTACTATTTGATATCTTTGATAGCTCATTTTCATACAATCAGGTCAGATGTAGTAGAAATGTGGAATTTTGTTTCTGGTATGAAACAGTGTTCGCTATATATTTAGGTACTCAGTAATAAGAATTGTTGCAGCAGATATGGGTGGCACCATCCATCATCGACTAGGCAGCTGCTGGGTGGTGCTACCTAGTCTGATTTTTAATTTTTATACACTATAAAAACATTGAACCTATATGTTACAAGCTGTTTGTACGTAAAATCTTTGGCTGACCAAACTTAAATAGAAAGTGTAAATAGTGTTTTACATTATTCTCAAATAAACGGCGATGGTCATTTGTGCACAGAACATAAGATATACTATAACTCTACTCCTAGAAAGAAACAAAAACAAAAGAAGGATGCACACCTCTATGTAATTAGCAATAGTAGTTCTGTGTGACCCTGTAGGCTCATTCAAGTTCTTTATAGCCTCCATTATAATATTGTCTAGCCTGCATGAAAGCCATTAAACTAACGTGGAGCATTCAAACTACCTAGTTTATTAATACACAAAGAGAAAAAAGAGTTAAATGCCAGCATTATGAATTACACTTACACAGATATAATTACCTTGAGTGAGACTGAGATTTCTTTGAATTTGAAGTATTCCACGCTTCACTAGACACTGAAGCTATAGGCTTTACATCAACAATCTCATCATCAGCATCAGAAGTAACTGTGCTGATTGCTGCTGGCTGATCATTATTCTTAGGGCCAGCTCGGGTTTTCTTCACGGCACTCCTCGCCTTGTCACGAGAACTCGACGCAGTGACAGTTACATTCATGTTGCGCCACTTGTCCTAAGTAGTAATTAGTAGAAAAGAATGGATGAAGATTAAGAGTGAAGATGAATTCTGGAAATTTAACAGGAAAACCAAATTTGGCAGTCCCTTAACTAAAGTAAGCTTAAGTGAAATCAAATGAACAGTTTTAACCTTTAGGTCAACATTTGAGCGGTAGCACAATATGGAACTAAGTTCTGGATCATTCAATATTGTGCGCCAATTTCCAACTCCATGTTTTGCTACTCCAGTTCTAAGAGCAGCCTCTTCCTCAGAAGTCCACCTCTGCTTTGGAGCCCCCATGTGTAGGCCTAATCTCCTCAGTCAAGTACAGTACAAACACGAATGTGCACCTTCTGACCTGATTTGTCCACAAACAGCTAAAAGGAATATAACCAGTGCTGACCACATTTGGTTAATACTTGCAGAAAATAGTAAACAGAAATAAATTATTCTTATAATATGTACAACATCCTGCCAGTTTTGGCTAAAACAGAAAATCAGGTTTGTACTACAAATAGCATATAATAAATAATAAGGGCCTAGAAATTATTTTAGATAACATTTGCTGTATTCACTCTCAGAGTCTACATTATCATTCATGGAGAATACAGACTATCACATCCACTCACAGCTAACTGGTGTTTTTGGATATAAACAACAACAATGTCCCCCAATACACAACTTCTGCTACTAATTGCTGTTGTGTTATGCTTATGAAACAAAAAAAATATACCATTATGAATCTAGGGGTAAAGATGAATCTACTCATATTATTTCCAAATGTTCAAATTGTGATCGTTGTTTGCAGACATCCCAGAACACATCACTTATCTGTGACTGGAGTACATGAGTCGAAATGGTACTAAACTCAAGAATCGCCTCTATAATGTGATCAAACAAGGCTGCAAATTAGAGCATGCAAGGCAACTTCAGAACTAATTATTTCTCAGGAAAATGGCAAATGGCAAGTCCAACCATCTTCCAATAAGCTTGTGCGTTTGATGCATGATAATTCCGTTGTGATGTCATTAACATCATTCTGTAAGATACTACAACAAACCAAGAGAAATATTGATGCAAAACATAAGACGACATGGGGTGATTCAAGAAGATGGAAATTTCTTCACTGTCCCCATTTTTAAACTTAAACTCCACAGATGCCATTTTGAAGCAAATCCTAAAATATTGGAAATATGCATGAAAATGCACTGCTTCCTCATAGTTTAAGCTTTTGTCACAATGTAACAAACTCAGCAAATTCTCAAAGAAGACGATGACTATCAACAAATCCTATCTGACCCATTCCATCATCCTTATACCAAAGATGTGAGCCTGGCATCTAAATGACTAGTCTGAATAGTGAGTATACTGCACACATGGTGAACTTTAGTGCCCAGATGACCAGTCCTGCCAAGCAAACCAGTATCACCAAACCATATTAAGCACATCACAGGTTCTGTCTCAGATTCAATCAAGCTAAAACAGGAAAGGGAAAGCTGAACTATAAAGGGAAACAGACAGTGGACACTGAAATTGGTACTAAAAGGTGTTGCAGTATATTTGTCTATTCAGAAACTAATCAAATATGGCTTCAGCGAACTTAACCGAGATTAGCACTTCACACTGCATAAAGAAAAAAAGGAAGATAATATATATTGCAACACAACCATGAGACAACCTATTAATCCAGGGGCCGCTAAACATCATCCAGCAAAACCATCTTCCCAATCAGAGAACAGCATGCACAGCAGAACCACCTTCCCAATCAGAGCACAGCATGCACAGACCACAGTCACAGCCCACACAGTGTAAATGAAACTACAGGAGAAGAATGATCCAAGGTGCTCGCCCTTGCAGCTTCATCAGGGGCGAACTTAAAACCTGGGCCGTCCAATTTTATTTTTTTTTGGAAAATATACTGCGCTGGCACCTTAGCCTACATTATCCTACGCGCTGACGAAGCGCAAGGGGCGGACTTCAGTTGGGTCAAGGGGGGTTCAGTTGAAACCCCACAATTTCTGGAAAAAAATTAAACTGCACGCGCGCCATCCTAATCGAACCATGGATGGATGGCATACAAGTAATGAATCCGAATGGCGAGGAAGGGAGGTTTGGGTTTAATTGAGGACGAGACCAGACCACCCATTCCGCCCACGGGGAATCCATCAAAGCAAGCGAGGATTACTGACCAACGCGAGCAGGGAAGGCCCTCGCCTGCGCGGATCTCCACCTCCACCGGATAGAGAGAGAGGAGCGGCGGGGAGAGGGAGTGACCGGCGGCGATGCGTCACAGGAGCGGGTGTCCCCCTGGTGGTGGTGGTGGCAACAGGTGACGTCGTGGCTAGCTGGAGAGGTATCGATCGCCGGGGGAGCGGCAAGGCCTCTGGTCCAGTCAGGCACGGGCCGGCCCAGGACGCGTGGCGCAAGACGGGCGGGGCGGCGGGCACCTCGTGGTTAACCTCAGCAGCCCACCCAGTTGGCGCGCACTGGACGGGCTGCAGCCCATTATGGAGGCCGAGCTTGCGGAAAAAAGGTTTGCCATTGAGTGGAATTTCTTTTTCAAACTTTGCAGTTCGCGCAAAGTATCCAAATGCTTTTTCAATTGATCGTAATCATGGGAAACTATCTGTTCCGTATAACAACTGCATTGACTCGATTATGTTTAGCGAGTCTTCTAGACTTGGGCTAACTAGGAAAAGAGTTCAGCAGAATGGTTGGTGATGGTGAATTCTGCATACAGGTCAGTGATTTGTCAAGCAAAGATCGAGATGCCTACACGTAACGCGACCGTTCTTTTCTGGGTTGAAACGAGAGCAACTGATGTTCACCGGTCCTCAGCTGCTCCAGTTATCGGCCTTTGGGCTGTACGCAGGACATCTCGATTTTACATCTGTGTTGAAGTGAAGTGATATCGTTAGCAGTATTCTCGTATCCCTATACATGAGTGAACTGTTCAATTAAGCTACTTGGATTCCCTATAAGCTCGGAAAATAGAAACGAAAAAAAAGCATTTCTTTCCTTGTAGTATATATTGTCGACGACGTAAAAATTCGGCAACAATATAAGTATAAATATGGGGTATCGGATCGGAGAGAATACCAAGTACACAGCATTTGGTACACATGGTACATATATAGGTTCAGAATTTCCTGAGGATAATATATAACTTTATACATGCTATATAAGATCGATAACAAAGATTTCCCCAGTGTTTTCAAATGACTAAGAGTGATTGTTTTTCTTTGCAATTTCTTATCAAACGGCTGAGGTTTTCTAGTTTAATCTAGACATTTTTCGAGAGGAAAAACAAATTAGCAACCCAGAATCTCCAACCAACATTTCCCGGCAAGAAAACCATCTGCTACTTATAAATAGCACTTGGAGATTGCCTCAACTTGGCTAAAAATATCTGGAGTATTTAAAGAAAAAGATATAAAGAAGACAAATAACCTTCGGTCAATCGCCAAAAATACTTTGGGAATCATGAAAATCATATACTACCATCATGTCACTACAAGACATTCAATATTTTCCCGAGTGTTTTGCCAAATGGTAGAGGGTTATTGTTTTTCTTATTATTTTCACAAATGGCCAATGGCTTTGTAGTCTAATCTGGGCAATTGGGACACAAAACCCGTAACATTTTCTAACAAAAACATCAGAACTTAGTAAATAACTTCTGGAAAATATCTTAATTAGACTAAAACCCTTGGGTAGTTGAGGAAAGACCTAAAGAAAACCAATCACCACCGGCTATTTGCAAGAAAACACTCAAAAATATTTTAAATGTAGTAGCATGCATGTGTTCTCCTCCTCCTCCTCCTTCTTTTTTATTGAAGATGTAAAGTACACCATGGTGTATAGGTATGATTATTACAAGAGTCAAGAGATCGCCGTAGGTGTGTACGACCCTAGGCTCGACTTTGTACACCGCGAGATTGGGATGATTTTGAATTCAATGAGCTTTTGGGATGGTGTTGGATATGATCCCCTCCATTTCAAAATTGAGGCCGTTTTAGCTTTTCTAGGTACAAAGATTTTGCTATGTATCTAAACATAATCCTATATTTAGGTGCATAGTAAAATCTATATACCTAGAAAACCCAAAACGAACGGAGGGAGTATCTTGTTTAAATAGTTTTGGCGAATGGACGCTGCCTCATCTCTTTGCGAATTTTTTTGAATGATCAGTTTAGGAATATGTTATCCCTATTAACGCGCATATTAAATTTACAAAGGCGTAACCCGTGATGCTTTTTCCCAGATACATTTTGAGCTCTTGCACAATACTAGGCTATACTAGTGTTCGAAAAGGACTAGTATAAAAACATCCGACGGTTAAGATTAATTGCATACTACTGAAACATTCACCTGTGGTATGGGTAGTATAAATGAGTAGTATAGGTAGTATAAGGGTATCATGGTAAAAGAACATAAATGACATCACTATAATTTTATTTTTGACACTAGCATAAAGTTTAAAAAGACCCTTCCATTTGAAATATCACTTTTTACAATGTAATAATTACTAAATTATCCATAATAATGAACAATTAGATCTTATATATATTATATACCAATAAGTAGTATTATTGTGTACTGTAAAAGAATTTTATTGTCATTGGGAAGCATTCCTATGTTACACCTAAGGATATACCAATTTGTTGGTGCTTAGGTTTTTAAATTTGATGCCTCTCTAGCTTTAAATTTTTTGACGAGGTCTACGACGTGTCACTAGGGCCACCACCAGTGGCAGGTAGCTTCTCGCCTGTCACTATAGCCCTGGAAAGAATGGTGCCTGCGGTTTCGCATAATTAATGTTCAATGCGTCGAGTGCAAAGTGTAGACGCATGCCCTGAGCAAAACAGTGAGTGTTCTATGTCGCTGTTTCTCTATAAATTATTCCTTCCATCCCGTAAAGAGTATCTCCTTAGGTTTATTCTAAGTCAAACTATTTTAAGTTTGATCAAATTTATAATAAAAAGTACCAATATTTATAATACTAAATAGGTATACTATGAAAATATATTTCATAATAAATATAATAAAACTTGTTAGACATCAAAAATATTAATATATTTTTATATAATCTTGATTAAACATAAGATGGTTTGACTTAGGAGGAGCAGAGAGTCAAGCACGCGCCTTCCTCCGCATTCCTGACCTGTACCAACCGCGATGGAGATGACCAGCCGACCGCATCAAGGACGACTCAGTCACCATGAATGATTGCACGGCGTGCAGGGCAGTTAGATTCATGATGAACGTGTAGCAAAGGCCATCAGACAAGTGTGTGTATCGATACACACAAGAACACATAGCCCAAGAAACAACGAGAAGCGACACTAGTAGCAACAAGCCTGTGCGTGTCAAAATATACGAGCCCAAAGCGTGGGGAACGCCATGGCAAGAATTCTCAAGTTCTCAACAATGGCGATCTCCCATACCAGCCACCGCCAGCAGCTCCTCCTCTCCTTGCTCGTTCACCTGTTCCTTCCGATCCAGCTCTCCTACTCCCTCGGCGCCTACAGCAACCAAACTGCCATGCCACCAGCAAAGGTCCAGTGCCATCCGGACCAGGCCTCGGCGCTGCTCCGGCTGGGGCGTTCCTTCTCCACCAGCGATTCCGCATGCACCCTCGCGTCGTGGCGTGCCGGCACCGACTGCTGCGGTTGGGAGGGCGTCGCCTGCGCTGACGGCCGCGTGACCATCCTCGACCTCGGCGGATGCGGGCTGGAGAGTGCCGGCCTCCACCCGGCGCTTTTCGACCTGACCTCCCTGAGGCACCTGGACCTCTCCGGGAACAGCCTCAATGAGTCAGAGCTCCCGGCTGTTGGGTTTGAGCGGCTCACCGAGCTCACCCATCTCAACCTCTCCTACTCCGACTTCGCAGGCATGATACCACATGAGATACGGCGGCTCAGCAAATTGGTATCTCTGGACTTCTCTAATTGGATTTATCTTGTTGAAGGAGACAATGATTATTTCCTGCCACTTGGCGAAGGGCGGTGGCCCGTCGTAGAGCCAGACATTGGATCACTAGTCGCTAATCTTAGCAACCTGAAAGAGCTTTATCTAGACACTGTTGACCTCTCTGGAAATGGGGCAGCATGGTGCAGTGCATTTGCTAATTCCACTCCTCAGCTTCAGGTTCTCAGCCTTCGAAATACCAACCTCAATGCACCGATTTGTGGGTCCTTGTCTCTCATTCACTCATTGACCAAGGTCAACCTCAAGTATAACAAACTGTTTGGCCGAATTCCAGAGTCATTTGCTGATTTACCTTCCCTCAGTGTTCTTAGACTTGCCTATAATCTCCTTGAAGGACCGTTCCCGGTGAGGATCTTCCAAAACAAAAACTTGACAGTTGTCGATATCAGTTATAATTTCAAAGTATCAGGCTTGTTGCCCAATTTCTCATCAGATAGCATTATGACGGATCTGCTTTGCAGCAACACTAACTTCTCTGGTCCCATTCCGAGTTCTATAAGCCATCTCAAATCTTTGAAGAGTTTAGGTATCGCAGCAACAGACTCTCACCAAGAGCTTCCCTCTTCAATTGGTGAGCTCAGATCCTTGACAGCATTACAAGTTTCTGGGGCTGGTATAGTAGGAGAAATGCCATCTTGGGTCGCAAATTTAACTTCTTTGGAAATTCTGCAATTCTCGAATTGTGGCATATCTGGTCAAGTACCTTCTTTCATAGGTAACCTCAAGAAACTAAGTACATTAAAACTATATGCATGCAATTTTTCTGGTCAAGTGCCCCCACATCTGTTTAATCTAACAAATTTGGGAGTCATAAATTTTCATTCCAACGGTTTCAGTGGTACCATCGAACTCAGCTCATTCTTTAAATTGCCCAATTTATTTAGGTTGAATCTGTCAAACAACAAACTTTCCATATTAGATGGGGAGTATAATTCTTCATGGGAGTCCATCGACAATTTTGATACTGTGTGTCTAGCATCTTGTAACATATCCAAGCTCCCTGATATCTTGAGGAACATGCACTCAGTTCAAGTTCTTGACCTTTCAAACAATCACATCCATGGCACCGTACCTCAGTGGGCGTGGGATAACTGGATTGACTCGATCATCCTGATGAACTTATCACACAACCAATTTAGTAGTAGTATAGGATATGGCTCTGGCATTTCAGCTAATATGTTTGTTATTGATATCAGTTATAACCTATTTGAAGGGCCTTTACCTATACCTGGACCGCAGACCCAACTATTTGATTGCTCAAACAACCGATTCTCATCTATACCATTCAATTTTGGTTCTGACTTAAGCAGTATTTCCCTTCTCATGGCTTCTGGAAACAAGCTGTCCGGAGAAATTCCGCCATCAGTTTGTGAAGCGACAAGTCTTAAGCTCCTCGATCTCTCAAATAATGATTTGCTTGGCTCTATCCCTTCTTGTTTAATGGAGGACATGAGTTACCTGAATGTATTAAATTTGAGAGGAAATCAACTTCATGGAAGATTACCAAATAGCCTAAAGCAGGGTTGTGCATTTGGGGCATTAGATTTTAGCGACAATCGGATTGAAGGACAATTACCAAGATCTTTAGTTGCTTGCAAAGACTTGGAGGTTTTCGATATCGGGAATAATCATATTGAGGATACATTTCCATGTTGGATGAATGTGCTTCCTAAACTTCAAGTTCTTGTTCTAAAATCCAACAAGTTTGTCGGAAATGTGGGGCCTTCTGTTTCTGAAGATAAAAATAGTTGTGAGTTTATAAATCTTCGAATTTTTGACTTGTCTTCAAATAATTTCTCAGGATTATTGCGTACTGAATGGCTTAGGACAATGAAATCCATGAGGACTAAAGCTGTCAATGAGAGGTTGGTCATGGAAAAGCAATATGATCCACTTGGCCAAACATACCAGTTCACCACTGCAATCACATACAAAGGATCTGATATCACTTTTTCTAAAATATTGAGGACCATTGTAGTCATCGATGTTTCAGATAACGCATTCTATGGTGCCATTCCCCAGTCAATTGGGGACCTTGTCCTGCTCAGTGCGGTAAACATGTCACATAATGCCCTCAATGGACCAATTCCATCTCAATTTGGCATGCTACATCAACTTGAGTCCCTCGATCTATCTTCAAATGATCTTTCAGGAGAGATCCCACAAAAGTTGACATCACTTGATTTTCTTTCAATACTGAATCTATCCTACAACAAGCTGGAGGGTAGAATACC